>NC_050498.2:8701217-9007533 GCF_012460135.2 Molothrus ater | reverse complement strand
GTTGTAAGCAATATGTTAAACTGCAATGGGCTAGCACATTAAGACAGATTCTTTTCACAGCTGTTTTTTGATACCCCAAGTGTTTGTTACACTACTCTCCATTTACTGTTTACTTTCTTTCCCTGCTAGAAATGGGGATTCCTTAACCCAGCTGCCCCAGTTTCTCAGGCCATATGCTCTGGCAGAAGGCATCAGGAGAGTACCCTGAGGTTATCATTTCCCCTTTAAACTCACACTGGAGCTGCCCTCCCTTGCAGGAGTTAATCCAGAGCTGGGTTCCCAGGCTTGGAGTGAGAGCAGCTTTGGCTGCTCAGCCACACACCTGCAGTGCTGGGAGCACAGAGCACCTCTCCTGCTCTCACAACAAGCAACCCCTTCCCCTCCTGCAGTAGAAACAGCTCTTGCTAAGAAACTAAATCTGCTTTAAGCAGGACTGAGCACTGTAAAGCACAGGATTTTCAAGGCAGCTGCCTCAGTGAGCAAGACAATGCTGCTCTCACCTCATGGGATCACCCCAAACACACAGGCCATCGGGTGAGTGTTGAACAGGAGCTCTGCTGATTTCATTCCTAAGCCACACCAGAAAAGCATTTTTATACCCAAGAGCTGTGCTGTGATGCTCTTCCTGGTGTAAACTAAATGCAGTTAAGGCTCAGAACTACTAATGACAAATCAGGCTTTACTTTCTGCAATTTTCTTGATGCCAGACAAGTTCTCAGTCTGCTAAATTAAAAGCTCATCACAGCAAAACAATACCCTCTTCTTTCATCCTTAAAAAGAAACTTAAACAGAAATGACCCCCTTTCTTTCTTCTAAGGTTACTTCTTTCTGAAGATGCAGCAAACAGCAGACTGTTTAGTTTGCAATTTTTTCTAGACAAGAAATTTCTACAAGTTTTAAATCAAATTTTTCACGTACCCATACCAAAGTACAAAAGGAAATGTTACCATCAGGAAGGACGAGAGCTCTTTTTATTTGAAAATGAACAGCACACTCTGGTGGCCTTTGGGTTTCCAACTACCAACTGAAGCTCAGTGGCAAAGAGCATTTCAAATCTTACTAAAAAATCTACAGAGCTCTCCAAAACTAATAAAAACTACCTCCCATCCAATGGCCTACAGCACAGATTCACTTTTTAAAGAAAATACTTAGCTCCCAGCATCTTACAGTAATCCTGTAGCTTTTGGTTTCCTTTGGGGTTACTACATCACAACTTGGCCTCTCACACTCAGCCCTCTGCTGCCTCACGTTCCCTCTTCTACTGCTTTTGCCCCAACAAACATTTCTGTAAAATCTATTTTCAAACAGTAAGAAATGCAGAAAATTGCCCCACAAAGCTGCAAAAACAGGTGCAATCTGTATCTTAACTTCTGATGTGATACTCCTGCTACAGAAAGTGGAAATAAAAACCAAAACACTGAGGAACCTTTGCATTAGCTGCAATGGTTGCTCAGACTTCACTAAGCTGCATTTCATGCATAATCTCTTCACATCAAATATTGTTTAAAACTGTTCTTGAACTAACACTGCTGGTGTAAAAGATATCACTGAATTACTCACTGTTTGGGGAGAACAAGTGGTGGTTTTCATGCTTTTTTCAGAGTGAACAATCAGCTCTCCGTTTTTCCTCTGATGATAAACTTGCAGAGCATCAACCAACTGCACTCCTTTAGCAAAGCAGTGGCGTTTTCTAACCTGCTGGGCAAAGAAACAGTGGGAAAAGGCCCTGGGCAGAGGGATGTGCTCACACTGGCAGCCCTGGTCCTGTTTCAGCTGAGTCTGGGTTGGTAACTGGGCATCAACACTTTAACCAAGTCTAAGCCACACAAAAGTCATTAAGGAAAGCTATGAAGTTTTAATTATAAAATAATCTGTAGCTATTGCTGAGCTTTTCTGCTTTGCTTTCCCACTGTTACAAAACTTACAGAAATCATAACAGCATCAACTGGGAATAAAAGTATTTGGGGGATATGACTTGTTTAAATGTGAAAGACTAGGACAGGGTACAATGAACAATTTATTACAACAATGGACTCCTTTGTAACAAGTAACAACAAAAATGAACAAAACCCTGTCACTAAAGTGTGACTGTGATGTGATTCACTTATTTCCCACACCCTCCTCTGTAACATGAGCTGGATTTGAGAGCTTGCTTGAGCTACACCCAGATGATTTCACTGCTCACCTGCTGCTCCGTTTCCAAAGGACGAATCCTCTTCCTGTCTACCTGGAAATCCTCGTTCTCACTGGCACAAAGAGATAACTTCTTTTTGGCAGACAGCTTTGAAGCTAATGTTTCATTTTCCTTACATTCTGTAATTAACAAATTAAAATGGATGTCCATTACTAGGGATGCATTAAATAAGGGCAACATTTTAAAATGTAACTACTACAGAACAGTAACTGCTAGAATGACTAGAAATGTCTGTGGTGTAGGGAAGTGTTAGACATTTCTGGACACATCAACCACCACACAGATTTCGTGCAGGGCAGAACCATGGCTGCTATTATGATGGTAAAAACCCCATCTCTGGCCTGAAAGCAGCAGAATTTTAGCTGCCCACAGATGAAGTTACCTGTGTTGGTCAGAGGGCTCCCAGGTTTCCTGGAGGTTCCTGGGTCAGGGTAATGGGCAGAACAAGGAGCACTGGGAGTCCCACTGGTTGCAGCCTCGCTGCTCCTGGGCTGGGAGTGACACCTGCAGTGACAGGGTGGGGATGGCTCTGCCTTCCTGTCCTCCTTGGCACACGACGAGGTTGGCACTGACTTCTCTGGGGGACAAAGTCATTTATCTGTCATTCAAACCAGCAGTGGAGATGACAGCTCAGTGCCAGTCAAGCTGAGCAGGCTGTGGTCACCTCTGAAGAGCTGCAGTGCACAGAAAGGAAACACCTCCCTCCTCCCAGCAACCCACACAACCCACTTTTGGGAGGGTTTTCTTCCCTTCCCTTGTGGGATCTAAGCCCAGCTCAGCTTTCCTGCCTCATGCTGCCATTAAGGCAAGGTGTCCAGTGCTGGACCCAGACCTGATCCAAACGTTTAAAGGCTGATGAAAACCAATTACTTGTTTTATACTTTGTAATAAGAGTTGTGCAGACACTAAGACACTTACCATACAAAGCCTGCTGCCATGATAATGCAGAACAAAGTAATGCCAAGCTTTTGCCACTTCCTGTGGGGCTCTCCAGCAAACAGTGCTGCCTGCTATTCAAGCCTTTAACAATCTTTAAGGAGAATAAAAGTAACAGAATTAACAAAAAACAAAGCAGATGTGTTTAGCTAATCTTAGCAATAACGTCTTAATGTCCAGCCTAAACTTCCCCTGGCACATCTTAAAGCTGTGCCCTCTTGTCCTGTCACTGGTGAAAAATTTATAAAAATGTTTAAATATAAATGCAGTAATTCATTTAGAAAAGCCCCCCAAAAAATGAAAACTTTTTGAAATATTACTATACATAATTCTTCTGTTTAGACAATGTGGTTTACTAAATCATTCCCCACCCTATAAACCTGAACATTTGTATACAGCTGTAATTACAGCACAGCTGGACAATCATAAACATCCTTACACCACAAGGAACTTGTTTCTGGGCATAAATGCTCCCAAATCCAAAATGTACTTCACCATTCCCTAACCATGGCCCAGGCACTGCACAGCACAGAGAACACTGAGTGGTTACCACTGAACTTCTCAAGGTACTACAAGCTCTGAATTTCATGTGTCAGCTTTCTAGATGCTGGCAGAGATTTTGGGACTCCAAATATTGGCAAAGACAAGAGCTCTCAGTGTGGCAAATGCCAGGACAAACTGCACTCACAGCGTTCATCATGGCCAGCTGGGAGGGGTAAGCCTTGCAGGGGAACAGGATCTTCACCCCCCCTATGGTGTATTCTGCCCCATCTGAAGGCATTGCCAGCTTTCCTCCTGTTTGCTTCAGGTTTGAAACTGCAATTAAAATACAGCATTAGTAACTCAATGCTAACAAACAATAAATAAGTAAAAACACCATGAGCTGCACACACCAGTTCAGATTCTGTCAGACTGGAGATAGAACTCAAATCCACACAAGAAAAGTATTTTAGAATATTAAGTGACTAAAACAAGCCAGTTTTTAACTCTAGAGGTTCATCAGCTTGAACTGCAAGATGTCATAAACTACAAACATACAGCAGCTTGTACATTTTATAACAATGAAAAATAAATCTGGACAGTGACTTGAAAAATGAGATGCTTATGAACATCCTCCCACAAAAAATGCAGTAATTAGCCAGGGGAAAAGAAGCATCACTCAATTTACTAGTCTGTGTTTATTACCTTGAATATCTTGGAATAATAAAAGACAGACAATTTCCCTGTGTTAAAAAGGTGAAATTACTGAACGAAAAATATTGAAGAGGCATAAATGGTTTCAAGAGACAATATTTTTGAACACAGGGGGGTTTTGTCCTCATATTTTTTCAACACTGATAAAGACAGCAATTTTAAACTGGCAGATTCTCTGGGAAAAAATTAGTTCATCTGACTTTTAATAATTAAATATATACATCAGAAAAGCACTAATTCATGGCACGATTCAGCTTCACCATCGAGTTTCTCAATAGGAAAAAGCAATTCTAGCCAAAGACGAGGGCTGACATGAGTTTACATCCAACCCCTCCTTCCAGAGGAAAGGCCCCCTCGCTCCAAGGCTTTCCCCAACCCATTCTGAGAGAGGAACTCGCTTAAACGAGCACAGCTCCCAACGAAATTTGCCCTGAGGAAGAGGGAGGCCCCGGGACGCCGCAGGGCCCCTCCGTGGTGTGACAGGAGCCACCAGGCGCTCCCCCAGGGACATCTCCACCCGATCAGAGCCGCTTTGCCTTCCGAGCGCTCAGGAAGCGGTGGGGCCACCCCAGCCCAGCCCACAGAGCAGCACCTGGGCCTTCGCTTCCTTTGTGTGCTCGGCGAGGCGGAGGCGCCGCTGCCGCCGCTGCCGCCACTTCCCCCGCGCCCCTCACGGCCCCGCACCTGCGGCCCCTCAGCGCCTCCGTCCTTCCCGCCTCCACCCCAGCCAATCAGCTGACAGGAAAGGGCCGCGCGCGGCCAATCAGCACAGCGCACACTGAGACGCTCCCGCCTTCACCTCTGCGCACCGGCAGCCAATCACAGGGCGGCTCGTTGGCTTCCGGGTTGCACACGTTGCTAGGCAACCGCCCTTTTTTTGTGAAATACTCAAATACTTGTTATTGTCATTGGCCTTTATCATTATTATGAATATATTTATTATTCTATTATTTCGTTTTTAGATTTATGTTTTATATTTTATAAGCATTGCACATTATAATTTGGTATCTATCTTTTTTTATCATATTACAACATTATTAAATATTATTAATATTATTGTTGTTGTTAATTTTGTTATTGTAATTATTGTTATTATTACAGTATTGTTGTTATTATTATTGTTGTTATTATTATTTTAGCAGAGTACATATAAAACACCATGGAAAAATTAATAGTTTTTGAAAAGTCAGTGTCTTTTCACTATTGCCACACACAGCTCCTGTTCTTGTCAGGTGTTTCCTTCAGGTGAAATTTGGGATGAAGCTGGAAACTTAAAAGCAAAACAGAAAACCCCCTTTGAACTTCAGTCATACTGTTGTTGCTTTTTGGTTTTTTTATTTAAATACCACTACAGGATATAAAATTACACTTGGAACCGAGGAGAAAAAAAATACATACATTTAGATTATTTACATAATTTACATAAAGATGACAAAAATACACTTGGTAGGCAGATGGTGATGGGGGTGTCACAGCAGGAATCCTGGAACACAAACCCACGGGGCTTTCCCACATTTCCATGTGGGAATTCCAGCCTTGCACACAAAAGAACAACCAACCCCATGGTGAAGCAGAAAGGATTTGGCCCTGGAATTGCTTTGGCACAGCTGAAACCTGTCCCTCCTGTCCCTGTCCCTCTGCACAGTCACCCTCAGCATCCATTTCTCCTTTCAATCTTCTGATGACACCTCCGTACTCATTTCCCAAGTCTTTTTCATCTTTTTTTTTAAGTTAAAAACCACAAAACCATCTGAGCTATATTCTTTAAAAATCCCACTTCTGTGGCTCATTTTTACTATCAGCACTTTTTTTTTTAAAGAAACTTTTAGACCAGTTTCAAACTCTCAGTGAAGCCTGGTTGATCTTTAAATTAAGCTCCTGATTTCATGAACTGAAGCTTTGAGCAATGGTTTGACACAGAAATAAATTTTCTAATTTTCTGAGAACTCAGTGTGAAGGTGCAGGTTTTTGACACCACTTTTTCAAGTATTCCTTGGAGCACTTTATTCCAGCTTGCTCTGCAAGGCCCTGCAGCAGCAGCTCATTTACCTCAAGCAAACTTCAATCTCCAATTTTTCTCAGCCATCATTTTGCTGTTTGCCCAACAAAAGAAATATTTCAGTGTTCTAAAACCCTTCCAGGTGTGTTGCTGTGCCACTTCAGGAGCTAAGCAAGCCTGAAAATCACTGTTTCCCTGGAAATTATTCACTGATCCCTTCAGCCTCAGAAGTTCTCACAAAATCCTGTTGAAGGGATTTTCTCCTCAGCCGTGACTCAATGAATAAAAATTGTGGACTTTGCTCCAGAGCTCTTCAGTCCACTTTCACAGCTTTTTCCAAATTTAGGCACCATAAAGAGAGGGAAAAGCTACAGGACAACTTGCCTGGGTTTTTTTTTTTTTTTTCTAAATCCCACTGACACTCATGTTGATGATTTCAATGATGGTGTTCTCCACACACTGGCACAGCTGAACATCAGGGTCCAGGCTTGCAGAGTCCCTGGAGCAGCTTTTGCTGGAGGAATCTTTACAGAACCCTGAGAAATCGTGTGGCTTCTCCTTCAGCTGCTGGAGACCTAGAAAACACAGCAGGAAAAGCAAAATAAATATTGAGAATTGTTCTTTCCAGCCATAACACAAATAGGAGATAGCAAAGCTGAGCCAGCACCACCCAGCACAGATTATTTCCAGAGACACCATGAAATGTGAAATACAAAGAACTCTCAGAACTTTAGGCTTGCAAGCTAAAGTTTAGAATTAAACACAGCATTTCATCCAAAACTTTAGAGAAAGCTTCCAAAGTTAAGTACTCAAAGCAAGAATATGAATTTATAGTTTACAGCAAAACCACATTAAACTAAGTGAAAAAAGTTTAGTTTTAAAGTTTAAAATATAGGAAAAATAAAAGTAGTTACAAAAGTAAACAATAAGTTTAAAATGCATATGATACATATGCATTTTAATGCATAAACTCTTAAGTTGAGGGATCATAACATAATTAGATAAAACACCTTACACTATGAGTCCATAAGACGAAATATTTAAAGATTGAGTCCAAAACATAAATATCCTTATTAACAATATTTTATTAATCAATAACCCTCAAAAAGCCTTGTAACTAAAGGTCTTGTGACCTTCTAAACCAAACTATAACCATGTAAACCAAACCCTTCCTACCTATATAAAAGATAAAAAGAATAAACCACATCATCAAAACCAATTCAAAAGTCCCATCTCAAATTCCTTCTAGAACTCCCCACAAGTAAATTATCACAACACCACAACATTTAAGTAAATAATTAAGTAAATTAAGTCAAGAATTAAGTTATCCCAGCAGCACAACATTTCTGTCCCATTTCCCTGTGCCTGGCCCCTTTTGGGGTGCTGAGTCCTTGACTCACGGGTGATGATGGGGTCGAAGTCTCGGGTCTGTGTGGCAACATCAGAGGCACAAACTTGTCCAATCTGGATCAGCAGGGACATGATGTCCTCATAGAGGGGAGGAAAGGCCTGGCAGAAGGACACCAGGCAGGGCAGGGTGGGCATGAAGAACGTGTAACGCTTGGACTGGGTCAGGACTGCCAAGGAGGAGGAGGAGGAAATGCAGGAGTAAAAATAAATTATTATAAAATCCAATCAAGAACTGTTACTTTTATAATAGCAGTTAGACAGGAAATACTGCATTTAGCCTAGAGAAATCCTGCTGGCTGCCCCAGAGGTGGATTTTGGGCTGGCTGGGGTGGTACCTGTGAGCAGGGTCCCCATCACGTTGATGGCCAAACGAGCCACGCTCAGGGATTTGGGCAGGGCATACTGGATGCACAGGTAGGAGAGCAGCTGGATGGCAAAGATCTGCCAAAAGAGACAAGAGCAATGAACTTCTACAACTTCTAGCCAAAGCTCTTCACCACACTTAACAGCAAGTAAATATTCCCTGCTTTACCATGAAGGAAATGGAAGCCAAAGAAGCCTTAACAATAGTTGTTATGATTATTTTTCTGGTGGTGTGAAGAAGAAGAACCCACACATATTTAACATGAATCCAAGTGTTTCAGAATCTCCTCCAGACACTATTGCTCCAACATTAATGATGAGCAATAAAGCAACACACAATGTGCAACACAACCCTTGCAGAAGATATTTAGGTCTGATACATTCCAGTTTTAACCTCAGCAGTAACTTAATACAAGAAAGGATTAAATAAGAGCAGCTACAAAGTTGGTTTGATATAGAAACAGGGAATCTTTAGCCCAACAAATTCCAGTTGCATTCAATGCCAGGCCTTTAATTTAAGGTAAAAGTGCTACAAATATTCCCTGAGTATCGCAGGCAAGTCAGAGCAGGATGTTTTTAGTGACTGTTTTATTCTCCCCTAGCCAGTATTCCAGCAGGCTGAGTACCCACAGTGATTCCCAGTACCTGCTTTTCCAGTTCAGGCTGGGCAATGAGCTCAGGAATGAAATCCAGGCAGATGTGCATGGATGGGATCCCAGCCACTGTCAGTGCCAGAAGCTCACATGGATAACCCTGTGGGATTAAGAGAAGAGGTGTGTCAATGTGTCACAGGTGTGTTGGGAAAATTCTGCTTCGAGTCAGATTTTAAATTACACCTGTGTTAATGCTTTATTTGTTTCAAAGTGAATGTATTTATAACTCCCTTTTGTCCAGTTTGCAGCAGGCCTGGAATGCCAAGGAACAAGAGGCAGAGTGGGTACAAAGCCAGGGTCTGGATCAATTCTTTACCATCAATATTCAATGATTCATTTTTATAGAAGCTCTCCCTCCACTCCCCAGAGGAAAGCAGACTGCAGTGACCTTTTCCCTCTGTGTCTTTCCTGTGCTCCAAATTTCACCATCAGCCCCAACCTGCTCATTTCACAACTGCCCCATAATGACATTTTTATCATTTAATCAGTTCCAGGTCAAGGCAAATTAACTCCTTGTAAAGAGTCTGCCATCTGGCAAGGAGCAATTTAATATGCATTAAAACCACATTTGTATTTTAGAAATTACTGATCTTCCCCCTCTTCTATTTTTTTTTGAAGGTGCTCAGCTGCTTTTGTAGGGCCAACCTTTCTCCTTCCACTCTAAAGAGATAAACTGTGCCCAGACAAAAAGGAAAGATAAGGAGATGTTTACATTTGAAGCCAAATTAGTTTTGAATAATGGGAATAATTATTTAAAAACACAGCCAGAAAAAAGTAACCCACAAAAGATGTGGAACAAGTAATTACAAGGTGATTAGGACAGTTTCCATTGGCCTAGATGGACAAACTGAAAGGGGCAGAGGCACAAAGGAGGGGAAGAGGCAGAGTTTGGGTGCTGCCTTCTCACTAAAATCCAGCACTGGAACAGGGAGGAAGTGCAAAGGGGACAGACAGAAGGACAAAAGTGGGTTGTTATCACTTCTGAGGAAGCTCCAGCAGCCCCTGAGCTCTGCCCTTGGCCCTGCCCACGCTGGGGCAGTGCAGGCTCACCTGGAAATGCACCAGTTTGACGATGTTGGGGTCAGCAATGTACATCTGGTGCAGCAGGCAGCAGATGAGGCACTGCACCTCCCGCAGGTTGCACAGCAAACTCTGCTCCTCTTCCTCCTCCTGCTCCTCCTCCTCCTCTGCCTCAGCCCCCTGAGGGCTCGGGGGGCTCTGCACATCCCTCAGCAAACCCTGGGCACTGCTGCTCTGGCCCCTCTCCTCTTCTGTAGGCAAGCAGATCTCCAGCAGGATCTGCACAGCAGCGCTGTCCTGGGGAGGAAAGCCACAGAAGATGCTTAAAAAGTGAAATAAAAACAAATCAAACACAAAATGAGGATAATTTAAGAAATGGAAGATTGTCGTGTGATTAGGATTTCTACCTATCCATTTTTTTATACAGAATGAAAATGACTCAGCTCAAGAATCACAAATCCTCTAGAACATTTAAAAACTTCAACACTTTATCCCAATCAGGATGCAAAGGAAAAAAAAAAAGGCTAAATCTAACAAAATATCATAACCACAGGTGAAAAGAGTAAATGCAGTGGAATCTCATATTGCTTCAAAATAAATATCCAGTGGTCCCTTAAAACACCCAGAGCAGACAGAATATGCACAGAGCCATGGAATTCACAGTATTCATCACCCTGATAATTTAAATATAGAACTTCCTATTAACTCAAAAATCGTATTATAATGGGAACTCCCCTATGTGATATTTTTGCAGGGGAAAGGGTTGGTGAGCAGAACAACCACTATCAAAGCAGTAAATCAGCACAATGCCTCAGACTAGAAAAAAGAAAATATTTAATCATCTGAATACAGAGGCTGTTTTCTTTTCCATGGTAACAAAAGTTGGTAAAAAAAAATAATTTAAAAGGCCTCATTTTTTAATTTCCTGTTTCTGCATTTCTCTTTCATCACTGTTCTTCCTCACATCATGGAATTATCCATTTCTTCCCTCTTACCTGAGCAGCAAGCAAAGCATTTTTTAACTCTTCCCTTGTAACTTCTGGGGCCTCTGGACCCATTGGATTGTTTTGGGATGGCCTAATGTCCTGCTCTGCTGTTTCCTTCAGGTGAGCATTAAGGTAAGCTTTGGAAGCAAGAAGATATCCATTCAACATGTGCAAAATGATGTCCATCAGAGGAGGGCTCCTGAGATGGGAACACAGCAAAACAAAGGCTCTTCAGTACCATGAACTAATTAAAAATATCCCAAAGGCTGTGGCACCACAGCTCCTCCTCTGGCATCACTGACATCTGGGGGAACAATTCCCAAGTACTGCAAAGACTCCCTTGGGAAATGAAGCCAATCTGCCTCTGTCACATCCAGCAGCAGAAAGTGCTGCCCAAAAGGATGGAATAACCACAGGCACAAGAGCTGGGAGGTGTTACAGCTAAACCTCACCCACCAGCACGTGGCAGCAGCCATTTCCAGCACTCTGCAAAGCCTCTTTACCACAAATTCCCACACCTAAATCCAAAATGGATCAGCCACGTGCAAATCCCAAAGTTTTGAAAACACAGCTGGAACAGCAGGCCCAGCTCCACAGTCCTCAGGCCAAGCTTAAAACAACACAGATGATTAGTTTGTGATTAGTCTGAAAAGATGTTTGGAAGTGCTGAAAGCTTTCAGAAGTTTCCTGTTGGACACCTTTGTGTTTAGCATCCCTGGGCAGCAGCACAGACTCACCTGTGCACTCTCTGGTCACACCTGAGCACAATCAGGGGGTCAATCATCAGATCATTCTGGGTGTATTTCTGCTGCCTCACCAGTTTTGCTGAAGGCTGCAGGGCATTAACAGTCATCACCCACAACCTAAAATGAGAATATTTTTATGATTTTTTTTCTTTTAAATAGAAAATGTGCATAAGAAAAGGGGTTCCCTAAGCACTTGGTCACTCAGCCATACTTTTCTAGGCCTATCAATCAGCAAAAACTCCACCTGCAGCCCTTGAAGTTAAGCAAGGTTAACTTACACTCCCTGGACTTAGAGCAGTTTTCACTGCAGCAGAGTATCCACCTCTTAAAAAAGGCATTTTCTTACCAAAGTGAGTTCCTGTTCCATCAGGAATTCAGCACAAACAATGGACACTATAAAACCATACTCCTGTATTTTAAACTGAAGGCTTCCTTTCCTCTGAGAACAAGAACCACCTTCCTCTGAAATGCAAAAGTTCAAAATACCAACAGACTAAAAAAATGCAGCTCCAACACGTTCTATTCAGTCACAGCCTCCAACCTCCCAGCTAAAGGCATTGTGTTATTAGTTCTAAAAGAAAAAGTGGCCTCCCAGCTATGTGCACCAAGAAATCAAACAGTATTTTGAGCCTTGGTACCTTCTGGGCATGACAGTGTTCAGAACCATCCAGAGTTTATTGACAGCCTGCAGAATCCCCCGTGGGACTCCAGCTTCCAGCAAAAGATTCATGTTGGAGGTCAACACCTCTGCATAGGGGATCAATTCTCCAGCTGAGAGAAGGGTCAAATGTTCCAGGATCTGCATCAGCTGGGTGTGATTTCCAGGCAGCATGGAAAAGGCTGGAAAACACAAACAACGGGATCTTGGTAAAACCGGACTTCTGCCATTGGAAGCATTGAAGGATTTTGGTTATTATACAAATGCAGCTTAATCACACACTTCCAAATCAACTATATTCCAATCCATTTGGAAAGAACTTACTTGGAGTGAAGCTCCTTACCTTCTTGGAGCTGTTTGGGAGAGTGGTTCTTGGCCATGTTGGTGAGGAGCATCCTCCTGAGCAGGGCGTCAGTGCCGGTGATCTGCTCCTCGCAGATCCAGTCATCCACGATGCACAGGTGGGGGTAGTTGGTGGCCAGGAGCCTCAGCAGGGCAGAGTGCAACCCTTGGGGACACCAGGGACATTCACAGCTCAGATCTGAGCAGCTGCATCTGTACCTGAACACATCTGTGCCTTCTATTTGAAGCCCTGAACTGAGTGGCTGCCAGCAGCTCAGTGAGGTGCACGTTCACAGCCTGACACTCCAGCTCCAAGAGAGAGGAGGAGTTACCCCTTGGAAAGTAACTCCTGACCTCAGCCTGGAATATTCACCATTCTCAGGTAATTCCTACTCTAAAACCTGCCCTAGGGAGGGAAGAGCTACTTTCAAAGGAACTGCTTTCCTCACACGTTCACTGTGACTCTTCAAACATCTCTGCAATCTCAGCAGCTACTCCTGACAGATTTTAAAAGCAAGAAAAAGGAAAGCAAGCTATGAAAAAAGCAACAGCCCCTGAGCTGAGAACACTCAGCCTTTCCTTTGCATGCACTTTAGACCTTCAGACAGGTTTTTACCTCCCAGCTCCTGCTGCAGCCCCTGTGCCTGCCGGATGAGGTACTTGATTGGAATCTGATCCATCAATGCTGAGGAGTAGGACTTGGGTTTTCTCTGCATTGCAGCTACAAAGGAACAGGACAAGAAACCACATGTAGCAGTTACAGCTGAAAACAATTATATCCCCAATGGATTAATAAAGAAAACTTGTCTCTATATTATCCAGGTAAATTCGAGAAAATATCAAAGAACTGCAATTGATTTTATGGTATTTCAGACTTCCTTGGTTAGCATGAAGAAAAAAGACTGAATAGTACTGGAAGTTTTGCACCTTAAAAAGGGCTGGTAAAAACACACAGCAGGTATAAACACTGAATTTTCACTGAAGTTTAATTTCATCAATAAAATACACAAAGGTCTTTCAGAACTGGTGTAAAGTCTTCACTTCAAAGGTAAAAACTGCATCATTAAGCATTACCAACTATAAAATTGCCAACTCAAAGAAAAGTGTGTGCAAGTTTGATAATGTATGTGAATAAATGAAGACCTCAAATAATTTTTAAGTCTTTGTTAATTGTTATTATATTCCTTAGATGCTCATAAACATTTCTAGTAACTCAGCTTGGACCTCTTTTAATGTGTAAAACAAATTATTCCACTGCAGAGTTCTAGCAGGAACTTTATGTCCTGAATCTCTACAGCAATGTTTTATTTACTGCAAACACCTGAACCTTCTATGCTGTGCTCGAATCTGACAGCAGCATGAATTTTTCCCCTCTTTGCACCTAATTTTCAGTTAATCTGCTTCCCCCTGGTGCTCTCACATTTACCTAGAATCTTTGTGTTGGCCAGCAGTGCCTCTTCATAGGACAGGACGTAGTAGAGGACGAGCAGCTGCGTGGTGATGCTGAAGCGCTGCATGGAACGAGTGTTTTCTCCCTGCACATAAATCACACACAAAGGTCAGGCTGCATTCCTGACTCTTGGGAAGAAAAATTTGGATTTACCCACAAATATGGTGAATATCTGAGTAACAAGAATCACTTCAAAACACACGACTGTCACTGTAGCAGGAGGGAGTTTACAGGCAGAGAAAGCAAGAAGTGAAGCAACAGAAATCCAAAATCCTGAACCACGTGCCCGTAAAGTACAAGGAAGATCCAAACAAGATGATTACCCCAGAGAGTCCTTGGAAAACATTCAGGATCTCCTGCTCTGTGACAGGCTGGTTGGTGGCCTCTGGGTTGGATTTAGATGCAGGAGTGAGGATGGAGTTAATGTAGACATCAATGAGGGGCAGCAGCTGAGGGTGCAGGGGGGTGGTGGTTTCACAGAGCTGCCGGTAGATCCAGTCCTGCAAGAGAACAGCCCAGGACATGAGCACAGGCTTTGACTGTGGAAAGTGGAACACCAGCTCTGAGCTGGTCATAAACTCTGTGTCCTGGACCCTGATTCACAAATAGAACTTGTCCTGGCTGGAAAATTATTCTGACTAGGATTAAACACAGATGGGGGAGAGAGACTTACTGTTTTTAACTTCATTAAGCAGTGGTCTCTGGATTGCAGAGCTAAAAATGGGCACCTTAACTTAAATACAGTTCATTCTTAAATTACATGGTAGGAAGGTACAAGATTGATCAAGAATTCTGCTCCTCTAAGTCAACCAGCCTGCAAAAGCTCATCAGCATTCAGAATTATGGAGAGAGATAAAGCAAAGGTGGTACCTTAATGGATACTTTGTGCTTGGTGAAGGAACGACTCTTTAGGAGCTGGTAAATGCAGTGAATAGGTAAAAAGCCAGTGATGTTGGCACTGAGGCTGCCTGTCACAGGCACACGGACAGCATGGGCTGTGACCACCTGCAGGGAAGGGACAGTGAACAGAAAAACCTCTTAGCACAAGGTGTCAAAGCCACACAGCCCTGACTGGCATCTCCTTACTTTTGGGGAATACCCCAAAGGGAAAGGAAAGGGCAAAGGGGAAAAAAAATCCCTGGGTTGAAAATACCTGTTCAGTGAAAATCTCTTGTGTGAAGATTGTCTTCATTCTGCTCAGTGAGCTGGGCTTGATAACAATCTGAAATTCAGATGAAGTACTTAGAACTTCTATCTTTCTTATAACTAAGGACTGAAGTTTATTTTATACACTGTTAACTTTCAGCCTTTTAAAACTCGTCAGTTTTCCTGGTATCCCAGTCAATTCACATCTGTATCAAATGCCAAACAGAAATATTTTCCAAGGTCACAAGTTAATCACCCAATGTCTTCCTTGTCCTAAAACCTCCCTCTCCAGCTTTTACATCTGCTGAGACACTCTTTCACAATAGTGAATTGCTGGCAAATCTCCTCTGGCAATTTACTGAAATTAATTTTTACATGTGCAGATATTCCTTTTAACTATTTAAAATAAAAACTTTGCAGCTCAATTTGGAAAACACTTCAGTTAGTCTTCTAAGAAGTTCACTTCTCAGAAATGATGATTTCAACAGGGCATCACTTTTTGAAGTTTCTTTTATCACCACGTGCCTCTCTATCAAGAGCTAAGCAAATTTGAATGTCCTTCCAGGTTAATTATTATTCCTTTTTCAGGTTACATTTACTTTAGGTATATTAGCAAAAGTAAAAATCTGATTTTAACAGACAAATATGCAGGCTAGAAATAGTTTAGGATTTACCTTCATTCCCAAGGTGGAGCAGACCAAATCAATGATGGCACTGAGCTGGTTGCTGTGGAAATACATGGCTACCAAGAGGAGCATCTCTCCAAAGGAAGCAGACACACCAGAAATGCTGATGATAACAAAGAAGAAATACAGAACATAAGTAAACAGGACATAAATAAATGTGAGATTACTGGAATCACTAAAAGAAATCCAGCCTGCTCTCACCTTTCAAAGTAGGCTTCTTCCTTTATCATCCAGCTGAGCCACATCACCATGAGCTGCTCCTGTTCTGGGGTGCTGCAAAAGGAAAATCCATAATAGATCCTTTTCCCAGAAAACCAGTGCCAGCTCTACCACCTTTACTTGCAGAAAGCCACTGTTTGAGGAACCTTACACCAAGAGACTTTTGTCACTTTCACTTCAGCATCCAGCTGCTGATAAGAAGTGATATTTGGCACAAAGGTCAGTCCAACTGTCAGGCAACTTCCTGTTGGAATGCACCCAACAGAAAGCTCCACTGAATTATCTGCACTGCTTCTCTCTAAGGAACTTAGCCAGGAACCTGTTCCATGGAAAACTGAACAAGTCAGGCCTACTTCAGTCCTCAAGAAACCACTCACACTAAGCTCATGCTAATGCTCACCTCTCATAAGACTTGGTATAAAACAGGAGTGAAATATCCATTCACTAACCACAGGGTGAGACAAATCAACATACAGAGATTTTATAAAGCATTAGGGGGGAAAAAAAAGTGCAGCTCTTTAAGCATTAAAAGAGTTGGTGCTAAACCAGTCAGATCTTCCAGAGCTCCTCCTGTACTGAGAGTACCTGACCAGAGTGGAGAAGGCCAGGAGCATGCAGAAGGACAGGGACACGAAGCGGACCCCGGCCGGGGTGGCGGGCGGGCGGCTCGTCATCAGCTGCAGCAGCTGCTCAGCCTCCTCATCCGTGGGCCTGGCCAGGGCACAGAACAAAACAAAGCTGGGCATTGAACAGGGAAGACATTTCCAGCCTTTCACAACGGCTAAAGATTCAATTGTCCCTGTTATTCCATCTGTCAAGGTGGTAATTTGCTCTGAACTTAACAGAGATAAAAATCTCTGGAAAGAGACAACAGTGAGGAAACTTCCCCAGGATATAATCGTGCCTATTGGTACAAACTACTTAAATTAAAACTAACAATGCATAAAGATGCTACATCAAAACTCTCTAAGAAGTGAAAGCAAAGGAATAAATTCAAAATCCAATCAATGTATGTTGCTACAAGAGAAAACAGCTGATAACTCTACACTGCTCCAACCATGTGGGTTTAGAGTTCTCTTAACAAGTCTGCAGAAGTGATTTTGCAGCAACAGAGGACTGAAATTGGTGAGTGCTGCCACAAGTTTTGAGGCCACAGTGGCATTACGACAGAAAGCCCAACGCCCTCCCAGCCATGAAGGTGCAGCCATGAACAAAACCCCAGAGCGTGCGTGCCAAGGCTCCTTACTTGAGGCCAGCAATGCCCATGAGGGCACAGTAGAGGCGCAGCAAGGCGCTGGCCTTCACCACGTGCTCCTCCTTGAGCCCCGAGTACACGGACACGGAGGGCTCCGCGTCAGCCTCCGGCTCCTCCACGATGTGCGTGCTGCGCACCGTGGGCAGGATCCCCATCAGCTCCAGCAGCAGCTGCCTCCTCATCTGCCACAGCACTGAGCTGATGTTATCTCTTTTTCTCTGGGAAAGAGGTTAAGAGATGAGAACTCAGCCCAACAAACAATGTGCTATGTAAGAGTTTTCATAGTCAGAGGAAGAGGGTTAATTTTTTTAAATATATTTTTCAGTTCCAAGCTTTAACTGTCACCTGAGCATCTTCCCACCTGTGAACACTGAGAATGAACATTTTTATCAGGTAAATTATTACAAACATACGAACAATCTGAAACTCAGAGGAAGTACTTAGAACTTCTATCTTTCTTATAACTAAGGACTGCAAGTTTATTTTATACACTGTTAACTTTTAGTCTTTTAAAACTTGTCAGTTTTAAAACTGGCTTCCATACCTAAAAACCTCTCAGTCAGGGGAACAACCAAACAGCTGCTGCCTTCGGGGACATTATTTATAGAGAGCCCCATAAGAGGAGGTTGCCTTGTAAAGGTTCCTCCAAGACGTGCAACAGGATTTATGTGCATTCAGACAAATCTGCAGCACACATCCAGTGAGTTACACCAAGCTCCAAGAATATTTCTTTAAAAGCAGAATACTCAAAGATTTTCTTACCTGCTGTCCATTTCGGATGAAAGTTCCAAACCAGGTCCGAACCTTTGCGTTTGTTCCGAGCAGCAAACCACTCACAAAACACACCAGGTCGCTCACTCCATCATCTGGGGATTCGTTCTTGGTGTGATCCAAGGTCAAAGCCACACCAAGACCTGGCAGGTGACACTCCTCCACCTGGATAAAACACTCAGCCTCAGTCATCTTTGCCGAGTTTGAAGCTTCAGGAAGGTTCTTGTGATTCTGATGAGGACTCACCACCATGCCCCGGACCCTGAGGGCTTGGGAAGGGTTCATCTTGCACAGGTGCCGCAGAGCCTCCGTCCTGCGCCGCCCGCCGACGCTCTCCTCGTCCTGCCGCTCGCCGTTCTTTATCAAACCCCTGCACACTGAAGAGCCAACAGCAGCTCTGAGGAAACCTGCCCTTCCCAATTCAAATGATCACCTGTCTCAGCGGCATCTAAATCCCTGTTAGCAGGGATACAGGAGGTTCTCAGCCCCTGCCCAATCAGCCTCTGTAACAGTGACCTACAGATGAAAAGCTGGGACACACACAGCGAGCCTGGCCTGCAAAAAATGGAACTCGACATGCCCAGGTGGCAGCACCCAGCAGTTCAAAGCTGTACAACCCATGGTTTAGCCCAGAATTAACCACACTGGTAGAAAACATATCAAAATCTGGAGGAGAAGCTGTAACTCACCCTCGTTGAAGCTGTCAGGGACATTGGCCACCAGCAGGCAAAGGAACCAGGCTCCATTCTTAACGTGCAGCAGAGCTTCAGCCACATCCACTATTGGCAGCAATGATGGCAGCTCTGCATGGAAAGAGGGTGCTGAAAGTCACAATGTTTCACTGGGAAACAAAAACCCTGTTTCCAAGAGCTTAGATTAACCTTACAACAGCTCCCAAAGTTGCTTTGTTATGTTTGTGAGAGGTCAGAAAACACCATAAGTACAGAAACACACCTGCTTGCAAAATGCAGAGAACATCTGCTGCCTCCTCCAGGTAAACAGGACTCTCAAAGAGCTCAGAAGATTTGAGGAAAAATTCACCATTTGATTCTGACACCTGCGAGATAGCATTTTTCATCAGTGAACAGGTTTTATGGAGCAATTTGTCTAAATCTGTTTTAAATTCAGCATGTTTAGTAGATTAAAAACTGCCAAAAACATAAAGCTATCAACACAGAACAAGCAGGAAAAGTTTGTAGAATAAGAAATATTTACTACTGGAAATACTTCAACACAGATGGTATCATTGCTTCTTTTCAGAAGAAAGAAAAACAGCCCACTGACATTCTAAGTTTACACAAGGAAAACAAAATGTTTGGTCAGGAAGGAAGTGGGGGAAGAAGAATATGATGGGTAATACCACACTGCAGCAGGAGCAAAGAATGGATGGAGAAAAGTCATCACTTCATTTCCAAATTATTTCTGCACTGACAGATCACCAAATCACATTACGTGTGAGTACAGCATATTATAGAGTCTCTATAACATCAGCAAAGACTTCTTTAGGAAGTCACAACGAGTTTAAGCACAAGCCAAGCTGAATCAGACTGAGACTGAATCTTGATATAGCAGGTAAGGACTGGAGAAGCAGCAGCACCAGAAGCACAACCAGCGTGTCAGCCAGTCCAGAGAGGAACCTAAATCTCACAAATATCCACCTATGGGCAAGTTCACCTTGTTCATAATGGCCAGCAACTCGCTGAGCACCAGCCGGAGCCGCCGAGGAGAGTCACTGTGCTCAAACTCCAGCGTCAGCCCGTGCTGCAGCTGTGACACCAAGATGCTTTCTCCACTGCCACCTCCCAGCTTGTGCCTGGCACAAAATTCAAAACAACAAGTGTTAAACGTTTCTGCACAGACAGAAATGCTTCTGGTTAAAGGAAGGCAGCAGTTCCCTGGGGATCTCTTCTATCCTTTAAAGACTGTTGTAATTGCAGTACAAGAAAGCTAATTCAGTACATTGTCAAAATTTCAAGTGCTTGTATTCCCCAGCAGCACAAAGAGTCAGGAAAGCGCATTCACCTGAGCTGTCCCTTCATCCCACAGAGCCATCCCAGCCCTTCCCAGCCGAGGCAGCTCCCCCAGCGCATCCCACACCTCCGCTAAGAACAGCTGCAACATCTGGAACAGCTGGGACAGCCACACAGCGCTTCCGCCACAGATCCCCGCTCCCTGCCTTACCGGAGCTGCTGCTCCTTGCTGGCGTCCTGCTCCAGCGCGTGGAAGTCCACGGACAGCAGCGCCACGATGGAATTGACCGCCTCGACCCCCGAGAGCAGCCGCAGGATCAGCTTCTTGTCCTGCGCCCAGCTCTGGCTCTGGTCGGCGGGCGCGCACAGCGCCATGCGCACGAGGCAGGGCAGCAGCAGCCGCAGCTCGGGGTCGCTCAGCGCGGCCAGGCGCACCACGTCCACCTTCTGCATGGCCTCGAAGGCGTAGGGGCTGACGAACTGCAGCGCCGAGCACTCGGACATGGCGGCGGCAGCGGCTCCCTCACGGCGCCCGCGCCCACCCGCCGCCGCCGCCACTACCGGGGGAAGCGGGAAGTGACGTCACGGCGGGAGGGCCGAGGGGCGGGAACGGCTGAGGGGTGGAAAGGGAGAGGCGGGAAAGGCTGAGGGGCACCGCCCTCCCCGCCCCCTCAATAAACCCACAGCACAATCAAGGCTTCATGAATAATTTATTCCATTTGAATTTTTTTGTTTTTTTTAAAAAGTATAAACCTTTTTTTTTTTTCTTCATTTCCTCGATCACAATTTGTACAACTCAGTGTTTATGGCATTCGGCAGAAATAGTGTTTGTTCCTTAAATCGCTTTTTGTTTCTGTGTTTTGTCACGATGAATGCGGCGGCGGCTCGGCCGAGGGCACATGGCGGCGGCTGTGCGAGGCTCCCGGGCACATCCAGCCGTGCCTGAGGGCTGCGGGAGCGGCTCCCTGACCTGTCCAGCCACGCCAGAGCGGCGTTGAAGCAGCTCCCGGACCTGTCCAGCGCGGTGTCGGAGCAGCTCCCCGGTGTGTCCAGCTGCGGTGTTGGGATTGTCCGTGTGTCCAGCCATGGCAGCGGGGTGGCGGAGCGGCTCCCCGGTGTGTCCAGCCGTGCCCTCGGGGCGCGGGAGCGGCTCCCCGGTGTGTCCGGCCGTGCTGAGGGGCGCCATGTTCATCACAAGGCCGCGGGCTGCGGCAGCCCAAGGCAGCGCTCGGCAAGGTCCTCACGTCCAGTTGACTCGGAAAAACCTAAAGCTCGATGAGTAGCATCCTGAAAAAGTGACCCTGAGGATTGTGGTAGGTCCCAAATCCAGTTTTACTGTAAATTAAGCTTTACTCCACTGAAAATAAAAAGTACACCCACAAATAATAGTAAAAAAACCCTTTGAGTACGAAGCATAGTCCTGGGCCCTTTACTTAAAAAAAAAAAAGGAAAAAAAAATAAAACAAACAAAATCACCTTCCCAGCTGGAGGTTGTGAGACAGTAACATTGTACAATGTCACCCATTAATGAATTCTCCAATGAAACCCCGATGAAAACAAGGTTGATGCAGCATTACTATCCCAACAGACTGATATGCGGTGTCGTACTGTTGTGCAGCAAATTATATGGTGCAATAGCATTTTTTTAAATGTTTTACTCTTATTCTTGAAAGCTTTAAAATAATGCAACATAATATTTTGATATTACAGTATTAACAAATAGTGCTTGATTAAAGACATCGGCAAGTCTTCATAGCAACACACAAAGTTAAAATTACCATCAGAGGTAAATATAGAAATACAATAATCTGCGCCATAACTGACAGCTAAGTAAGAACATAGCTGAGGATTTAAATATAAATCCATTTATCTTTAATTATTTCAGAGAATGTTAGAAAGATCTAAATGTTACAGCTCCTTTTAAAATGTGAGGGTTGTTACAAGTACAGCTGGTAGCCTTGCTGGTCGTAGCAACAGGATTTTCAGAAACCAAATCCAAATAGTAGTGAGTCAAATGTGACTAAAAGGCTTAAATGCAGTAAGATCTGGGTTAAAATATGTATTTTTAATTGGAATGGAAGGATCTCAGCTTCTCCTTTCCTTGAAAGAGATAAACCTCCACAGCTACTTAAAGCGCTGACAGGAACATTTTCTTGCAAGGCCGTTTTGAAAATCTGTAGCTGTAATTTTCAACTACTTAAGCTTGTACTTGCTAAACAACCTCGACTTATTGGATTCTGACAATTTTATTTATAAACCAGCTATTATGTGCACTTAAAATAGTTAAATGAAAGTAGCTAACAAAAAAAGTATGCCCAATATAATAGTTGGCTCCGTGGTGCTGGCAGGTTTGATATGTACATTGCCGGCTGTGACTGTCACTCCAGAAATGGCCCTTCTAGTCTTTTATAGTGGTTATAATATTATAATTTACTTTAATTGCATTTGATGGGGGGGAGGAGTGGGAGACTGGCAGCTTTCACAGTAGGAGTTTCACAGGGAAGGCTGGTCCAGGTAACAGAATACAGTTACACCAACGTTCAGGCAGCTGATTCACTTACCTTTAGGAATACAAGTTCAGATTGAACACAAAACAAAGCCACACCAAAACCCAGCCCTTGGAACTTGGTTAACTGAGCCAGGGTTAGAAATGACCACGTAGCGACAAAAGCTCAAAAAAAAAAAAGGACATACACTTTGAAAATTCCAGTTTTAGGAGCACTTTTCCACGTCAAAAATGCCAACCAAATGAGAAAACCCTTCTGTAAGACAATAATGTGCCGTTTAATCTGCGGTGCATTACCGAGATAAAGTCATGGACAGACCCAGTTTTTTACTCTATTTATCAAAATATGCTAACTTCTGATTGCACTCATGTTGTTCTGAAGAAATGACTGAAAATTCTCATCACCAATTGTACAACTTCTTTATACAAAACCAAAAAAGTTACTAATATTGTATGTACACGATTCAGTGAGACTGTTCATACGAAAAAAAAAAAATCACCTCAGGCAGGTCTTTTGCATTTACAAAACGAGATTTTCATGAACACAGTAAGTTTGGTAACTGCAAGCAAATTCTTCCTTGTAGAGGGGTTAACAGCAGGTGCACAAATGGATCTTAAAAGTTGCTCCTTTCCAGGTTTAAACCAGCGAGACAGACAATATTAAGACCCAGGACTTGGGTTATCGTGACAGGCTCCCAGGAGCGCTGCAGGAGTTCAGTTTTTCATCTGGCAGTCAGATAAGGAACCCACAAAAAGCATCTGCAGCTGCTCTTCAGCACCCGTAGGGGCTATTTTAGAGCAGCCACAGACATTTGGCATGTGCTAGGAAAAAAGGAAGGAAACTACTGAGAAAAAATGGTGACTGTAGATAGAGGGAGACGTTTAGGAAAGCCTTGTGGTTTGTCAGTCCCTTCCTTGGGGAGGGCAAAGCCTCCTTGGCACATGCCCCAGCCAGAGCCTGAAAATGGGTTATGGGGAAGGCCATACACTGATACTTGGGACCTTCACCACAGTGCCAAAAATACATGGAAAAGGAAAATGTTCAGGGTTTCGTGCTGTTTTTTTACTAGTGGAATAAAATCTGAATACCAGAATTCACTGAGAATCTATATACACCACATTTTAGTTAAACACACACCAATCTTAAAGTCAAGATTGACTATTTTTGCATTTGTAAAATGGCTAGAGCTGGGCTAAATCTCAGCCTGGCAGGAGACTTTGGATAAGGTCAGAGTTTTCTGTGTGTCTGCCTCAGATTCGCATTTTATCACAAAAGTGGAAGCAAACAATGCAGTGAGCACAGTGCCAAGAATATCCAGGGAGCAACAATGCACAAGAGATGTTCTTGTGATATTAAAACTTGTGTCCTGGAAGTGGATCTGAGAATCTAGCCACAGCCCTGAACCATCACACAAACTTCAGTTGAAGAGTTTATTCATGTTATTCTCACTACAAGTTAAACCACCTACAATATCACTTATATATTGCCATTGTTACTCTGTAAAGGTGTGATATAAAATGCTGTAAGACCCGGTACCTTTTCAATTTATATAAACACAGTGAACTTCATTACTGTACATGTACTCTGCAACTACAGCTTAGCTGTAAATCCCCCACACACAATGGTATGGACATTAACCCCTCTATCCCCATTAAACTGTACATCAAGACAATACAAATTTACTGTCCCCACCCACCCCTTACAAAAAAATAATACTCTAAAAGCAACCTACTGCAACTTTTAATTAAGACGATTACATATATTTTAGACCAATTGCTTTAAAGCAAGAAGGCAGTATAAACCTTCTAGGAAAATTTTTATAAAAGAGGTTAAGAAATATAAGACAATTTATACATTTAAAAACTTACAATAAATAAGAGATGCAGGCATTTTTGAATACTAAGTACTATAATCCAATACAAGAACATCTTGATGTTCTGAAGCCATAGGTTGAAACTTAATTGTTCCTCGTGTTTCTTCTCATCTCCATGCTTTTCAAATTCATTAACCATGACTGGGTACTATGGCTCATTACTCTTCACAAATACTGTGGCTGGGGAAAAATGGTTAATTTTGCTACTAAAAACGTTATAATACACTTTCTGATCATCATTCTGAAGCGTCCCCCATAGTCAGTAACTCAAGGACAGCAGGGCGATGGGTGCCCCTCTCACAAGTCAGAACAATATTTGCTGGAAGTAACAAGATTCATACCCCATCACAAACAACTTGCACTGAGAAGAATTAGAACTTAGTCCTGCAGTGAAATATCCCTTTTCCTCATTTTTGTCTTGCAAAATTCAGATGAAGATCACAGCATATTCATGATAAAGTTATACAACTGATTCAGCACCACAAAATGAATTGGGAGACATGACCGTCTGTCCTGGGTTGCAGGATCACAGGTTAGCCAGGAGAGTGCATTGTACTGTTCCAGAACAAACCTGAAAAACAAACAGCCTTCTGTCAGGCCAGCACATCTTCTCACCACGATTTTACAGCCCCAATTTACTATAATCCAGCTTCTTTGGCATCAAAAACATAAAATAGGTTTGCCAACACTCAGAAATAACATGTCTTCCAAATTATTACAGCACTTCAGAGCTAAACTTGCTTTTGGTGGAAAACTGTCATTGTAAATGCCTATTCTCAATTCATACCAAGAGGTTCACATTAAAAAAAAAAAAAAAAACAGAAAAGGAAAATTAATCTGGTGTTTTCTCAACTAGCATCCCATGTTTACATGGGTCTGAGCTCCTGTCCTTCAGCACTTCAGATTTTCCACAAGATTGCTGTGCAATATTCTGGCTTAACTATTTCTGTCTTTCCTGCTGGGCTCAAACTTCTTCTAGTTTGAGGAATTCGTTGTTTTTCAAACATTTTCAAAGACTGATAAGTTAAAGAAGGGCTTAGAGATGTTTGGTTTTTATTCCACTGTTCTGTGACAATCACTTAGAGCACAGCAATTTATCTGCACTAAGGATATCAGCTGCACAAAGGAAAAAAAAAACTAACAGCAGGAAAAACAAACATGCAGCTTCACTGCAGCAGCATTAAAAATGAAATGCAGAATATTTTTGCAAGTGATCAATGATAAATACCTGAGCACATCAGAAGTTTGATTAGAATCAAGTGGATGGGAGTGTTTACTGTGGAGTAGCTCGTCTGATTGCACTGAAGGCACGTGGAGGTGCAAAGAGGCCTGAGGAAGGAAGAAGGAAGCCAGGAGTCACTGCCTGATCAACTACACCATATTTCCTTCCCCCATATTGTTGGAGCTTGCAGGCACCTTCTCTGTCTGACACACAAGCCAAAACAAATCTTATCCTCAGGCCATCCACAAGTTCAGGAATTCTCAGAATATTTCTATTCTCTCACAGATCTCTGCTAAAAGCACAGTGCTAGTAGTGCAATATAAATATGGGGTGGTTTTTAATCCCTCTTCTACATTAAGTGATTATTAAAAACTCAACTCAAGTGGCCCAAGATGTCCAATACCACACAGACTTGGAAGTTCAGCTGCTTTCTTAGGCCTGGTTATTTATATTTCATATCTAGAGCTGCTTAGAGCGTAAATAATAAATCCTCTCTTCAAAATAATATCCTATACCCAAGCCACAGCTGAGCTTAGGCCAAGAGGAGCTGCTAATCCAGACCCAAACAAGGCTGCAGAAGATCTGTCTGGATCATTAGAAAACAAAGCACAGTATTAGAGATGCTGATTTGTTCCTACAGAAAGTTTCTCTCTATACCAATGTACGGCCTTCAATGTGCCAAGTGTGTCTTGATTGTGCCATAAGGAGATAAGGGGCTCAGACAACAACCAGACAGACGATACAGTGCAAAGCCAACATGGAAAAAAAACAGCTTTTATGCTTTGTGCAATCTAGAAAGATTCATTTATTCCTTATTTTACCCAGGGCAACTGAGTTATTGTACTGTACTTATTATGTACCTCCCTCTCTACCGCCAGTCCCCACAGGACTGGGCCTCAGCCACAGCTCTGTCCAGGAACTCAACCTGTTCTTCCAAAATCCTGGAGCATCAGGCCAGGGAAAAACCAAAAAGAGTCCAGACTACCAGGAAGAAACCATGAGCAAGGCAGAACCTTCCCAAGAGCCAAATCTCAAAAACTGAATACACCTGGCCTCTCCTGAAGCAAGAGCAGAGCCATCCCCAGAGACAGGCACTGACTTTGGTTTAACCAGAACAGTTTTCACCCCCAGACCCTCAGGCTGCACAGATCTCTGCCAGGACAGTACCTTAAGAAACAAGGGACACTGATTTTGTGCTTGAGGACACGCTGACCAAAACCAGTCAGGCAATGGACCTGCTTTGGCAGTTGACACAAAGTAACCGAGGGCCAGTGGCTGCTGCAGTATATTTGTTACTTCATCGTGAGATTCTGTGGAAAGCAATCGATCTGTGCCTTGACCCTGGAACACAACAGGCAATGGGTTCAGATTAGGAGAGCACAAATTTAATAGAAATCATCTGCAGCTTCTGGAACACAAAGCATTTGGAAATATCCAAGCATGACAAGACAATCCAATATCCAGGTGATCTAAAACCTTTCACTCCACGAAAGAAAATTAACAGATGGAGAAAAAACAGACAAAAAATACACACAAAACTGTATTTACTCTAGTAGTTACCTTGCCCATATCACCTCCATGGGGGTAGTGGGACCCTGGAGAATGTACAGGGGATCCACCAGGAGATGCAGGAAGAATATTTATAATATCAGGATCAAGATCATCTCCAGTGTCTAACAAGTCAAAGATTCCCATTCCATCTGCTCCATCTTGAAAAAAAAAACAAGACCAGTGAATTCCTACAATTTCACAAGGTGCAGGATATGACAATACATTCAGAAATAAAGGGATTTTCCACAGAAATGGAAATGGTTCCTTGTGACCGTGTTCACAGGGATCTGAGGATGAGGGAAGAGATGAGAATGTTGGCTCCATGTTTCAGAAGGCTGATTTATTATTTTATGATATATATTATATTAAAACTATACTAAAAGAATAGAAGAAAGGCTTTCATCAGAAGGCTGGCTAAGAATAGAAAAAAGAGGAATGAATAACAAAGGCTTGTGTCTGGGACAGAGAGTCCGAGCCAGCTGGGCTGTGATTGGCCATTAATTAGAAACAACCACATGAGCCCAATCCCAGATGCACCTCTTGCATTCCACAGCAGCAGATAACCATTGGTTACAGTTTGTTCCTGAGGCCTCTCAGCTTCTCAGGAGGAAAAATCCTCAGGAAAAGATTTTCCAGAAAATATCATAGCTACAGTTCCTTAGAATGAACAGTCTATTCTAATGACAGTGATGAGGGGTCTTTAGGAGGCAAGAACAAATGCAAAGTACCAACCATTGTTTGTGTTAAAGGCCAGGTCCAGGTTCTCAGTGGTGTAAGTGGATGATGCCACCTGCACGGAGGCAGAGGTGGGGAACACCAGGATGTGGGTGCAGGACGTGTCCTGGGGCGTGTTCAGCTGCGACGTCTGCATGTTCAGAGTGGTGCTGCGCCCGAACACCGAGCCCGTGGACACGGAATCTTTGGGGGAGAAACCAAACATTCCCTCAGTGTAACACAGCCTGAGCTGTTCGTTCTAGTGCCAAAAAAAGAGAGAGTTTCCCAAATACCTGGCATAATAATGAAGGATCCCTGGGGTTCCATGGCCACCAAGCAAGCACTGAGGATGCTGGGGGAGTCTGCAGCAGAGATCCCACACATCCTGCACATGTCCTTCAGCCGCTTGCTCAGCGACTGCAGGTTCCGGCGGCTCAGCAAACAGCTCCAGTCTGAGGGAGGAAAATCTCACTTGAGAGGTTCTCTTCCAGCAACAGGGATGGACACATTTGATACTACGGAAAAATTAAAGCTTTAAATCAAGTTTTAGACTAAAAAAAAAGTGCTGCTGTTACCTTTTAATTCCCCATGTCCTATTCTTCCCAAGCGGCCTATGACAACTCTCCATGGCAAAGAGCTCATCTGCACCAGCCCCAGGCACCATTCCCAGAGCTTCTGGAGACCAAGTCTGCGGGCAGAACCCTTTTTCCTACGAGCCCTAGAAGGAAAAAAGAAGGGAAAACAAAGTTAAAACTGCAACAAGTTTTTAATGCCATGTTTAGAACATTTTTGTATTAACCTGCACATTCTCCAGAGCCAAGAGTGTTGGTATTGCAGTCCATCAGCTGCAGCTTCAGGGGGTTTGGGATTTTTAAATTAATCACATTCTAAAACTGACATTAACAGCCAGTAAGTGAGATGGGGAAGTCGGAACACACACACACAGTAACACTCAAGAATCACATGAAACTAAACTATGCTCTTCTAGAAATTTAACTCAAAATGATAATAATAGAGAATATATTCATCTGCTTTAGCCACTTTTGCAACAGCAAGTCTGCAAAAGTCAGTTATTCTTACAGCACCAAACCCAATGTCGTTCTTCAGGGGAATGAAAGAAAATACACCTGCTAAAAATGAATTCAAGTTTGGTTCTTACCTGTTTGGTACATCAATATTAATTATGCAAGTTTCTAACTGCTCTCCATAGAGGTCTGTACAGGATGCAAGCAGCCACCTCTGATCATGAGACAAACAGTAGCCCACAAAAAGCACATTATACTTCTGGCCAGCTTCTCCAAAGGTTTCTCCCAGCTCTGTTTGCTTGTCCTTCACTGGAGCCAGTATAAAAGGAGGGGTGTAGAGTCGAATACACTCAGGTCTCTAGAAAGATGATAGAACAGACAATGAATTTTGGGGATGGAATTATTCCCCATATAAAACATGGTTGGTTGATAAGCAGGGACCGTCCTCTGATCTGGGTAATTCCACAATCTCACGAACAATACTCACATCAGGGCTCCTAAGAGCAGTTTCCATGGCTAACCCTGGCCCAAAGCCAGTTAAGGTTTTCACATTGGTGGAAGTTGGGAGAGGTCTCCGACACTGAGTGAAAGCTGAAAATGCCAAAGATTTTAAATGCTGAGTGTAAATCTGCCTGTCCTCGTGTTTCACAGGCTGCAGCAGGTACTGACATGGGACAATCTGCAACAGAGGAGAGGAGAGAAACAAGAAATAATTGTTTTATCAATAGATTAAATGGCTTCTGACACAGTATTTGGTGCATTGCTTTTTGAATTTTACTTTGCATTTAAATTTCTTCCAATTCTTCCAAAGCCCTGTGGGACTTCAAGAAATTATTCCCATTGAAATTTTCTTCAGGGGAAAAAATAATTTGTTTAGAAGAGAATCATAATGATTCCTCCAAAAAGCAGCCCTGTATTAACAGATCCTGCAGCTGGAGGAGCTCTGCCTACAGCCCAGCAGGGGCAGGCTGCAGATCCCAGGACAGGACCAGTTCTTCACTCATCACTGGAGCTGGCCCTGCATTTCCTCTGAGATAAAACTGATGAGTCTGGAATGTACAACAGGATTCAGCTTTAGTTAATAGCACCCAAACTGCTCTAAAAGCTACAACCTGATGACTGAACAGCTGGAGAACTGTAAGTCATGTTTGTGAAGGAAATGAAACTCTCACCTTGAGGGTGTTACTGCCCCCAAAGCCAAGGATTTACCCTGTTTGTTTCTGTTGGCTCACCTGCACAGAAATGATGTTCTTGATGTGGGGAGGAAGAACCTGAACCATCTCCAGAAAGCAGCGCAGAAGTCCAAGTGTCCACAAACTGGATGAGCTGCTGTTCTCATCCTTTTTTTCATAGGTGAAAGGATCAATTATGTAAACTACAATTGCAGGTGGATAGGTGATAGCATGTGAATCTCCATCTGTGGGGACTCCGACTTTATCACGATCCATAGTGCTGGGAATGAGATTTTGAAACCAGTTACAAACAGCTGAGTTTTGTAAAGATTAGGTTTTACTTCAAAACTAAATCAAACTGTCAATTATTAATCTGAAAGAGTCAACTGTGGTGTAAGAAACAGTCTTTTTATGTCATTTTTGTATAGGAGCTTATCAGTAACTCTGAATCCCTTTTCTTTCCTTTAGCCTTCTTTATTACAGCAGCTCAACTATTGCTTAACTGGGGAACAAGAATATCTACAGTAAGAGCTGTCTTCACCACTCTAACTTTGATTACAGAAAAAAGAACTCTAAGATGGTGCCAATTATCTATCTCCCCCTCCTTCCCCAGCCCTTTAAAATATTGAAGTGAGTAGTTTGGTGAATTTCCTGTCTTTAGAGAGAGAAGAAAAAAAGGAAGTTTATTTTTGTACCAGAGCAGACACTGAGATGTAATTAGAACTGCAGCTACAACTGGAACCAAAAGGTTCAGCTCCACCACAACTGAACTCTCCAATCTCCCTTAAAAGCAGCTTGGTGAAAATAAACGCAGGGTTTTTATTGAAGGGGTAAAAGTTGACGTTAGTTGAGCTGATTTTTCAGCTGAAGGTGTGATTGCATTCCCTACCTTTCAGAAACCTCTGGGTGGGGCTGTGCAGGTGCTGCAGCCGTGTCTCCAGACATCCCCGCTGGCTGCAGCGTTGGCTGCTGCTGCTGCCCCCCCGTTTGCGCGCTGGGGACCGGCGCAGCCTGGGCGGGCAGGGAGGCAGGAGCGGCGTTGTTCATATTGCTGAAGGGCGGGAACGAGGAAGGCTTGCTCGTGGGAATGCCGCTGCCCAGGCTGGCAGAGGAGGAGGATGGGGCAGTGGTGGTCAGGGTGGAGTTGGCTGTGGTGGCTGCCGAGGACATGGCACTGCTGGAGGTCACTGGGATGGTGCTGCTGGTGGGAGCGGCGGGAGCCGACGCTGGAGTGTTGGGATTGGCAGCAGGGGCTGTCACTGGGGCCACAGCAGAGCCTGCCTGGCTGGAGGGAGGGACCAGGTTGGTTTGGGAAAGTAGAGAATTGTCCAAAGGCTGAGAAGCAAGATAAGGACCTAAAACCAGGGGGGAAAAAAAAGCATAAATTTTATATTGCAGCTGTTTTGATGCTTATGTCACCTATGGAAGTCTACAATTGTAACAAAACAGAGCAAACTTTAAGCATACATTTTACCTCTCAAATTAAAATACCTGTATTCAATTTTCAAATTCTAATATTTTCATAAGAAACTTTCAGAAATATCAAGAAATCTGCTTTTAATATAACTTTTTTCCAGATGTGTTGAATTGCTGGAAATCACTGCTACAGAATCCAAGTCATCAGTACAAGAAGACAAGCAAAGTCCCTGTCAGACAGCCACACTGCCATTCCCTAAAGGCACTGCTGGATGGTAAGAGGCCATTTTTGCACATATTCAAATATAGTTTAAAACCAGAAAACTGACCAAAGCAACAAGACAATAAGCCATGATTTCTTCTTCTCTATTGCAAAGGAATAAGTGGCAATTGTATGAAATAAGGAACATTCAAAAAGGTCATACCCAGCTCATATCTGCAAACTTGAGCGTAGAGTTTGAGTTTGGAGAACGCATCGTTGTTGGCATTGGCTGTCTGTGAGAACCACTCTGTGACCAACTTCTCTGACAGCTTCTTGGAGGCTGTAGGGCCAACCCTCATGATCCCATCAGGCAGTAACTTGCAGATAGGTCTGTGCTGACCAAGCCTGCAGGACTGCAAAGGTTAAAAAAATCCTTAAAAGCTGCTAAATATCACACAAATTATATATCATAGAAAGGCAGAGAACTCTCAGCTGATTTACAATATTCCAAAGTAACATTTTAACTCTAGAATTCCACCAGTCGGAAATGCTGAATGGTGATTTTATGGGTTGCTGTCAGCGTTTTCCTAAATGCAAGAAAACCAGGTTGATAATAACCGACTCTAATCTTCATTCGATCCAAGCATGTAACTAATTAATTAATTAAATGGAGGTAACACTACGAACGGGCAATGCAGAGCTTTGCCACCGGGTGGCGTTTATCGGATGGGAACGGCGAATACGGACAGGAAGGGGAGCAGCACGAGCAGCCCTTATCTTCCAAGTGCCCATTCCTAAAATCCCCCCGAGCAGCTTTCCCAGATACCATTCTGAGCAGGCGTCGCTATCAGCCCCGACAAGCCTGATAAGTCCTTATGAGCACGTATTAGAAACAGCCTTTCCCAAATCCATTTCACTGCAAACTGCCACAAATGCTGTACCTCATATATTGCAGTCAGATCCCTAAAGAAGCTTTTGGCTCCGTTGAGCAGGGCCTCGTTCTCCGGGCACACCACGACGTAAGCGACGTCTCGCTGGGAGCCGTAGGGCTCCAGCATCAGCCTCTCCCAGTAGGGCAATGCAAACGGAGACAGCACCAGGAAATCGTAATCGTATCCCAACAAAAATGTTGGGATTGGCAGTGGTTCTGGGGACTCGTCAGTTCCTGGAAAAGCAAGGCATGTTTTTAAGCAGAAAGCTTAAAATTAACTTCAAGGAAACATGAATAGAACGGCCTCTGGTGTTCCCAGCATCTCACAGGAAGGAGCACTGGCTATCAATGGAATAGTTCTCATTTTACAGATCCAAAGTGCAGGATCCAACCCTCTGCAAAAAACCCATCAGCTGACTGTTTTTATTTGAAATATCTCAGGGCCTCAGGAAGAAGTTCCACAGTGTTTTATACTTCCATCAGCACACAGGCAATCAGGAACAGTTCTGCACTGTCCAGGAAGCCTTTTCCCACAGAGCCAAAGCAATCAGGGACTGACGACAGGGAAAAAATGTAAATATTCTAAGCAGATGGGTAAAGGGCCAGAGAAGGAAACAAACTTAAGAACATGTAAATGTATAATTGCCATGTTCTAAATATAGCTACAAAAGATCTGCTGGTGAAAGGTCACTCTCGTAACACACAGTGGTAAATCAATCTCATATGCTAATGAAGTCATTAAATCGTGAGTGCACAAAATTCACCTTCTACCTGTAAATGCATCACATGTTGGCCACTCCAAACATTTATCAGACAAGACACTGAGTAAGCCTGGATCTTGAGCACAGTTCTGACAGTACTGAGCAATAAAGCACACTGTCTCAAGCATTTCAAAATGAGTATTTTTAACTCCCTATGTTTAGAGTAATTAAAATGGGGTGAATTGAAAAACTTGGAGTATAAAACCCGAGCAGTTACTCTGTCTTTAACACCAAACCCATCTTTGCAATTTCAGTCCCTCACTGGGCGAAGTGTCAGGTGTATACAAACAGTGCAACTGAAGCTGTAAATTTTAAATGCACATCTTTAATTCATTGCCTGTTTTAAGGAATATAAATATTTTCTCTTTTTCTGAAGAAAAGAATTCTCCTCTGTCTAATAAGCTCTCGTTAGTTTAAAGAAAGGTCAAGTGCTGTTCAGAATTCCAACAGGCTGAGCAGCCACGGTTTGTGTGGATGGAGCAGGGGAAGGAGGTTGGGAAGGAAGGAGGGAAGGAAGGAGGCTGCAGGGAGCAGGATTCCGTGGAGCCCTTACCATAGGAGCCTCTCCCAGCCATTTTGTGGAACTGCTGCCAGGTGAGGGGGCCCTGCACGCCCCAGGACCGCACCGTCCGCTTCTTCTGGATGGCGTCCTGCAGCACGGGCTGCAGCGAGAGCAGCATGCGCAGGATGTCCTGGGAGCACTGCATGCTCACATCCACCACTGCAGGGACACAAAGGGGGTCAGGGCAGCTGCACCAACAGCAGCCAGCAGCACAAAGCACCTCCACTGCCAACATCTCTTCTAAAAAACACCTGCAGGCACCCAGAGGCTGGGATATAGAGAAAGGCGAGCACAGGCGGATTTACAGTTCTCCCTCCTCCCCTGACAAAACACACAGATGGATTTTTTTTCTTAATTTTGTTTTTTCCTCTAGAGTTTTTCCCATTAAAAGGCTCCTGTCTTATGAGTTAAGCTAAGGGAAAACACCCTAAAATAAAAACCAAACAAACAAAAACAACCCAAAAACCCCCAAAAAAGTTGTAGAAGCCTGGAACTCCTGGATTGCCCTTCCCAAATAAGGCGGATTTGCAGGCTGCCACCCAGTGCTCATTTCAGAGAAGTCAAGGGAAGCCTCGAGCAGACTCAGCCCATTTCATCCAGAGCCACCACTGGGCCATTTCAGGTACAAGGCTTTAGAATGAAAAGCTGACACAAATTTGGCATGGCTACTATTTCCAAGTCCTTTCATTTAAAGTATCTTTACATCTTTTTATCCCAAACATCAGTCACAGTAACACAGAGTCTTCTCCTGTGTGCCTGAAAACATCAATATATTTACAGTCTGGGCTTTCCAAGTTAATCCCCCAGCAAGGCACAGGAACCTGGCTGTGTTCTCCCAGGATTCCTCCTCATCTTCACTTACAGCTATGAACTGCAGCTACCTGTAATTCATAATTTTATCTTTCATCCTAACCCTGTTAAGAGTTGCCACTTGAAAATTCTATTAGAGAACAGTAAGCAAATACACACAATGAAGGTATTCCAGGAGACACTGCATCATTAGTCAGGCCCTCGAAGGAAAAATCCAAGGATTTCTGGCACACTCAACACACAGTGAAGGCTACAATAATGCTTTTTTTGCCACATGTGCCATTAACCTACTGCCCCCCTCTCCTCCCTAAAGAAGGGGGGAAGGCAACTGAATCAGAGCTGTTGTTTAATTCTGCCACAGTGGCCTTGACAATAGGGTCACCACTCAAACCCTTCCTACAGGCATCAATCATTCCAGAGCTGCTGGAGAGCCACTCACCAAAAGCTCTTTACAGGATGAACCCGGTGAAGTGTTGTGGACACTGACAGCGGTCTCATGCTACACTTCAGATATGTATTGGGAATTTACAACTGGGAGCAGCCAAGGCCTTACTGTGCTTGGTGACCAGCACAGGACATGGAAGAGCTGGGTATTCTGAACACCATCAACCAGAAGTCTGTACGAGCACACAGGTGGCAAAAACAGCATTCAAAATCCACAAAGGAAAACCACAAAAAAAGATCCTTCAAAAACAAAACCCCAAACAGGTGGACAAGTAGAAAATAAACTGTTTTCAATATTTACCATTTCTTTTTGACCAGTGGTGCAAGCAAGTAGTTTTCACAAGTGCTTCATCAACTTTCCCTCCTGACATATTGTCCATGAACTGCCGTCCATGTTCCAAGGCTAAGTAGCAGTCATTGCAACAATCCCTTTCTTCTACACGTACCAGGTTGCTGACAGCACCAACTTTGGCCACGGAGTCTTGGTCTGCTGCTCCAAAGGGTGAGAACAGGTTGGTGCATTGATCCTGCAGCAACAGTATCAAGTCATCGGGCAGCTTCTCAGGCTCTTTCAGCCCTCCACTGCCGTGTTCAATGGAAGTAGCTCTGAGAGCCTCAAAGCGTTTTTCTGCTTCTTTGCCGCACTCCGTGTTTCGCCCCAGAATATCCAACTCATCTTCAAGAAACAGCCCGGAACTGTTGCCAAATTTTCTATTCATAACAGCACTGAAACCACAGGTACACCTATACTGGGCCTCTTGTGTTGGATCAGGAATGTAAACTCCAACGTCAGCACCTTTGATGTTCATATTGCAAACACAAATGCAGCAGCTGTCGAAGTTGCAGTCTTTGAAGAGGTTCATGACGGACTCGGAGAGGATGAGGTTCACGTACAGGCTGTGTGCCTCGGGGATGGAAGGCACCGTCGCGGGCTCCACCGAGTTCAGGGGCCGGCACGTGGAGGGCGTGGAGGCCGGCGAGTACAAATCCGAGTTCTCGTATTTCACCGAGCCCTGGGCGCTCGCGGGCCCGCCGGCTCCGCGGGGCGTGCGGGGAGTCCTTGGCGTCCTGGGAGTTGGGAAGCGAGGGGTGGAAGGAGAGGGGAGGATTCCAGCCCCACCGTTGCTGGGAGGGGCGCTGCTCGGGGGCATCCCAAACGGAGTGTGCGTCTGGGGCGTGTAGGCAGGGCCGTACTCCTGGTCCATGGCGCTCCCATCGCTGACGGCAGCCGCAAGAGAAGGAGAGGCTTTAAGTACACAACATCGCACTGGGTTTGAAGTTTAAGACTCAGATTTCTAAAGAAGGACCTTCCTAATTAATATTTGCTTTTTTTAAGCTAGTCTTTCATAATCCACAGTAAGATTTTCATTCCCTAAGGAACTTCAAGAGCGTTTGTTCTAAATGACTTTGCAGGACTCCCACTGACAGCACCATTAAAGAATCTCTCCCTGCCTCCTTTCGTCTTTTCCTCTGCACAAAGCTCCCAGGAAACAAGTGTGGTCAGAATAAATTATAAATTCTGCGGTTGTATGGAGTCTAAAGGACACCTTTTTCATTCATGTTTTATTTACATGTTGTGTTGACACACACTAAGAAAATAGACCAGGTCTATTGACAGCAGACTCAGCTGAATCCATGAGGAAAGTATCACCTGGAAAGGTTTAACATTTTCTTTCCTAAGCATCTGAGTATCTCCAAAAACTTGTAAGGCTAATGAGACCTGGAAACATATTGCTAATGAGTAACAGAAGCAACATCAGTATTTGATCCAAGATTAATATTCATATAATCTTATCAAGAAATCCATAACACCTCCTTGCTGCCTAACCCATTTTTACCAGCTACTAATGCAGAAGAGAAAAAGAAAGAAATCTTTTCCTCGAGAAGAGCCGGCAGCAAGACCATCCCTACCAAATGCAGGGCACAGAAATGTCCCCTGCAGTTCTGCTGTGACCAGACCCAGTCACACAGCACAGGAAATGTTTTCCTACTCCCAGCACAGCTGAGTTTACTGCTACTTAAGAAAATAATTTAAGAAACAGCAGCACCACCTACTAAGCCCTTCCAGCACTGACTACACCACCGCAAAAACAAAGTCCCAAGTTTACATTTATCTTGATTGTTACCATCTTCATTACTTATTAAACCTGGACTTGCACCATTAAGCTTCCCCAAGAAACCTTTAAAGGAGACAACAAATAAAATGTATGTACAGTTAAGAAGCTCTTTGAGAAGAGTCTCCTGCAGTAGGTTTAGCCAGAAGGACGTTTTTAAAGGCTCTTGTCGGTTGTATAAACACAGAGTATATACAAATATTCCCATTACTGATTGACAAAATAAATATTTAGGGGTGGCAGAGTGAGCACATCACAAAGCTGAGGCCCCCAGGGTCGTACCCATCTTTGATGAAAGGCATGGCAGGGCCTGGAGGAAGCAGATCCAGCTTCCCCACAGCCCAGCTCTGGCGGTAAATGCACTCCTCGGGCAGCTTGATGGGAGGAAGACACTGGCTGGGAAGAGTCTTCAGTGGTGCAAACATGGAACATCCCACTAAAGCTTGACAGTTCTCAGGTTTATAAACATAAGAATAATCCTGGAAGGCAGACATGGGAAAGCATTAGTGTGTAAATTAGATGACTGCAGTAATTAAATGATTCTCAAAAAACAGGACCGAGTTCAAGCAGCAGTTCCTTAACCCAAAATCCTGACACGGCTGCAAGGGAAAGCTGAGATGTGTACACACAATATTCACAATACAGCAAAACAAACCTCAGTGAACTGCAGTGACTGAAAGGCATTTCTGCAGCTCACTAATGCCTACTCAGGTTTTACTCTCTCTTAAGTGGTAAAACACTACATACTACAAAGAACATTACCTCCCCCAAAATAACGCAGGACAAGTTCCAGATTGTACTGAATTTCCCCCCATTCCTATTCAGATTTAAGTAATGAACTGGTCAATAATCATCACCAGCATTGATCAGGGCTGTCAGCACCACCTACCTTGATTTCAGCAGGTTTGGGGCTGCAGAAACCCTCATCCACTTCGATTCTGAACTGAGCCCCCACAGTAGAGCTATTCCCTTCCAGCACTGTTCCTCCAAGTGTAGTGTCCATGCTGCCATACTCCTTATTGTTCATGTTCATTGGAGAAAACCCCATAATATGTTGTTCCAGTGAAGGGGGAGTTGGATACATTTTATGGAGATCTGCAGTGCCTAATTTCAGATCAGAAGCAAACTTTAGAGCATGAAAACTTCCTGAAGTGTTTCCCAAATCTCAAAATTTTGCAAAGCAAATGATGGGAACATTTCCAAATTGCCACAACATATTAGAGTCAAATGTTTACAGCTAGCATTCTCTTTAGGCAAAAAGAAAACACAAATAAATCTTACTTATGCATGACAGTGGGTCTAGATTTCCTGCTTTTGCCTCTTTGCAGTTGGATTTGTCATCAGTGCCGTTCACTGTTCGTTTGGATCCAGGCTAAGAAAGAAGCATTTCAGACATAAACACATGTTCATGTTTCCTGCTAACAGGAAATCTCACCTGCACATACAAAGCTGAAACATTGTTTAATATTTAGAAAAATTAAAATAGCTCAGAAGCCTAAAGTTGGGCTTACGCTTGTTCTTAATTCTTGGAACCCAGAGAACCTCTCCCAACAGGTCACAATGTTATTGAAGAGAAAAACCAGTTACAAAATAACCCTCATCCTGTTAGCAGACAGTAAAAGAAGCTAAATTAGGGCTGCCCACAGTCTACCAGAACAAACCACAACACTCCCAGAGCCATATTAACATCACTGGTGTTACCACAGGAACGGAAAAGACAAACACAAATCCTGCAACAAGAAATACAGGGAAAACAGCTGTCAAAAGTAAAAGAATAAGAGATCTTTTACCATCTCTAAACAGTTCAGATGTCTACAGAATGTGAGTGTCCATGTTTAAGAGCAAACACAATTCCTTGCCATACTGATGACCTTTGATGGCTGTTAAGATCCTTCAGCCCTTACTCAGCTCCAGCTCCCATTCAAGTTCATGGGCATTTGGTCTGGGTAAGGGGATTTAGGATTAAACGTGGAGCAATGCACAGTTCAGAAAAGACAACTGATTCTAAATAGTATTGAAATAGAAACTAGAAGGATAATGGATTCAGAGCCATCAGACTGCAAGAGAAACTGTTCCAAGATAATAGCTGCTGCAGACAAGCAGCTTATTTGGCAGAATGTCCAGTGTTTAAATGCCTTTCTCTTTCAGAAGGTGCTGTTTGGTTTCAATATTACCTTGATGAAGCAGTTAAGCAGAGCCCAGAGCACAGGAAAAGAACACCCTAGGACCTGCTGAATCTGTACAAGTCAAACTAAAGGTATGTTCAGGCAGCACACACTGTGGGGATTGTAAGGAAGCAAGATCAAAAGGTTGTTTGCATCAAAAATCTGCCTGCATGAGTCAAGCAGAGCAGTCAGTTTGCCACCGAGGGGCCACAGCTCTTGTTTGTGTGAATGTTCTGCAACCTCTCCTTCAAACACCACCAAAAAAATCAAACCCCAAACCACAGAAGGACAAGAGCTGTTCCTTGCTGGCTTTTTAGCTGGCACCTGCCAGGACTTTTTGCACATCACTTACTGTGAGTTCATCTTCATCAGAATTGAAGAGATTGTCCAGGTCAGTGTAGGACACCACCAGGTCTGTCTCGTGGAACAGGCTGGTGGAGGCCGTGCGGGCGTGGGCAGCCAAGCGCTGGGCGTCTGTGGGGAGAGCACAGCACAAGCACAACTCTGCCACTGCCTCTGCATGAAAAACATCACTGCAGAGCCCTGCCCACAGCTGGGGGAAGGGAGCCCAGGGGAGATGGCCTGGCTTCATCTCATCCAGCTTACACAGAGGGGAGGGCCCTTCCAGTTTAGATTTTACAAACAACATTTGTTTGCAAGGTGCAACAAAGAAATGTTCCAAGCAGACTGAAGGGAAATACAAACTATAAACCACAGAACTGAGAAGCCTATTAGAATCTATTGACTATTCAAGACATCATTAATATAACACAAGACAGAGAGGGAAAAAAAAAGCCTCTTTACCTTGCTTGACAGAAGGACTAAACAGAGACATTGCATCCTCTCCTTCATGGGATAGAACTGTAACACTGGATGTCCCATCCTCAGCCTGGTAAAACAGGAGAGAAAAGTTTGCTTAAATTAATGAGTGGGGTGGGAGGTATTTGATGTCCCCGTGAGGATTCTGTCCCTGGAGCAGGATCAGGTTCTCAATACCCTGGGAGCTCAGCAGGGGCAGGCTGGGGCTGCTGCTGGCTCAGGGGGAGCAGAGCTGGGGCTGCCACCACTGGGCTTGTCCTGGGGATAACCTTACAAAGCAAGTTGTGGATTCTTGCTGCAACACCTTAAGGAAAAACCCTTGCTATCAGATGCTACACATTAACTGTACCAGCTCCTGAATGGAATGCATCCACACCCAACTAATTCTAAGAAGCAAATTTATTTCATAGACAAGCCCCCAGTGCAGTTATATTTTCTCCTTTTCTGCAGGTGCCCTTCTGCTTGAAGTACAAGTCTCATGTAGCTCCACTAATGCACAAAAAAAGAATAAAAATTGCAATTCACTGGCCAGGGAGCGAGTCAGGGCTCACCTCACCTACCCCCAGACCTTTCCACTGATGAACAATGGCCTTGTCCCTCCTCTCTCCCCAGGCACCTGCCAGCACCTATTTCCACAGGGAGGCCACTGAGCCAGACTGATCCAGCAGCTTTTTCCTCATAAGCCCTGATGCAATGGCACCACCAGTGGGCCAAAAAACAATTTAGGTGTCGTTAGAGACATGCTGCTTAATGTCATTGATCATTTCTGCTGGAATATGATTTGTTTTTAATTTGCTTCTAAATACACAAAGAAGGGTTTAAATTCTATCCCGTGCCTAAGGCAATTTGGTTTAATCTCATCACTGATTTGTAGCCTCACTCCTTTACTCACCTTGTGTTTCTTCCCCACTTCCCTCTCCATGTTCTGCCTGTCCTTTTTACTGTCAGGAAAGAGGAATTCCACGTCTCCATCCACAAAGGCATAAGGATCAATTTCAGGTTCCTGGTCAGCTTCCGTTGCTACAGCTGTTAAATATTGGTTTTTACTCTGATACTGTTGCACCAGTTCATCTGAAACCTTCAAAGGTTTCCTACATTGCACCATTAATCTGAACAGAAGAAAAATAAAAATCACAAAATCATTTATTTAGCATTTATTACACAGAATTATTTCTGCTATCACACAGCCTTAACAAGAACAACCTCATCTTTCCACTTCCTTTCTTCACAGCCCAGCTTCAGAAAACTTTTGGGGATGAAGATTAAATCATTACTCATTTAATATCACCTCCTTCCACACATCAGATCCAGCTGTGTGATTCATCCTCCCCTCTCTCCTCAAGCACTGTCAATTCACATAAAGATTAGTAATTTATCCCAGGTCATGGCTGTCATTTGTTATAAGGCACAAATGGATTCAACTCTCCACATCCACTAAAAGAAACTCACCAGGCTAAAGAATCACTCCCTGCATTCCCCAGAAAAGCCCAAGCAATAATCACAAGTAAAGCACACAAATGCCACTGTGCTCAGGAGCCATTTATAGCACTCAGATCAATACAAATGAAGCTTGCAGCACACCAGTAACTAATTTACTAATGAGAAAATTCTAACCACATTTGCCTTTATCAGCATTTTTCTTTTGTTAACATTCTGAGCCAAAACTGGAGCTGGTAAGTACACAGAAATTCAGGTTTTCTTTCAGGAGTATTGGTTTCACAAATGTGGCATTGCACCAGGAAAAAAAAAAGACATTGGCAAGGAAAAAACTGTTCTGATTATGAGCTGTGCCCCTGAACCAGCTTTATTTTCTGTACCCCAACATACAGAAGGAACCAGGTAAGGAAGGTGTTCCCTCAAACAGATGAGAAGCCCCTGCACATTCCTCTCAACTATAAAAAGTTTAACTTTGTCAAAGACACTTCCTAGAAATAAACTGTCCCAAAAAACATCTCCCAGCCAACAACAATGGCAAATCCATCCATGCTGCTCCTCCATGCTCAGTAAATCCGTTTCTAAATCCTGCAAAAATTGCAATCAGGAAAGGAAAAAAAAAGGCAGTAGAAGAGATGGAAATTACTTTCTAGGAATGGGGAATTAACACCTCTGCTGTATTTTTGACCAGCAGAGAGGAAGAGCAGTTTACAGCCAGATATCCCAGGGGAAAAGACTGGTTTTGGTAAGTTGTCAAATCAAACTAGGAAAGACCATGTCTTGAAGAGACAAAAGGAAACATCTTTCCTTATCTACTTGGCTGAAGTGATTCCAAGGCAAAGAAAAAAAGCACTAAAAAATCCTATATGTGCACATCTTGAAAGAGCCTCCTAAACAGTGACCACAAAGAACGTGCAGAGCTGGGTGTGAGCACAGAGCAACAGCTACACCACATTTACTCCTCCTCCAGCCTTGCCAGCCATTGCAGTGCTGCCACCAGTGCTCCCCACTGCCAGCAACGGGACAAAAACCAGCTCCAGGCTTCTGTCCTGTGAGCAGCTGCTCTGCCACCCCAAATTCAGCATCCCAGCTCCTACAATAAAACCCAAAGCTCTCAATAATTTGATGCTGATCACAGTAAAAGTCTCCTTTCACCGGAATAAGAAAATTTGTCCCAAAAATAACGGCCAGAAGTGCCTGGATAGAGGCAGCTCTGGGTGCAGCCCTGAGTTCCTCGATGCCAGCCCCGAGCCCAGGTTTGTCACCTCTCCTGCACAGCCAGCCCTGCTGAGCTGGCTGCTGTGAACAGCCCTGTCAGCACCTGCTGTCCCTTCAGCAGTGTCCCCACGGGGAGGTGTGGTGGACCAGGGGTGACAGGGACAGTTCCCTGCTCACACAGCAGCACAGGGACACGGCCCAAGGGCCAAGCTTCTGCTTCTGGGCTTTTGTTCTTGTGGGTTGGGGATTTGGTGCTGGTGATCTTCACTGGGGAGTTTAACTGGTAAAACAAATTCACCTTGGCTCATTCTGCAGTAAAACAGAGTTCAAAGTTTTAACACTAAAACCACCAGAGTTTGATTTCCTCCAGTGGTCCTAAGCTCCAGAATTTATTCAGACTTAAAACAGTATCCAAAGTGACCAATTCCTTTATCCCAATGGAAACAAGCAGCAGAGCAGAATATTTTACAAGCTGGGGCTTGTAACATCAGTTCTTCTAAGTGAAGACAGGAGCAGAAATGAGAGAAGAAACTTTAACAGGATCTCTGCAGCTGAGACCATCCATATTTTTCTTCAAATAATGAAGAAATCAAATATTGAAGTGGAAAAAGTTATTTCTTTTTTTTGGGAGAGGATGGGGGAAGGAAGGAACTTAAGTCCCTAAGAGGCATCATTTGGCTGCAGATTAATTTTATAGTATAAAAATAAATATCCTTGCTGTCAGCTAAATCAGAACTAAAATGAGAAAAAGCTGGAAAGTCTTGCTACAGATCTGACTGGGCTTTGTCCTCCCATTTCACAAGGATTAACTTCTTGTACCCAGAGTAGTGCTCACACCCTCAGCATTTCTGCTTCTTCTCCTGAGAACCTCCTGCCTCTGGCCTTCCTGTTCCCTCACTGCTCGTGCTGCTCCCCCAGGATCGAGCACCACTTACTCTGTGACTGATGTGACATTTTCCTGTCCAGCAGGTATTACTGGATCATCTCTCAACTTATCATTTGGGAGCTGGGGCGGTAAGAACTCCACATCCTTTTTCTTTGGAACTTTATAATACTTCCAAGTCGTGTCAGCTTCCTCCTCCTCCAGGTTGACGGCAGTGCCCACGTACACGGTGGGCTCGATGACCTCGGGGAAGGCGGCGGGGAAGGGCTGGGACAGCCCATCCAGCCTGTCCTCCATCGCTTTCGTGGGCACCAAGGGCTCTGGAGTTGGCATCTGGTAGAAATGTTGGCTCTGGGGCGTGGAGGGGGCTTTGGGCACCCCCTCGTCGGCGCCGTCGCAGGGGTGGGGGCTGAGCGGGGGCGGCTGCGGGGAGTTCCCCAGCTCGGCCCCGTGCAGCGGCGGCGCCTTCGCGCCCTCGGCACTTCGGATGGCGGCGAACCTCACTTGGCTGTCGGGGGCAGCCATCACCAGCCTCTGACTCGCTGACTCTGCCTCCATGGCAACATCATCGCTGATAGATACACGATGATGAAAAGGAGTCAAAGGGCGTTTCTGTGGCTTATCCCCTTTGTCTTGCTTCTCATTTGTCTTGTGCTTCGGAGCCGCCGGCTGCTGGGGGCCCACAGGTGGGGCCTGCCCCTGTTGACCTGAATTTCTTGGTTTGAGATTTTTGTGCCTGCAGAATTAATACAGGGGAAAAGACTCCACATTAATCTTTCAAATATGTCTGTGGTGTTCTTTTTCACTAGATAAGAACCTGCTTCTAGGCCATTAAACAGCCTGTGAGAGACAGCTGAAACCAAAACTGTTCCAAAGTGAAGCTGCCCCTTCTTTCTGACCACAATTTGAGTGACTTGAGCAGCACTGTATGATTTTTGAGCAGCACTGTATGATTTTAGAATACCATTTTAAAAATTGTATGAGCCAAACACACAAATAATCCTCAGAATTAAGACAGCATTTTATAACTGCTTTAGCAGAAATAGATTGTCACATGAATACCTCATCATTTATAACTTGTGCCAGCACTGATGAATCAGTAGAACAGTGTAAGAATTAGTGAATGGCTTCTGGAATTCAAACACTGGTACCAGCCAAGAGAGCTGCCCAAGCCTCACTGGGTTAAGGACTGCAAAATTAACACCAAGAACCAAGAAGCCAAGCTCACTCCTACTAAAGCTATTTCCAAGCTATTACAAGGCTTTTGTAGCTGCTTACTTACAAATTTAGCAAGTGTGGGAAAAAGAAAAGCACGGTGTCTCAACTGCATTAATACAGCTGGGTCTGTTCAGTGTAAATGCTCTTGAGCTTAAACATTTCATCTGCAAGTTCAAGATGCCAACTTTCAGGATCATCTGACAGAATGAGGCACATGAATGCTGAAGTGTAGAGTGAAATGTTTATGATTAAGCCATTGAACTGCAGGTACATGCTCAGTGCCTGGGAGTTCTTTGCCACTCTTCCATTAGCAAAGTTAAGAAGCACTTGTATTGAAAAAACAGGATTAGGCAGGGATAAAAGGTAAGAGGCATCAAAATCTATTTTTACTTTAAACTCTTACACACATCCACATGTTTTTCTCCACTTAGAATTCAAAACACGTGGAATAATAAGGGGGTTTAGGTCTTTGCAATTTCTCTTTAGGCAATTGCATATTTCTAATACACACCTCACATAGTTAATTGACTGGTTTGCTCTTAACTAGTGCTATCATAGCTAAATTCTCCTTGAAAAGAACATTTAATCCTCCTCCACACCCCAGCTCTTCTCAGGACACAAGTATTTCCACAGAACTTTAACCAACCATTTCAATAAGGGAGTTTAAAAAATGCATTTCTCTCAAAATGCTACATCCTCCAGACAGTAATTTTTTCCTAAGATACCAATATTCCCTGCAAGGTAATCAGTGTAACATTTAAATCAGAGAAAGTGTTTAAACCTATTGCAACACTTCACTCACCTAAAGATTAATATTCTGCCATAAGTACAGAAATTGAGAATTCAATGAAATTAATGTTTCCATTTATTTTAAATACCTGTATTAACAGTCTGTGGCATTGCAGCCTCAAAAAAGGCTGTAATATATACATATATATGTATATATATATATATTTAATCTCAGACATTTTGCCCTTTGTTTTGATCCCTTTTTTCCCAGCTAATATAAAAACACACCCTGGCATCCAGGCCCAGAGGAGCAGTGTTCCACACAGCCACCCACGGAATGCCACCCTTCCCAGAGAGCAGGTCTGGGGCTTTTATTCCTGAAACAGATTTCTCCCTTCAAGGCTAATTCCACAGCCCTCTAGAAGAGGTGCTTGAAGCCCAAATAAACAGCATTTCCTTCCATTCCTGAGAAAGCTGCCCACGAGGTGGTGACTGCCCACATCCACAGGGAATTCCAGCACTCAGGAATTGTCCCACACTGGCAGCAGCTCCCCCCAGCCAATTCACTCCACTCCAAGCTCTGCAGTAACTCCTTGGGCAGAATTTCAAGACCTCCAATGACATTTATAAGAGGAGATACAAATTTTGTTCCAGCTTTCCTCCAAGCAGCTCCTGCTTAATTACTCCTGCAGGAGAGATCAGGAGCCTCTCCTGAGCACTGGAGCCCGGTGAACACCTCTGGGATGTGCCTCTGCCAAGTGCTGTACCTTGAACAATTGCAATTTGTCCTCTGCGTGGCTTCAACAAAATCCCAGGATGCCACCTTGTCAGCTGTCTCCTCCTCACACAAGCCATTTGATGTGGCAGAATACTTCCTCCTAGGATTCAATACCAGGAGAGTTATTGGGGAGCAACATATGTTCTTCTCTTATCTTCTGGCAAAGCTCAAGAGCAGTTTGGTGACAAGGGATTAGGCAAAGAAAGGATAAATAGCCTTTTGCTGACATATTAAACTGAGAACTAAGTAAATCATTCCTAAATAGTTAGGGAAAAGATGAACTTCTTTAGAAATGGTTTATTAGAAGAGTAAAGTAGATTCCACCAGCAGTCACAGCACCCTTAACAGAACTAATTGCTACGAGGAACACACCAAATATTGGTATTTGTGGCTTCAGAGGATAGGTACGTACTTGTTCTGTGCTCTGTTCATGTTGCACTCTTGCCAGACTCTGTCCACCACCTGGTTGGCCAGTTTTCTGGGGATTTTGCCACCGTGATGGCTGGTACTGTCCGAGATCAATCCATCTGAAACTGAGGAAAACTTCACCCATTTCTGGGCAGACTGAGCATCAACTGCAAAGCAGCACCAGAGGAAACAGATTCAGGCAGTGAGACAGTGCAGGGTCTATCACTCCAGTTCAAGCACCAGAGGAAGAAAAGTGACCTCTTGACTCAGTGTTAGGAAATAAAAACACACAGAAAATTTAGGAATATTAGCAGATTATTATAGGAGATTTTAAAAGCCACCATTTAAAAATATATGTTTATGTTGTAATTGGGCTGGATATTCTTTATCTTTGATAAAAGTGACCTGAAATAGAAAACAACTTGAGCGAAGTCAAGATTATGATTTAAAAAAAGGGTCAAGCTTGGGTAACAGAAGATCATGGAAGGAAAAAAGAAACAACACCTCTTCTGCACAATAAAACTTATGTAAGTGTCACCTGAAACGATCAGTGAGTGTCACCTGCTGTGACCTAAATCAGCTCCCCATAAGCCCTGCTCACACCCAGGGCAGAGGGCACACAGCCTGGCTGGAAACTAAAGCACAGCCAATCTCCTGGCCTGGGAGAAAACATCACCTTTCACTGATGACCGAGGGCACAGTGGGGTTATGGAGCTGTGCCAGAACACAGGTGTGCTCACAGGGGGGGAAACCCCAAAAACCTCCCCAGAGCAACCCAAAGTACTGGTACCAAGCCCAAGTACAGCAGCAGCTCTAATTTCAGCAGCTTCCAGCAGAGTTTGAGGTGATTTTGCCCACAGCTGGTGCCATCAGTTTTACTATAACAAACTTAGGACTACAGAAATGTGATTTTTCCTGCCAAGCCAGCTGCACACAGAGCCCTGAATCCCCCTCAAACTCTGCTGTGTTAGAAGCAGCCATGGGAACAATTCCCCGGTGCAGAAACCAATTCCTTCCCACCTGTCTGAACCTCCTCTGGGGACGTGGGCGGCGTCAGGGTGACGGAGGACATGGCAGGGTCTCTGGTGGAAGCAGGCACTTGGTGGACCCCCAGGCAGGCAGTGGAGCAGTGGGGAGCCCCCGCGGAGCTGGGAGCAGGGACGTCTGTCTGAGGGACCAGCACGAAGCACGCCGGGTACACCATCCTCACTCCAGCTGCAAGAGAGGCCAGGGCCACCAAATCATCATTGCAGCAGCAACTCCTGAGCTGCCAGACCTCTCCTACCCACTGAGGCATCTCCTTGGACAAAAACCATCTGTTGGCACCTCCATCATTGCTTGATTTGCTTCATTCACCCAAATCTTCTGTGGGAATCAAAAGGGTTTTGGACAGGCAGAGACATCCACGTGCTGCTACCTGCTGGTGTCATTTTGTTTTATAAAAGGCTGGGAAAATCCTTGTAGGATCATGCAGCACTGCCAGGATCCCCAGCAGCACGAGGGTCTCCAGCCACCACTGCCCTACGAGCTCCTCACAGAGGAGGGATTGCAATTGCTGGGAAATCAAAGGTCCCCAGCCCACAGCAGAACAATCCCCTGCACCCAGGGGCTGGGATTTTGGGAGAACCAGCAGATAAAGGCAGTGCCTGAGTACATCAGGTTCTCCAGGACTGTGGTTTTGAAGACATCCCTGAAAGGCAAGTCTGCTCTGGGTGAATTTGCAGGGACTCTGAACCAGCCCAAACTGCTTTTGATTCAGCTCAGATGTCAACAGTGATCATCCAGAGCTTTTTTTACTCTCTTTATTTTATTTTTTTTTTTAAATCTTCCCTCTCAAGGGCACATAAGAACAAGACCTGGGTCTGCAAAATCCACTCTGAGCAGTGACCCATCATAGACAGTCCTGAGCATCAAACAGGAAAACCAAACCCACCAACCATTGCTGCAAAGGAATCAAATGGTGTCACTTGTGCATTCAGAATTCTGCAGTTTCATCAGCCAGTTTATTGCAGTAATTAAAGGTAATCAGGCTCACCAACAAGGACTTCAACAGCAGCTAAAGAATCATCCTCCCAATCCATTTCTTCTTGTTTCTCCTCAGATCCCTCCTTCAAGTTGGATGTGACAGGGTAGAATTGCTTCCACTCCCCAATCAGCTTCTTTGTGGATGAATCAGAAAGCTTGAAGGACTGCCCTGTGAGTGTGCCATTCAACCCAAAGGGGCTCAGGATAACTAAAACCAGAAAGAATGGAGATGATATTCACCCCAAATTCCCTCTTGCCCTCTGCAATAGCAGCACTCTTATTTCAGCCACACCAAAAAAACAATTTACCACTGATAAGTCAAAATGCAGCCTAATCATGATTTACTACCCAAGTTTTTGGCAATAGGCTCCCATTGTTAAATTCAGAGGTACTGTAAGGACTGAGGAACCACAATAACAACTACAGATTAATCCATTCAAACAAGCAACAGGCAAGTTTTCATCTAGGCTTGCAAGGAGTCTCAGATACAGGTGGGATAAAGAAACACTTCCAGATCCTGGCAGAGTTGAGGTGTTTCCTCATCCTTTCATTCAGCTGGTTACAACAACAGGAATACATAGGGAATTATCTGCTTCATGTTTAGTCTTGTCCATAGTAGGGAAGCACAGCTGCTCTTAAGTTGCATTCAGGAGAAAAAAGCAAGTTTGGGCTCTGAGCACTGCTGAGGGTGTGAGGCCGTGCAGGAGAGGGATCACCCAGCCCCACTGACCAGAGTCAGGCCCCAGCACTCCTCTGTCTGCCAGAGCACAACCTGCATCTGCTGGGGGAGCCACAGGCATTTCCAGGCAAGGAAGAGCCAAGGGAAAAGGGTGGGAAGAGGTTAAATACACTGAGGAATAGATTAAATCCAGAAATGGATGTCTCACAGAGGGTTGGTGAAGGTATCTGGGGGTTACAAGGTGGAAACAACAAAATATTTAAGTCACCAAAATGACAGTACTTGGAAAGGGTGTCATGAGGACAAATGACTCAGTTACATGCCAAGAGATGAATGAATATGCAAATGCTGCACCTGCCAATGCAGCAGGGCCAGGACACAGCACCTGGCAGTGCCAGCACAGGGCACAGCTGGGCACAGCTGGGCACAGCTGGGCAGCTCTGCCCCCGCTGCCAGCCTGGCCAAGGCCTCGGGAGGGCCCAGAGGAGCAATGCAGGTGGCAGAGGCTGCAGTCCCACCTTGGAAGGGGCTGTTGGACTGCTGGGCCAGGGTGAGGTGCTCCTCGCTGAGCAGGTACACGGGCTGGTGCTGGCTGATCTCCACGCTGGTGCACACGTTGCTGTCCCCGTGCAGGAAGAAGGTGAACGAGCAGGACAAGTGCTCACTGCAAAGGCAACAGCACAAAAGAACTCTGAAGGACAGAATTTCTATAAGCTGGTCTCTGTTTCAGTGGTTTCAGGCATTTCCTCACAATATATTCATTAATGGAAGTAACCAAAACACCCTTCTGTAAATAGCAAGAAAACACTGAATATATGTTCCCTTTACAAACCCAAAGACAAATCAGTTAGAAAACAACAGGCACTAAGTTTTCCATTTCTTCAGTCTGACACTTTATATTTTGCTGTCTTGAAGAAATTTAAACCATACTTTTTTACAAGACAAAAACCTGTAATTTAATATTTTTATACCTTATGCATTTATTTAAAATCTCTAGAAATATTTCTGAACATATTTTATTTTTAATGAGGTCATATCTAGGTTGTCCTGTCACAGCTCCACTAAGCAGAATTTAATATCAGCCAACAAGTCACTTATTTAAGAGCAAGAAGAATGGCAACAGCTTTGAGAAGTGGTTTTGTTTTGTTATTTAAATTTAATCTTATCTTCATGTTCTTGAAGCCAATCAAGTAACTAAAAATGAAATCCCATACCTACACACAAAAGGGAAGATACAATCAATTAAAAAAACCGAGGCTCAAGACATTCTTAATTAAAGTCATTAAGGCAAGTGTCAATGTTTAATGGCAGATGCTTCACTGAAAACTCCTCTCATGGTCCTGAGTTTTAGGGGATAAAAACCCAACAGGTCTGAACAGCAGAAAACTCCCCAGCAATGAACATTTCTCTTCCTACACCTCTGATTTAAATGCTGCTTCCCAGTGCTGTGCAGTGATTAGTGAGCAGCTCCACAAGATCACTCTGCAGAGAATTTCTCTTTTTTGGGGACCTGCTCTGTGTTGTTTTCACAAAAATCCAGCTGACCCCTGCAAGGACAACCAGGAAAACATTTCATCTGTATCCACATCAACTCCATGATTTATATGAAATATATTTCACCAATTTTAATCAAAGGGCAGCAAGAAAGGAAGGCAAAACCAAGCAGATCCCTGCTAGAAGTGACACATCCTCATACCCACCTGGAAAACTCTTTTATTTCCCCCCTTTTAAAGAAGCTGAACTTTCACAACATTTCCCAGTTATGGTGGCTACAAGTTACCCCAAGTGTCTGCCAGACTGATGCACTCCAGCAGGAGAAGAGCAGATGTTTAAAAGCAGGAGATGCTGCTCATTTGGACATTAAATTAGGTCCAACATCGTGGCCAGAGAAGGACCAAGGTCAAGGAGAACCTGAGGAGAACTTCATAAAGTGCTGGTGAGAAATAAATCTTCCTTTGTAAGGAGGGAGCAGCAAAACCCTGCTGAGTCTCAGGGAAAAGGGATCAAGTCACAGGAAACACTGATTTTAGTCAGTCAGAACAGCAGATCCTGGAGAAGATTTCTGCAAAACCCAGTGGAAAAGGCACTCCATGAATTACTGCAGCCTGAAAATGAATGAAACACCTCTGGGTCCCAAAAGCACCACCTGACCCCAGCAGGCAGAGCCCAGGATGGCAATGGAGGCTCGGGGACATTCCTGTTCCTCGGGCCAAAACCAGCCTGGCATTCCTGGGAAAGGCACAAACAGCTCCAGAGGCAAAGAACAACCCCTAAAACACAACCTGCACAGCTGCAGGGGCTGGCAGCATCTCCAGTGCCATTCCCAAGGTGTTTCTTTCCCAGAGGGAAACGATGGGATGGGCAACAGCAAAGGGAATGAAAAGATTCTGGAATTGGCACAGTCCGTTCAACCCATGGAAATGGAAATGGGTTGTTCACCCTCACCCCCAAGCCTCAGTCAGGGAGGAGAAAGGTGGAACGGGGGCAAAAACAAAGCAAAATGAAATTGAGGACCAAAAGCATCCAAGAAGGATGAGAGAGGCCCCAGAGTGCTCGTGGAGGAGCAGGAGAGCAGCACATTTTTATTCCAGCACCTCAAAGCAGGAGCTGCAGTGACCCCACTGAGGAGCTGCTCTGAGGGAGAGCAGATCTCCAGCTCTGCTCGTCTGCTCTTCAGGTTTAATTGTGTTTTAGGGGTAAAAAAGGCAAATCTGGATGAATTCTGAACTGCTTTGTAACAGCTGAAACCCACACTGCTCAGGAATGCCAGGAAAGTTACATTTAAAAATGCAGTGAGGGTGGAGCTGAGCATCTTGGTGATGCCTTCAAGTGCAACAGAACCCACCACTAAATTCCAGTATGGAAATCTGATTAAACTGTAATCCTTATGCAAATGGTGGAAGACTGCTTTTCCAACTGAATTTTCTTTCCCAAACCATATTGGATGTTTTGGGGTGAAGGAGGTGGCAGTGCCTTGGTTCCCTGTGACAGACACGATTCAGAAGCTGAGTATCAGCAAGATAAAACTTCAGAATAAAAGCACATATTCCCTATATACACTTTAAATGCAATTAAGCTTCACCTCTTGTAAACAGCCCATTGTTAGCCAGATAAAGGGCAAACAATCACGGCATAATCTGATGGAATTCAGATAAACCAAGACAAAGGGAGGCATCAGCATGATAACAGAAGCATTTCAATTCATCACAGCAAAACCAGTCCCGAGGAGCAGCAAGGAAAACTCAAGGTCACCATGCAAAAGCCAAATCCAAAAATACAAACAAGAAAAAAGAGCCCAAATCAGATTTCTTTTCTCCCCCAGCTCGGCAGGGGAGAGGTTTCCAACAAAATAATCCAGGGAGAGAGCACCCAGTGCTGCCACTGCCATTGTTCCCAGCTCTGCCTCCATGGCATGGAGAGAGGATCCACGGCCACAATGCAGCCTGGAAAACCCAAATTTCACCCAATTTCCACTAATCCTGGCTATAAATATAAGTGTGAAACAGCAGAACAATGGCCAGCACCGGGGGGGTTCCTTTCAGAGGTGCAGCAGAGTTCTGGCCAGGAGGATAATATGTGTCACAGGAGAAATACACAGCAAAAAAAGGAGTCTGGAAACTCGGGATAAGGCAACAGATCCCGGCCGGGACACAAAGTATCCCCTGGAAGCACCAGAGAGCTTCAAACAAAGCCGAACCTGAAAGGCAAAATTACCACGGGATGGACTCAAATGGAGTTTGTTTCTTCTGAGCCAGCCTGCTCGGAAACTGCTTCCCCACATTTAAATTACTTCAGGTTACAGAACTTAGGAAACAGCAATGCATGTGGAAATAATCACAAGAAATACAAATAAAGAATCCTAATTAAAACAGAAAAAAAATCAAAACCACAGGGAAGCTCTTTGGAGGGCGTGGAGAAAAGGAGGAAGGAACATGAAGAACCAGAGCTCTGCAGTACTGGATGCCCCCACACAAATTATTGTATGGGCTTAGAAATTCTACAAACATGCAGGCTTTTTATTATTGTTTTGTTTAAATTAACACATTGGAACATCCTCCAATTCTTTACGTTTCTGCAGCCTGGCTGCCAGTGCACAGCCTCAGCTTAGGAGGAATATTCCAAACTTTACCATAATCTAATTAAAAAAGAAAATAAGAAGAAAAAAGAAAAAAAAAAAAAAAGGAAAAAAGAGGGGAAAAAAAGGAAAAAAAAAAAGAAAAAAAGGAAAAAAATGCGGGTGTATATATTTTTTTTTTTTTTTTCTCCACCATTTCTCTAAGTCCTCCTCTAATCTTCTCAATAACTCACAGCCAAAAATCCTAATCAAGCAAAAAGTCTGCCACATAGCACTTTGGGGTAAATAGGCAAATTATCTTTACAATTCAGCCAAGGACACAGTAACAGAGTCATGCTGGTGGTTTCCTGCCTGCTAACGGAGAGTTCATCCTATTTTTATTTGCAGACTATTTTAGGTAGCTCAGAAGATCACTGGTAATTTGTGCAGAGCATCTCACCACTGAAATATGAAAAAAAAAAATCCCCACACCTCAACACTTTGAAATTTTATTCTGCATAGAGAGAATCAGTGACGTCCTTAAGGTCAGACACAGAATAAAACAATCTGATGCTAAAGTCAGCACTGCTAACCTCTCTTTTTAGCACTTCTACCACTGACATCATGTATTGTTGAATAAACTTTCATTCAGAAAGTTCTGAAAACAAAATCCTAAAAAAAACCTTTTTGTCTTATTCTGAACATCAAGTTGCTGCATTAATATTTCTAATTAATTTCATTAAAGTTCCAATCACAGAATTTAGATATCAATAATCCAGTTCCCAGCTGATTTCTGGGTAGAGATATGAAGTGCCATCAAAACAAGGATTCTTTATGACTTTTGATCTGAACACACCAGAATTCAATTAGCTTGAGGTCCAATCCTGAAAGCAACTTCAAAAACAAATAAAAAATAAGGTAAGAAAGAGACTCCTTGGGAATAATGCTATTTGAAGCAACCTTCAGTCCTCATCTAAACTCCATTAAAATACATCTGTGTAAAACCATTTGATTCCCCCTTGCTCCCTCTTCACTCTAATCACACAAACAAAGATGTTTTCCTTTCAGAGACAAAGGATTATGATTTTATAGAGGGGAAGAAACAGAAGCTGCTGTGGATAAATCCAATACAACTTCAACTTCTACCTTTTTAAGAGTAACTGAAGGGTAGGAGGGGAAACCACACTAAAATCCACATCTACAGGAGGTTTCCATTAGCAAATCTGAAAATATCTCCTTGATAAAAAGGTAATTAGGTCTGGTTTTGTCTCCACATTAGGACTTCTGTGGAGATTTAGATCAAAGTGCTTCCCAAACATTGGCTGCATTAGGACCCCACTAATCCACCCTCAGATCACCCCCATGACAGCACCAGCACAAGGAAGGCTCCAACTAAAAGCACATTTTAATAGTAAATAAAAAAAAAATCCAAATGTTTCAGCTGAAAGAGAAAATGTTTGTTTTATGTAATGACTATCTCCTGTTTTCCTAGCTTGTCTTTGTGAATTACTTCTGAGTTGAAGTGGGAGCACCTTCTGCTGCCAAAGCGCCGCTAACCCAACCAAAATATTTACAGAACCCTCAGGGAGTGCAGGCAGAGCCCTCCCTGCACAGAGCACCCAGTGCAGGGATGGGAATGGGGAATGGGGAATGGGAAAATGGGAAATGGGAAATGGGGAATGGGAAATGGGGAATGGGAAATGGGGAATGGGAAATGGGAAATGGGGAATGGGAAATGGGAAATGGGAAATGGGAATGGGAATGGGGAATGGGGAAATGGGGAAATGGGGAAATGGGGAAATGGGGAAATGGGGAAATGGGGAAATGGGGAAATGGGGAAATGGGGAAATGGGGAAATGGGGAAATGGGGAAATGGGGAAATGGGAAATGGGGAAATGGGGAATGGGGAATGGGGAATGGGGAATGGGGAATGGGAAATGGGGAATGGGGAATGGGGAATGGGGAATGGGGAATGGGGAATGGGGAATGGGAAATGGGGAATGGGGAATGGGAAATGGGGAAATGGGGAAATGGGGAAATGGGGAAATGGGGAATGGGAATGGGGAAATGGGAAATGGGGAAATGGGGAAATGGGGAATGGGAATGGGGAATGGGGAAATGGGGAATGGGAATGGGGAATGGGGAAATGGGGAATGGGAAACGGGGAAACGGGGAAACGGGGGAATGGGGGAATGGGGAATGGGGAAATGGGGAAATGGGGAATGGGGAATGGGAAATGGGGAATGGGGAATGGGGAAATGGGGAAATGGGGAATGGGAAATGGGAAATGGGGAAACAGGGGAATGGGGAAATGGGGAATGGGGAATGGGGAATGGGGAAATGGGGAATGGGAAATGGGCAAATGGGAAATGGGGAATGGGGAATGGGCAAATGGGAAATGGGAAATGGGAAATGGGGAATGGGGAATGGGAAATGGGAAATGGGAAAATGGGGAATGGGAAAATGGGGAATGGGAAAATGGGGAATGGGAAAATGGGGAATGGGAAAATGGGGAACGGGGGAATGGGCAAATGGGCAAATGGGGAATGGGAAATAGGGAAATGAGCAAATGGGGAAATGGGGGAATGGGGAATGGGGAATGGGCAAATGGGGAATGGGAAATGGGGAATGGGAAATGGGGAAATGGGAAATGGGGAAATGAGCAAATGGGGAAATGGGGGAATGGGGAATGGGGAAATGGGGAATGGGGAAATGGGGAATGGGGAATGGGGAATGGGGAATGGGGAATGGGGAATGGGGAATGGGGAAATGGGAAATGAGCAAATGGGGAAATGGGGGAATGGGGAAATGGGAAATGAGCAAATGGGGAAATGGGGGAATGTCTCCTCCTGCCCCACAGAGCCCAGCACTGCCCCCAGCAGGTTCAGCATACCTGGCTAAGGAGCACAAACACAGCACTCAGCTAAGGCCTCATTAATTAATTAATTACCATTACCAGGGTGCTATAACGTGATTGCAGAAGTTGGTACCCCTTGGCCAGCGTGGGGCATTTTCCCCAAGGATCAACCCCTGACAGGAATGGAGAGTTCCCAACCTCAGCCACCACAGGGAAGCTTCTCCCAAGGGCTGTCCTTCACCACTGAGTGCCACTGGAATCATTCAAAGCATCAAAGAACCTCCTCGTGAAAATCTGACAGTTCCCTTCTATAATAAATCCCTAGGATGGAGAACACAGTCTTACAATTAAATAGGTTCTTTTGGAAATAAAAAAAATTATAAGGAAAAAAGGTTTAAGGTGATACAACCCCCCCCCCCCCCCCATGGAGCCCTAAGTCCTTTCCTTTTCCTTTTCCTTTCCTTTCATTTTTCCTTTCCTTTTCCTCTTTCCATTCCTTTTTTCCTTTCCATTCCTTTCCCTCTTTCCATTCCTTTTCCTTTTTCCCAGCTGGGATAGACCACACCAGTTCTTTGGGACACTCCCAGCTGCAGCTGGAACACCACAGGTACTGAGAAGTTTCTTCTCCAGCTCCCTCCCGCCTTTGCTGCTCCAAAAGCCCATCCTGTTCCAAAGGGGGCACCCTCAATCCCCACTCCCCATCCACAATCCTGAACTGTCAAACTCCCCAGTCTTAGTTCTGACTGCAAAGGAGCAGGGAATTCAGTGTGCTTGTGCAAAATCAGCAAAATAGGAAATAAGGCAAACACTAAAGGCAGTGCAGGGAAGCTCAGCAAAAGCACAGCTCCATTTCCAGGGAGCTGCAGGTTCTGTGTCAGAAATGAAGGACCCAGAGCTGGAATTGCTGCTCTCACTCTGGACCAAGGCATGGAGCAGAGATGTTCTTCCAAGCATCCCTGAGTAATTCCCCATGGCAGGCAGGGAAATACAGCAGAAAGCTGATTTGGATGATAACACAAAGCAGAAAAACATAGCTAATAGCAAAGCAGAAAAAACCCTTCCAGTTCAAAGCACATCATTAATGACTCCTGTCAAAAGGCTCTCCAAAGCATTCTTTGGGGCTGAGGATGTTTTGATTTGACTTAGATCTGAGAGTTAAAAATATTTATTTATTCCATAACTGAGTTATGTGCACTAAAACAAACATAAATGCAGCAGGCAATCTGTATTCCAGAATAAGCCACAGTTGCCTTAGACTGCCACATTTTAAATTAACTTCATTATTAACGGCCTTACCTTCATCCCAATAAAACCAATTTTATTTTTATACACACTAAAACTCCAGCATGGTATTTTGAAAGGAAGCAAGCTGATTTTTTCAGGAGGCAGCAAGAGGTTTATATATACACACAAAGGTACATATTTTTCCAGATACAATGAGAAACAATACTACACAGAGTTTGCTCACGTTCCTGTAGTTCAGAACTTAAATGAGCCTAATAAAGCTGTCACCTTGGATTTTAGCATCCTTTAATTTGAGGCTGCAAATCTCAATTATCTGAACTTGAGCTTTCACAGGGCAATATCCATGTGCTATAAAGAATAAAGATGCAGAACTTCTTTGGGAAAGGGATAACAGCTCTAAACATCCCTGTGTTCCCAAGGCAGGGAGCAGCTTTCCCTGTATTGCTCTTTCCCATCCTGAAACATTTACAAACATCTTGTTAAGCCAGATTTTTTCAAAGTTCAAAATGGAAATGCATTACAAAATTGTCATTTAACAAAATCTGAAGGATCTGTATGGGTTTTGTATTATTTTATTGTTCAGTGAACAAAAAGAGCAGATTTATACTTGACAGCTAAAAACCCAGAGTCTTTTCATTTTGTTTCCTTTTTCCTGATGAACCAACTACCAGTGTAATTTAAGCTAAATAAGAGAAAACTGCTTTGTGATGTAAACTGCTAAATTTGTCTGCTTGTAGTCTCTGTAGCAACCCAATATTCCAAAGAGACAATCATGTGATCAATGCTCTCAGCTCCTGCTGTTTATCCTGCACTGTCCTACTTACAGCAGCTCTCAATTCCAGCTGTCTACAGCAAAAGGAAAAACATCACCTGCTCTCCTGCCGGGCCACGGTGCCAGAACAGCCTCATTAGAGCTGCTGCAAAAAAATGTTGACATTGTTTGATTTAAAGATTAACATAGGGAGGAAATTCACACTGCAAAGACTCGAGCAGCCTTAATAGAAAATATTCCAGCACTATCACTTGGTTGCAGACTAAATAGACAGAAACAAACCCAAAACCTGAGGGTGAACCTTGTTTTGGTAGTTAACTCTCTCAAGTATGAAGGAATTTTTGAGCTTTAGCACCCAAAAATCTTGTTCTGTTCCTTAATAATAATAATTCCCAACAGCATCCCAGGGGGATCAAGAAGTAAAATTCTCTGTTCCTGAGGAAAGAAGACCATGGGAAGTGGGAGAAGGGAGGGCAGAGATGAGGGTTAAAAGCAGCATTTCCTTTGTGTGAGGGGCAGTGGGGAGCAGGAGCTGTGGTGCCAATGCTGACACATCTGCTGGCACACCAGGACCATTGCCAGGGCCCAGATTTAAAAACTACCCCCAAACTCACACTGCAGCCATGGCCACCCCCATTCCAGCCTGCAGGGCTGCACAAGCCCAGCACTCACACCCACAGTGCCACCTCTTCCTCATGGCAAGATGAGGCAGAGAAAAAAAAAAAATCCCTCTCCAGAACTATGATAAGCACACCTTCAAAACAAGATAACTACAAGATGTACAAAGGTTTAAAATAAAGCCAAATTGGTATCCGGAATGTTCTTCAGCAGTCACTTCCCATGAAGTTATATACTTATTCTTTTCTATTTCTGTGGGAAATAAAAAAAAAGAGAATGGTGGTCTGGCATTCTAAAATCTGAAGCCAAACTTGTGGTAAACAGAATTACCCTGAAACCTGTGCAGCAAGTCATGATAACCTAATCACTGCTGAATTTTCAAGTGGCTTGTGGGGTGGTTTTTGTATTTTTTGCTCTGGGTGTGTGGTGTTTTTCTCTGGTGTTTTTTCTCCCTTTTTAAGTGAACTCGTCAGACACAAGTTCTGCTTTGCCACCCACTGCAATGGCTGCATTATTTCCCAATTGCAAGGAGAAAAAAAAGCAACCATCCAAGTAATATAGCAGCTTTTAGCATTCTAGACTTTTAGCTGTCTATCAGATCCACCCACCAATTCAGGATTACTCAATTGTTTGCTTACTGCTATTTCAATTGTGCTAAAGTTTAGCAAGTTGTAATTATTCCCAAAAACTCCAAGAGATGCCCCTCACATGAACACTTGGTACTTCATTAGGAGTGTCATATTTGATTTATTTAATTTGTATCTAAAATAGTATTTAATCTGACAGCTTTCCTAATTCTATTTATTCCAGGTATACCCCAGTAATGAGGAACAGCCTCATCCAGAGGCAGTTACTGAGCAATCCAACCAGCAGGGATAGGAGAGATCAGTCTCCATCTCACACTGATGAGGGGATTTTGGAATAACACATACACAACCACATCCCTGAAAGCAGCAACAAAACAACTGCTTGGAAAGGAGAAAAGAGAATTGCATTCCTATTTGTCAAAGTTCAATTTCATGTGTAGCCATTTCAACCACATTAATGAGCTTCTGTAGTCTGCAGGTGTCCAAAACAGGTGGTGACAAATACAGAGACAGTGATTATTTTTGTTTGGTTGGTTGCAGAAAAAACCTTCAGCAAAATCCTCTCTGTGTTTTTTTATTCATCTGGAAAAGTGAAATTACCCACTTAGAAATGGGCAACAAGACCCCAGCACACAGACCCTGCTTCAGGGAGCTGCTCATCCCTAGCCTGTCTAGAAACAGGAGTGGAGCCAGACTTGAAACCCTCAGAGAGTTTCCCCAGGCAGGGCAATGCTGAACTGTAACCCCAACTTCTCTTCTTTAAGTTTCGTACTAAATAATCAGTGTCTCATCCAACTACACTTCCTCCACCTTCACACTTTCAGTACCCAGCTCCAAACTCACAATCCTATCTGTAACCACTGTCAAATCCTTGTAAAAAATGTTTACTATATTCAAAGAATCTCTATGCTAAAAAAAACCTCTTAAAAATTCAATTACTAAATAGTTTAATAATCTTTAACCCTAAAGTTTATACTCATAACTACTATTCTAAAGAACCTTACTAAAAAATGTGTTTAAAAAATCCACCAATTAAAATTGAAACAATAACCCAACTCTACCCAAATAAGACAGTTCCAAGTTTATGGACTCGTTGTCAGAGATGAGGTCCCAGCCCATGCAGGGCTGTCCCTTTGCCCAGGGCTGCTGGAGCAGGGAGGGAGCAGCAGCTCAGGGCTGTGCCCCCACAGCACAGGGCACAGCTGAGGGGTTACTGCTCCCACAGCAAAAGTGCTACCAGAAGGAATAACTGAAGGAATTGTGTGCTTACTCACACAGTTTCATCATATGTAACCCAGAGCTACAGGAAAAAGTTCATTTTTACAGGAAAGTTTCATTCAACAGAGCTCAGTTTAAGGAGTTGGTTTGTTTAGAGTCACCTTTAAAGAGTGGACACAGAACTGTCTCATTCTGGCTGCCCTGCTCATCAGCTCAGCACCACCCCGGTGCCAATATGAACGTTCAGGGTTTTCCCTTTAAAATTAAAGTGTGCAATGACATGGACACTTTATTTTAATATAACCTTACACAAGGGAAAAAAAAAACCCAGCAGGTTTTTTTTCTGGTTTTTTTTTTTGCTGGAGGAGCTGTTCTCACAGCCCAACACCTACCAGACACCCCAGGCTCCCTCCTGGCTGTGCCAGCACCAGCTATTGCTGGGAGAGCAAGGCCAGAAATTCTCCCCTTCTGGAAGCACAGGCTTTCAAACAGAACTGGGAAAAATCCAGCTGGGATCAGCCTCACATGAAAGAACCAGCTCTACTTGCACATCCTTCAGAGGGACAGGCAGGGACAGAGCGGGGCCGAGGGCTGCACTCGCCCAGGCTCAGCCCAGGGGAAGGAGTCACCTCCACACCAAGGGCACTGCCTGCTCCTTTTCCAGCCAAATTCCTTGAAACTGAAGATTTCCAGCAAGAACAACCAACCTGATTGAAATCTGCAGCTGTAAAACACAGGGAACAAGGCTCTGGAGTGGCTGGCCAAGCCTCAAAGTGCAGGCTGAGATAAATTATGATCCAAAGCACTCTGGTAGCAAACTCCACATCCCCAGGATACCAAATTACCTCCAATCACACAGGCACAGGAACTCCTTCCCAGCTTTCTGAACCTTAATGCAAGGAACAGCCCCAAAGACAGCAGAGAAATGGAATGAAAGACAAAAATACAGCTTCAAAACTGATTCTTAAGATCTGTGCATCAATACTCACTAACACAAAAGGGGCTGTTGGGGGTTTGGTCTGGTTTCTAATTAAGTCAGCCACATCTACAAAAAGTTATAAACTTTGTATAGGTTTGGCTGATTAAATGGATCCTAAGGAATGAAAAATGCACAGAAGTTGTACTAAGGTTTAGTTTTTGTTAGTTTTAGAGCAGCTGTCTGGTAGGAAACGTAGCAGCACCCCAGGTGCAACATGCAGAGCTCTTTCCAGGCTGGCTGCAAGTCCCTGTGCGTGGGGTTTGCTGCAGGGTCACATTGAACCTTGGCCATGAGAGAAATGTTCCTTTTACTCAGGACTGCTCCAGACTTGGGAGCTACAGAGGAGGCACCCACAGCACCCATGGCAGTGTTTGCTTTTCTCCCACAAGCCTGAGCTGACCCTTCTGAAGAGCCCAGCTTTGCTGGGAGCAGAGATGATCCCAATTCTAGATGTTCCTAGGAGGGATGAGCCCAATTTGCCACGAGAGCACACATCTGTTCACCATTCCCCCCTTCATTCCATAAAAGCCAGTGCTCAGAGCATCACATGGCATTGAGCTGTCTGCTAGGAAATACTGAAATTTCTCAACAATAAAATATTTTACACAGATCTGTCAAAGCTATTTACATATTTTTCCTGTAGCTCTGGGTTACATATGATGAAACTGTGTGAGTAAGCACACAATTCCTTCAGTTATTTTCATCAAGCATGCTGACATTCTGACCTTCTTCAAAAGAGAATCAGAGCCTCCAAATTAAACAAACACTGCAATTTTATTTTAAAAGCTTTCACCAGCTTTTCCAGCTGCTCTAGAGAGCTTTATAGAATAACTCCAAGAGAATCCAGGACATAACTAATGCTAGTTTTAAATGGCAATTTGGTCAACCAGTTCCTCAAAGGAGGAAAGCCCAGACTGTGCCAACACAACATTGGCCAAAATAGTTAAAAGTAAACTCTTTTCTCTTGATTTATAGCAGAAAAAATGGATGGACAAGGACACCCCAGAGAGGAAACATTTGCCCTGACCAGGGTGGAGAAAGAAATGCCTGGAACTAAAGGACAAGTTTATACATAAATTAAAAGCAGCAGTTCACAACTACTAATAGAAACACACACAAACATGTGCTTCTGCTTCTTTTGCTCCAAAACAGCTTCTAAATTTCTTTCAAGTTTAAATTTATTGCAGAAGATGCCAACAATGGCCAACTCCACACCCAACAAGCAAAGCCACTGATCTCAAAATTTCCTGCATGCAAGATTTAACACATACATAGGCACACACACAAAAAAAAAAAAAAAGCCACACAAAAAATCCCATCATCTGAGCTTTAAATTACTCTGGATTTTAAAAGCTGATTTGGGAACAGCGATTAAACTTGTTCCAGCTAACCTAGTTTTGATTCATTTCATTATTTATTGCTAGGCAACATAGACCGTGTCAAACCACGTTAGAACCATGAGAAGAAGTCCTTCCAATTTAGATCCAAAAGTGTCTCCTCCCCCCAGCATGGAGGCCACATGGATTCTTTTACCAGCAGCATTCCCAGACACCCTCCTTGCCCTGCCCAGGAGCTGACATTGCAAACTCTCAGCATCTCCCATGGGATGCCATTGACCCAAAGCTCAGCTGGGAGCTCTCCATGATGAGTCTTTGGTGTCAGCAAGCAGAACTGGCTCCTGTCACCTGCAGGGCAGGGGCACCTTCACAAGGTCCTTTATTCGGGACCTTAAAGATAGGATATCTTCATTCAGGTCCTTCAAAAAGATACCTTCATTCAGGACCTTCAAAAATGTGAGAAACCTTCATTCAGGACCTTCAAAAATATGAGAAACCTTCATTCAGGTCCTTCAAAAACATGAGAAACCTTCATTCAGGACCTTCAAAAATATGAGAAACCTTCATTCAGGTCGTTCAAAAAGATACCTTCATTCAGGTCCTTCAAAAAGATGAGAAACCTTCATTCAGGACCTTAAAAAATATGAGAAACCTTCATTCAGGACCTTAAAAAAGATACCTTCATTCAGGTCCTTCAAAAATGTGAGAAACCTTCATTCAGGACCTTCAAAAACATGAGAAACCTTCATTCAGGACCTTCAAAAATGTGAGAAACCTTCATTCAGGACCTTCAAAAATGTGAGAAACCTTCATTCAGGACCTTCAAAAACATGAGAAACCTTCATTCAGGACCTTCAAAAATGTGAGAAACCTTCATTCAGGACCTTCAAAAATGTGAGAAACCTTCATTCAGGACCTTCAAAAATATGAGAAACCTTCATTCAGGACCTTGAAAAAGGTACCTTCATTCAGGACCTTAAAAAGCATGAGGTACCTTCATTTAGGACCTTAAAAAAGGTACCTTCATTCAGGTATTTTTTCTTCCTTTCTGGAAGACTCCACCTTCTTTCCCAACACCCATTGTCCATGGTTTGGACATGGGTACCAGAAGGAATCCTGAAGTCATGGGTACCAGCACAGAAGAGATGGGATTATTTACCATGTTTAGCTTTACTTCCTTTCATCATAAGAAAGGGGGATTATTTACCATGTTTAGCTTTACTTCCTTTCATCATAAGAAACTTTTGAAGAACTCCAAGAAAGCAGCAAGATTAGAAAGGGCAGAGACCCAGGCTCCAGAATAAACCATCCCCAGAAGTCTCTCAATCAAACCTTTCTTCTAGCACAAAGAATAAACCCTCCAGCTTCTTCAAGAGGGCACACGAGAGGCTCCTACCTCTTGTTGATGGGTTTCTCATCCTTCTCGTAGGGCTTGACGAACCAGCGGCCGATGCGCACGAAGTTCCTGTTCATGAGGCACCGCTCGAGCAGGTTGTGCACGGCCTTGAAGAGCAGCGTGCGGCACTCGTAGGACAGCCCGTTCTCCCAGACCCCATCCTCCTCTTCTGCAAGGCACAGGGGAAACAGAAATCACCTTTCATTCCAACCTGTCACTGCACACACAGCACAAGAGCCTTTTCTCTCCCACAAGGGTTTCAGAGATATTCACGGCACAGCACAAAACCAAAGCCAGCCTGTGGTGTTCAGATAACTCTGCTTACTTCATGATGGAGCTGCTAAAAGTGATCAGCTGTAAAAATATCTCATCCCCCACAGGGAAAGAAGACTCAACAGTTCTTTGTACACAAAAGGAACAAGCAGCAGCAGCACGTTCTGTGTTGCAGCCTGGAAGAGCACGGTGGGATCTGTCTGTGAGGTGTTCTGGGGAGTCTGGGTTGCTCATCCTGCAGAATTGGTGACAGTTAGGCTTAAAAATAAGTTTAGCAAAGCCAGACTTAATATATCCTGGTGTCTTTGAGTAGCATTGACTGAAGAGTGCCAGGAATAAAAGTCAGCAATCAACTGACCCTCAATGATCAACAATTTGTGCTAGAGATGATGAAAAATGCTCAGATTCAGAATATTGGTAAGAGCAACATGATTCTCCTCACAAGACTCAAAACTGTCAATTTTCTTTTTAATTCAACATTAAAAATGAAGATATTTAAGCAGCCTGGCCCTGCTTTCTGATGTACACAGAGAGATAAATCAGCAAGGCAATGCCCAGTTGCTACCGATGGGATTCTGAAGTCAAACACTGACATCTTCTGTGCCCACAAATCAAACACAGGCACACAATCCAACTTGCACAAGCCAAGGTGATTTGCCAAATGGAAAAGCAAGAGTTATGACAAGGAGCTGCAACTTCTTGCACCACTGTGGCTCCTGCTCAGTGTCTGAACAGGGTCTAGAGGCCCTCAGAGCACAAGCACTGGTCCAAAGAGCTGCACTGGCACTGCAGTTCCCTCACCCAGGTAAAACAGGGACATCTGGAAGTTCCTGGGTGTCTCCCAGAACATATCTGATCTCACTCATCCCCAGCAACACTAACAGGAGGACAATAATATAATAAAGCTTGAGATACTGCCCTGAAATCCCTGGCACTCAGATCTTACCTTTATGGCTCTAATTCCTGATATTTTGTGGTTTACATCCTCCCCTCAGGACGTGCCCCTGCTCTCCTTGGACTAACCTAGCAGAGCTACTCTTCAAATGCCATTGCCTTGTACTCCAGGTAGCAGCAGGGAGGAGAAGCTTGTCTGACACAGATAAGGAGACATTTTTACTCCAGTCTCTGCATAGGCATGGAACAATTTAGGTCAGAGGGGATCTCTGGAGGTCGCTGCTCCAAGCTCACCCAGAGCCCAGGTGAGAACAGGTTCTCCTCTGTCACAGCCCCCCTGTCACAGCCCTGTCTCTGCACATGCCCAGGGGCTGGAGCTCAGGTCCAGCAGCACAGCCCTGAGCAGGGTCTGAGCACAGCTCAGGTCCAGCAGCACAGCCCTGAGCAGGGTCCTGAGCCCAGCCCTGAGCAGGGTCTGAGCCCAGCTCTGAGCAGGGTCCTGAGCCCAGCCCTGAGCAGGGTCCTGAGCCCAGCTCAGGTCCAGCAGCACAGCTCTGAGCAGGGTCTGAGCCCAACTCTGAGCAGGGTCCTGAGCCCAACTCTGAGCAGGGTCCTGAGCCCAGCTCTGAGCAGGGTCCTGAGCCCAGCTCTGAGCAGGGTCTGAGCCCAGCTCAGGTCCACCAATAGCACAGCCCTGAGCAGGGTCCTGCCTGCTCCCCTCTCCCTCACAGAGAATTTTGGTTCCCCTGCTTTGCTCCGTGGTCAGAAAACCTCAGTAACACAGGCAAATCCTTGCATTTAAATCCCCCTTGGAAATAAGCCCCTTCACCTTTCTCTGGAAACCACTCACAAGCTTAAAAGATTGCAATATTATTGACTAAAGTCTTGATATCCTCAAATTAGAGAGCATCTAGAAAACCACACACCTCAGAGTTTTAGTTAGGAGAAAACTTTACAGATGACTACAATAAACAATATTTATGACAGAGATGACAGAGAAGTGAATTTCAATACTACTGGAACCAAAACATGGTGACCATGTTTGTATTTTGGTATATTCCACACAGGGAAAAGTACATTTCCACACAAGGCCGGTATTGTGAGTAAAAGAAAGTTACTCCCAGGAACTCTGAGGGACAGAACAAGAGTAAACAGACCTGCCCCATCATTTATAAAAGAGGAGGTGTGCATCATTACAGATGAATCATTCCATGAAATAATTTTCTGGGAAAGACAAGGAAAAACAAGGAGCAGCATTTCCCAAAGCAGGGACCTCACCGCAAGCTTCCCACCCCACCACCCCGCTCCAGCGCTGGAGTGGAGCAAAAACTTGTTTTTAAAAACTGCAAAGCTACAAGATAACACAGTAACTCACTAAAGCAACATCACACACGCCTCTTGTAACAAAAAAGCAACAAAAGTCCAAAGTCAAAGGGTGTGAAGTGGCCGTGCCAAGCACAGGGGTTGCTCCCAGCTGCAGCCCTGTGGATGCCCAGGCACAGCCCGGAGCAGCACCAAAAGCAGCTCAGCAGAGCAAACATTAACTCCTGAGCTGGCTCACGTTGGACTTTAGCTGCACAATAAACTCCTCACCATTTCAAAGGTTACACACTTGGGTTTGTACACAGCTCCTGGCATATCAAGCAATCGTTCCAAGCACATCCACTGCATCCAGGAGCTTCTAGAAGATGGAATGGAAGGAGCTAATTGCAGTTTTTATGCCTAATTTTGTTTTGGCATATTACAGATTTCACAGGATTCTGGAAATCACTGGGTTGGAAGAGACCTTTAAGATCATTGAGTCCAACCCAGCCTCAACACTTCACTGAGTGCCACATCCAGGCTTGTTTTAAAGCCACGCAGGGATGGTGACTGCACCACCTCCCCAGGCAGCCACTCCAGACCTTTATCACCCTTTCTGTAAAAAAACTTTTCCCTGATATCCAGCCTAAATTTCCCTTGGTGCAGCTTGAGCCTGTCCCCTCTGGCTCTGTCAGCGCTGCCGGGTGTGGCAATGCCAAGAAGGAGCTGAAACTGCAGGGACACTGAAATAACACAGATCCTGTGTTTGGTGGTCACACAAAGGAGATGTGTCCATCCTCTGTGGCCAGGTGCTTCATTCAGGATGGATGAAGCTCCACTCAGGACCACCAAGTTCTGAGCAAGTTTCCACGCAAGGACTTGCCCCAGGATGGAATTGCTGAAAGCTCTCCTCGCTCAGGTTAGTGCAGAAGCAGGGAGCTCTCAGCTGAGTGTGTCATGTGCAGAAAGTGCAAGGTTTGAGATGGGAAGGCACAATTCAAACTCCAATTTTCACTCACCACCTGCTCTGAGTGAGGAGCACCTTGCCACAGAAAGGGAAGGTAAAAGAAGCTGTCAGCTCCAGAAACCCTCCCTTCAGAACATTATTCAAATTCATGCAAAAAGCCAGCAGTAAGTGTTCTCTGACTTTCTGAAGTCTATTTAGTCATCCCCTCCCCCTGTTTTAGTGGTGGAGAGAAGCAAACATGACATCTGCTCACATCTGCCAACTATTTTTCTTCTTAACTCAAATTGTTGTTTCTCGACATGAGAAAACCCCTCCCACTTAACAGAAAACTGTACCCAGCAAACCATTCATTAAAGGAGGGGGAGAGGAAGAGGCACTTTTGTCCTCTAATCTTTCTTAAACAATAAATTCAAATCTTCAATCTGCTAATTCTAATAAACCAGAAGAAGTTGCTGACTCATTTTTCAAAGGTGCTAAGCCACAATTTCACTTTGGACAAGTGTTATCCACAGAAGTGCTCTGGCAACCTGCAGGTTACAAGTATTTTATTTTTGATGAGTTCTCTCAGCTGTCCAAAGCACTCAGCTCTCCCCCAGCACACTGATTTTTATGTCAATCCATTAAACAATCTATACCCATATCCCACTGCTGCCTCTCTCTTTATATCACATATTAGACAGAGTTTTCCTCAAATGAAGCTAAAAATGATTAGGGAAGGAAGAATTCATGGAAACAATGGCCAGGAAAAAGCCATTTGCATACTACACATAAACAAACTTTTCCAGTCAGCACCTTCTCAATATTTCCAATTTTATTGGAGGCATCAGAACTTTTATGTTCTCCTTTCCATCCTTCCCACAGCTCACCTGAACCAGTCAAGTTCATTTTTACTAAAGTTCATTTTTACTGATTGTGCCCTTCTGTCTCTGTGGTGCTCTTAAAGAAGTAAAGAAAAAATTTGGAGCACCCTCCAAATATAAAACTCTTGCAATTTTTAGTGAATTCTGAATAAGGAGTATCTTTAAATATTAAAATATAATTCATGTCAGGTTTTTAAAGCATATTGTTATTCACAGATATTTAGCTAAATTTATTAATGGAGGATTTCTAAGAAGTAATACATACATGGAGATAAATCTATATTGCAACGGATAAATGTACAAGCCTAGAAAATGACATTTTTGACAAGACTCGAGAACATGAATTTCCCTCCTTCAACACACAGGACACCAGTAAACACCAGTTCTTCCACAGGTTGAATGTTTATCACACCATTAAAAATATCTCCCTGATGCTCAATGAACTCTAAAATAAACTATGCAAAGAAACAAAGCCTCCACTTTGGAGTACAATTCCCCCAGTTCTTCAATTACACAATGGGGGAAAAATCCATTCTTTCCTATCAGGAGTGAGACTTTGCTTTTGGAAGCATTTCTCACCTCACGGGCTCCTTTTTTGCCTTTATGTGACTGTGCCAGTTATAAAAACACTGACACAAACCTGATTTCTACAATGAAACTTCCTATATAAACCTCAGATTCCAAGGGAAGCAAATAAACAGAGTAATGTGAAACTGCTGCTGTACACAATATTGTAATGACATGACAGAAACACTTGGAGTAGAAGTTTTCTATTTAAAACTCCAGATTTTTGAATTAAAATACTTTAAACTACCCTAAGCAAGAATTACCCAGCAAAGCTACTGAAATATTGTTTTGAGGGAGAAGTGAGAAGCAGCAGATTTTGCAGGAAAAAAAGGAAAACAACAGCATTTTAAAGCAGCAATAGAAGAAGCTGAGTAAGACAGCTGAAGTTTGGTGCTGTTAGAGGGGTGTCTGTTACCTACACTCACTGAACAGAACCTGGATCCAGGACTCTGGACACCCAAACGGTCCCAAATCCCACACGGAGAACATTCAGCACCATTCCACGTCAGTTCTTGTGCTGCTTGGCCTTTACCAGTGTCACACACAGGGGTTTTTTGCTCTCTACCCAGCAGAATATTCTCTAAATCCCGACAATTTCAAAGCAGAGCCTTTCTGTAAGAGTGTAGCCACGGCACTTTGTAAAGATAACAAGGTAACTGCTCTCCCTCTCCATCTGTCGGGTCTAAGTTTGGCTACAAAGCCACAAGAAAAGCTGAAAAACTTCCCAGCTAAAGGATCCAGTACCCTCCACCACCTGAGTAACTCCATGTTCGGGTAGATGTGGCAGTGGGAGTGAAATATTTCACTGCTGTGATGCACCCAGGTCGTTTTGCACGTGACATTGCACACACGACCAACGTGCCCCCGTGCCAAACCCTCACTGCCTGTGACAAAGCATTTTTCACCTGACCCACTGGTATTTCACGCGCATGGTGGTCAAGGAAAAATGGGGGGGGGAAGTTAAATCTTGGTCACCTTTGAGCTCACAGCCAGTCACAGAAGTTTGATCAAACTGCTTCAGTAATTTTTGCATAATGCCTCTCAGCAGTTTTGCTTAAGTGGCTACATCTCTAACATGGAGGACTAAAGAAATGCTGAAGCATCAATGCAGCAAGAACACTTGGAAAGCCTCTCCTGCTGCCTCAGAACTCACAGATCCTGCCCAGCCAAGGGGCTGCAGCTCACCGTGCTCACAGCAGGTGCACAATGCTTGAAAAAGCATCCTTCCCCTTTTTTGTGGGGTTTTTTTTGGGTATTTTTTGTAGGAGTTAAATGATCTTAGGGAGCAATTGTTATTTTAAAAAGGCATCACTGGCTGAACTCTTTTCCAAGCTGCCTTTGCCAACTCCTTGCAACTGGCAGGGTTTGCAGCCCCTTGGAATGATAACTGGCTCATCCTCTGCTTTCCATTGTCCTGGAGTAATGAGACACTCAGTGCTGACATCAGCACAACCTCACCGAATTTTTGGGGACAGGGATTGGATCTGTAATGCACATGCATTGAAAACTACACAACACACATCAGTCTTTGCTGCCATGACTGTTGTTACCAGACAGACAAACAGCAGGATTCTCCCAAGCTCTCCTGCAGCCAGCATCATTTTTATACATTTCCCTCTCACAGAAGCATGAGCAAGATTGTTCAGCAAACAAAAACTGATTATCTTGATATATGACAGGCAACTCTTTAATTTTTAAAGTAAATTAACCAAATTTAATAGACACCAGAATGAAAAAGATACATCTTGCAGCTCACCATTTAAAAGATGCAATTTGAAGGTCAAAGCCATATAGCAGCATTCCCCTACCCCAGCATTAATCAAATTGTAACCATTTCCTTGGGACTATGTCTTGTACATAATTCATACCCCACTGTTCTCAGGTTTAAAATCATCTACTGCCAATTTAAAAGAAAATAATCCAAGAGTAGAAGTAGCCACATGAAAATAAGAAAGAACCTTTCTAATAAAATAACTGCTGATCAGAGCTGTGAGAGACCATTGCCTGCTGAAATTGGAAGAGATGTCCTACTTTAGGGTTTGAGTTGCAAGAATTACTATAATCAAGCCTCACTGTCAGAACAAAAACATAACCTTTGAGGTTGTTAGAGGCTAAAATAACATTTCACTAACTTCTGTCTGCCTCTAGCTACGTTGGGATAGAAATAGACCTCTGGTTTTTGGCTGTATGTACAGTAAGTAGGTTCCTAGGGAAAGGGAAAAAAAATAAATGATTGAGTGAAGTCAATATTCCTGATCAATCAGCATCTCTGAACAAGTCTCCTTTTGACATGCCCCGAGGCAACAACAATCCCTGACCATCAACAAGACACTTATCCAAGGCTTGCAGTGAGAACTCTGACACAGCCACGAGCAGGATTCAAACGTGACTCCAGGGCAGAGAGTGAACTTCCAGAATGTGCAGCTGAACACAGAGATAGCATTTATTTCTTCAATCTGATATGCACAAATGTACATTCACAACCTCTACATCCCCTGCTGAAGGCATCTTGGGAAGGGGACAAAAGGGCTCTGGAAAGCTGACATATTTCAAATCCCCCCGGGCTGATAACCAAGATGTGCTCCAGTCACTGAACAGCCATTGTTCACTGAAACTGCACATCACCAAAAAAGTCACAAACTGACAAAATACCAACCTCTCCTGAACAGGCAGAGCTCCAGACCAAAGGGAGCCAGAATCAAGAGTTATTGACTGTGGCTATGGCAGATTTCTAACCAGGGCTCTCTCAAGGGCCACTTCTCCAGGAGAAATCTGTCCAAAGGCACTAAGGGACAAACTGCTCCCAGATTCCTCCCTGTCCCCATCCTGCAGGACAATCCTTCACCTTATCCAGCAGCAAACTTCGAAATGAGGCAGCACCTCAACCTCCAGCAGCAAACAATTTCCAATCAATTTTGCAGGTAACCAGCCTGTGCTAAGAAGTCATTTATCATTCCCATTGAAAATGTAACAAGCAGTCATTGGGAGAACAAGGCAGTGTGAATTACCAGGAGAAATTGTCCACCGATGAAAAAATCCATTAGGCTACGACAAAGGTCAGATAACATTGTTTGGGTTCAGCCATAATTCTCTCTTCTATGAGATCCACGTGAAGATTTTGTGTAACAGCAAAGAGAAAAAGTGCAGCTGTGGGCACCCCTGAGCCAGCTGCTCTGTGGTGCAGAGGAGGATCTGTACCAACCCCTGGCACCAGAGCCTCACACACACAAATTCTCTTTTCCATTCTAGGAGGACAAAACCTCTGCAGAGCCCAGGGTGTCAGACACAGCTGCAGGTGACAGCCTCAGGAGCAGCAGCATTGCACAGAACACGTGTGGAACAGCTCTGGGGAAGCACAGGCACCCACAGGTGACCCGAACCAAGAAAATACCCAAAGACGTGGCTGGGAGACTCTAATCCTCCACTATCTCTCCCTTATACCCTGAGAGAGGTTAAGAGTTGGTAAGTCCCTGGGATGATACCTGCTTATCTACCTGTGCAAAAGGGGAATTCTGGACAAGCACAAACAAGGTGCTGAGCTGGGACTCCAGCTCCAAACCACTGCTGCTCTCAGATGTCCCTCTGTGATAAATCACCAGCAGACAGATTCAAGAGGTGGCAAAGAAAGTTGCTCAAACAAATGATTGTAGTGGTTAGGCAGCACAAAATGGCACTTTCCAAATGGCTTAAATTTCACTGGATTTCCCACTCTAAATGTGTTTGTCTCGATTCAATGCCACAGCCAGGAGCACACAAAACTCACACGGGTCCTTCCACACAAGTGCTGCTCTTGGCTCAGGGCAGGCCCAGGCCAAAACCACCCAGCACTGGGTCTAAGTTACATCTCAGCCACACAAAGGATGTTCCCTGCAGGTCAAAACCGAGGTTATTTATAGGTCATCATAAGGAAGTCTTAAATGCACTAAAATATCAAGCAAACTCCAGTGTAAGTGCCATTTAAAATGCAAAGTTTGTAGTTCCAGGACAGACAGGAATAGGAGCAGCAGCCCAATCTTTGAAGTCAACTATTCAAAGAAATAAACATCATTTCAGTGCGTCAATTGTTTTTCAGATCACGGCATTTTTGTATGAAAATTCCACACATTATTAAATTGTTTCAAGTCAACTTCCTCAGTGGCACTTTAAACTCCTGTTTGTTCTCCAGCTTATCCACACACACACACACAAACACAGGCAGCACTAACAATTTCTGGTTACCAGGTCACCAAACCTTGGTCTCATTTTACACTTCAGTAATCTGAATACTGTACATTATTTGAAAGGAAATTAGAGTGATGTGTTTGTTGGGGTTTTTTTTTTTCCCCTCGAATTAGTTGAGTCTCACCTTTAGACTCACCCAGTTTAAATATCTAACTTCGTCACCTTGCTGATAAGCAGCTGGAACCATCTACGTGGGGAATTGAGCTCAACAAGCAAACATTTCCAAAGAAAGGTGCCAAATTTGAAGTACAACATTATTGAGAAATACAAATATTATCAGTCTTTCAAAAGGCTGGGTTTGAAAGCAGCTTCAGGGCACCAGGAAAAGTGGGGGAGAGGAATCATAAAAACTGAAAGTTTACAGATTTTGCATGGAAACAGCTGGTTAGTTCCTGGTGCCTCCTTCTGAGGGCTTCTCACTGATGGTGTGAATTCCAACCAAAACAACTCCAAACGGCTCAAGAGCTGCCCAGATCTCTACACTTCTTATTACATAATAAAATGAGCTTTACTATTTGAATTTGAAAATTCTAATTGCCCAACAAAAGGGATCTTATCAAAACATGTTTAAGACATCACTCGTGAATCACAGGCACAGCTTTCAGCACAGCTTTCTCATGAAGAAGCTGCCAAAACTCATAGGCTCGTGTTTTGTTCCTTTCAAGGGAACAAGTGGGGAGCAAAACCCTTGTTTCTCAAAAATCCAGCAGTCCAAGGGGGAGAGCAGATGGTTGATCGTTGCTGCAGCAATTTGGAGAGGGTTACAGCAACAAATTCATCTTTTCTGGAGACAACACTCCACCTTGGTGCAGGTGTCAGAAAGCAGCCCCGAGCAGCAGCGAGCAAAGCACGCATAGATCCTTCCAGCGGCCAAAGGAAGGTGCCAGCAAGCCCCTACCTGAGAGATCATGATGGATCAGGTCAGCAAAGTTGGGGTCGTCCCCCCACCAGAATATCCAGAGCTCCCTGCGCCCGGGCCTCTGGTCGCGGCGCCAGACGCTGAGCACGTCGGCCTTGAGGCAGCGGCTGAAGCTGCTCAGGATGGGATCCTCCTCCGTCACCGGGAACAGGATGGGGGCAGACGTTGGGCCCTGCCACACGTAACGCTTCCATTTAATGCCAGTCAGATCAGCCTGCAGGGAGAAAAGGGCTCTCAGACTGCGGGTACATCCACAGCAAGCACGAAAGGGATCCCCCAGGGTGTAATGGAAGTGTGTTGGTTAGCTCTGGGTGCTTCAGGATCCCTGGTTGTTCCCAGTTTAATAACTGCAGTAAAGCAAGAGCTGTTTGTTTTCACTGCAGCTTGAAGGGTACACAGAGAAAAAGCAGATTTGATTTAAAGTAAAAGAGTGAAAGACGAGTGAGTAATGCTATTATTCACAGACTGACACAGTCCAATCTCCTAAACACTTGCCTTAGCAAAGAACATTTTCCTTTTTGCTTACTTATGCATACACTGCCTTTTCCATCCAAGATTACTCCATGGAAATAGGTGATACAGTAAACCACACATTCTTCCAGCCATCTACCACTTGGGAAAATTTCACAAGTTTCTCCATGGTAAGAAAATTCTGTCTCTCCCCCAGGAAATCTCTCGTCTTCACCAATTTTACCAAGAGCTATCATACTTTTCATTCCTCACACCACATTTCAATTATTTAAATCCTTATCATTCAATTATATGTTAGACCTGCAACCACGTTGATGATGATCCACTGAACCCCTTCCTAGGCAAAAATTAATTTGACTTTACACAGGGAAAGAGCTACTACTGTGTGTAACGGAAAGCAGACAATTCCTGGATTATCTCCATCACAACACCAAGTTTTAGCACTCAGTTTTTCCACTTGAGCACAGGCACCTTAAGGCAGGTAGGGGAGGCATTGCCCCGGGTTCTCTTTGGGAAGGCAGAGCCAGGCAGGCTGGCATTTGCTAAGTTACTATTTTTTGTCTTCCCAATATGACAACACACAAAAGATTACTGCAACATTTAAACCTAACATGGCAGCCTCCCTACCTTCAGCAGGAGAGCAATTTAGATGAAAGGTTGTCTGCAACAGTTGCTACTTCAGAAAGACTTTCAGATTTAAAATTGTGCTATTAATCTGGAGCTGCAGGCCTGATGCAGGCTGCAGACACAGTCAGGCCGTCCAGATTCCCCCCCATCCAAAAATATGAGTGCCACAGATTGGCACAGGATTGTTGTAACAATCTCTAGGATCATAAATATCAGGCAGACAGCTAAGATTAGCTCATTTGCATTAAAAGCTGATGAAACAGCTCAGCACAGACACCAAAAAATTGCATCACAGTCCAGTTATATCGAATTTACTCTTGGAGCTACCGAAATTCAACAACACGAACCATTTGATATTTGGGTTAAAAAAAGACTACAAAATGGTGCACATCAAAACACAAGACAGGCAGGGCATCACCAAAATCAACCTTCCAGAATAAAAACAAGCAGGGAAAGGGATCCGTCTAAAAGCGAGGAAGAAGGGGAGGATTTGCCTGGGATGTCACGAGTGAGGAGGGAAAAGAGAAAGTTCCCCGAGATGTGGGGCCGGGAGCAGCAGCAGCAGCAGCAGCTCCCCATCCCTGCGAGAAACAGCAGGCTCAGAGGCAGGGATAGGGGAGAAAGGAGGAAAAGTTGGAAGGCACGGAAAGGGAAGGAAAAGGCGAGTTCCAGGGAGGCTGCTATCCAGGAAGAAAGCGGAGGGAGGGGCGAGGCGAGACAGACAGCGATGGAGGGGAACCAGAGGGGCATGGGAGAGTTGGCTGCTCCAGGCAGGGCCTACTCCGAGGGCTCATCCAGCAGAAGCTCTGCTAAAAATGGCTGCTTTGCTTCCACTGCCCCTTCCCCCTCCCCCGGAGCTCCCGGCCCTTCCCTCGGTGGCCCCGGGCGTGTGCGAGCCGGGGGCCGACACTCACCAGGCAGAAGAGGTTGGAATGGCAATCCTCCAGGCTGGCCCCGTTCGGCACGAAGCAGGAACTCATCCTCACAGCCACAACCCACACGCCATTATCCCACAGCCTCCGACAAGAAAGAAAGAGACAGACAGAGAGAGAGAGAGAGAGAGGGAGAGAGAGAGAGAGAGGGAGAGAGGGAGAGACAGACAGCGAGAGGGAAAGGGGGAGGGGGGCTCTGCACACGCACAAATAATAATACAATTAAATAAGGGATTTACAGACACACGCACGCGAAATAGTGGCAGGGGGAATAACCCGCGAGGAGAGACAGAGAGGTGTGGGAGAGGGGGGGGGGGGAAATATTTTTAAAAAAATAAAATAAAAAAAATTAAAGAGGAACTCAGAACGTTTTCTCGTCTTCTGGAGCTCAATCGGGGGTGTAAAGCCGCCGTGGAAGGGGAGAACAGAAAGAGGGAGGTGGTAAGTAATCCAACGACGGGAGATTAAGATCAAAATCCTCCCTGTTCCTCTTGTCTTCTCGTTCGCATAAGGAGGGGAGGGAGAGAGGTAAGGTGAAGGGGTAATTGATCCAACAAGAGAATAAAAATGGGGTAATTAATCCAGGGGGCTAGGGGTAAAAATCAGTTGACATCCCTCCTTCCTCTCTTCTCAGATGCCAAGCAAGAGAAGCAGGAAAAATAAATAATCCAGCGGGGGCAATTAATCCAGAACCCCCCCTCCTCTTCCTCCTGTTCCTTTAGTCATCAGATGAGAAAGGGGCAAATTGTGGAATGACTGGGACGGATTGGCCGTGGGAGAGAGAAAAATCCAGGCTCGTCTCTTCGGAGTCCGAGGGCAACAGGGTGTGGGGGGGTCAGATTCTTCTCCCCTGCTCCAAAAATATTCCAAATAAATTAAAATGTAAAATCATAAAAACAAACTTCAGGGGCCAGAAGCAAGGCCGGTCTGAAGAATTCGTAAAGGCAGAGCAAGAAAAATTTCCTGGGGTGTACCCCAAAAAAACATCTGCGGGGGCAGGGGAGGGGGGAAGGTATTCCTTGAGAGAGAAAGGCCGCAAAAGTCTCCTTAGCAGCCCAGCGGGGGATTAAATTCCCGTGTGGAAACCCCCCCTCCCCAAAACGAAATACTCTTCGCAGCGAGGGCGAAACCAAAATATCCTCCGCTGGGTAAAAATTCCTTCCGTGGGGAAAGGAGGGAGGGGGAGAAGGGTGGAAGGAGGAAATTGCGGGTGACCCTCGAAGTCTCTTCGGGGAAGGATGGAGGAGTCTCCGGGAGGCCGATCCCCAGCCTTTTCGGGGGAGGAGGACGCGGTAAATCGCAGAGTGTCTTCGGGGAGCCTGGTCCTCCCCAGCTGTCCTCGGGGGCCGGGGGACCCCGCAAAGTCTCTTCGGGGGAGCGCGGAGCCCTCACCGCGGGCAGGGGGACGCGACCCCCGCCAGAGCCCGGGGCGCGGGGGGGGCGGCGAGGCGGGGAGGGACCAGCTCAGCTGCGAGGCCGGTCCTTTAAAAATAAAGGGGGAAAAAAAAAAAAAAAGAAAACAAAAAACAAAAAAAAAAACCCCAACAAAACAGGGGAAGAAAAAAAAAAAAGGCGCGAGCGGGGGGGGATATAAAAAACGATCGTCTTCGGCCGGAGCGGTCTGTGCCGGGGGGGCGGGGGAGCCCCGAGACCGCTCGCTCTCCTCAGGTGCGGGTCCCCGCGGGGGCGGTGGGCGGAGGGCCCCCTCCCCGAGGCTCCTGGGCAGGGCGGGGAGGCGGCGGCCGAGCCCCGGGCTCTGCTCAGCCCGAAGGGGTCGGAGCCCCGCAATTCCCGGCGCCGCCGACACACAGGGACGCGGCGGCCGCCGCCGCTGCTGCCGCTGGCGGAGTCGGTGCCGCGAAGCCCCCGCCGGCGCGTCGCCTCCCCTCAGCGGTGCCTCTGTCGGCGGCTGCCCGGCCGCGGCATCCTGTGGCGGCGGGAGCCTCAGCGCGGGTCCCCCATGGCCGGAGCGGGAGCGGATCCGGCTCCCGGGTAATTCCGAGACCCTTTTTCTTTAATGGCGGCCACAGGGACGGCGGTCGGGGCCCCCCTGCCGCGCTCCCATTGGCCGCCGCGCCGTCACGTGGGCTCGCACCGCCATGGCCGCCGGCGCCGCTGGGGGAAGGCGGGTGCGGCGGCGGCGCGCGGCCGCCAGGGGCGTCCGGGGCGCTGCGGAGCCCCCGCCTTGCTCGTTGGGGCGGCGCCATCTAGCGGCTGCGGCCGGCGGCGGCGGGGAGGTGGCACCGCGGGTTCGAGTCCCGCTCCCGGCCGGGCCCGCGGGCCCCGGGATGGTGGGGACGGGTTGCGCTGGAAGGAGCGCGGTGGGGCGGCCCGGAGCGCTGTGGGACAGCCCGGAGCACAGGATTGTGTCTGGGATATTGCCATGAGGGAGCCTCCGCAAGCTCCCTGGGTAACGGGCTCCAGTGCTCCTTGGACAAGTTCTTCTCCGTGTTCAGGTGGAGCTCCCTGGGCATCAGTTCGTGCCCGTGGTGCCATGTCCTGGGGGTTGGCAGCACGCAGCAGAGCCTGGCGCATCTTTTGGCAGCCCTATTTCGATATTTACACGTGGGCTCACCCTTCCCTTATCCCTGCCGGGGGCTCCTGTCCATTCCAGGGCTGATCCTGGTGTGGGCCATGAAGGCGGGACTCAGTGGTCCCTGTGGAAATCCTGGGATTCTGTGCCCAGCCCAGGGCACCTCCGGTCAGCCCGGGCCAAAGTCCGGGCACAGAGTGTCCCCCAGCACAGGAACACTCGCCCTGGCTCCCCTGCCACAGCTCCCACCCCTTGGCAGAGCATTCCCGAGATCCACGCCGGCGCTTTGCACCACGGAGCAAATTCCAGAGTGAGGATCTCGGAGCCTTTTTGAAAAGATAGGCACGAATTGTGAAAGCTGACTTTAATATTTAATGCAAGCATTAATGCTCTCCCTAGTCCCACAGACAGCCTCTGTGCCAAAGCAGAGCCCAACTCCAAAGCCCAGTTTTTTCCATGCCCAGATCCATATTGTGCAGCTCAAGAGGATGAAGTAGGTGGCTTCTCTGTTACTACATGCACAGATTTGCAGAAGGACTGTGAGATTATTCAGAATTAAGATGCTACAGTGACAGTGAGAGCTATTTTTAAGAGATGTTTGGAAAGTGTATGCATCTTACTAATCCTCTCATATTACACATTAATTTTCTAGGCAATGCCTCGCATGTAAAAGGGAAAATTTTAAATTACTATATGCAGAATTTTTACTGCAGTGTTCAAGTGAAAATACAAACCAGTGTAAAGCACCTAATGTAAAAGAAAGCCCTGAATGTCTCAGCTAACCTGACATTCACATTAAAATATGATATGTTCATGCAACAGCAGCACGTTGATCACAACTATGCAACACGATGATGTTTCAAAGGCCCTGCAAATTATTTCAGGACTCCTGAACAAGACGAGCGACAACCTTCTGCAAATGTCTTGATAGAGTAGGAGGAAAGAAGGACACTCTATAAATAAACTTATCATATAAGTTAAAAAAAAGAAGTGGAGCTAGATATATTCACCAAGAGAAACTTTGAAGATTTACTCACACTGAGCCTATTTTTGTACGCCAGTGTAGGCAAGCAAGATTCTTCTTTTCATCTAAATAGAAGCAGAGTATTTTTAAACGCAGGAGATTCATTCCCTCGGTGCTCATCGAAACACGGCAGCTGGGGCCGGAGCCGGGCTGCGGGGGGAGGGCTCCGGGGGAAGCAAACCCCTTTCCAAGGGGAACAGATGGTTTTCCCCGGGCTGGCTGCAGCCCAGGGCTGGCAGGAGCATTCCTGGGTGCCCAGGGCCAGCCCCGGCCCCTCGGAAGTGCCAGCGCCACCCTGATGTCCCTGGGGAGAGGTTCTCAAGTCACTCCTGCCCACGGAGAAATGCAGGGATGTGAAGGACATCAGGGAAAGCGGGATTCGGCGTTAAGCACATCAGAGCTGGTTTGGGTTTGTCACTGAGAGCAAAGAGAATCCCTTGGTAAAAGGGATTTGATAGGTTTGGATATCCAGGACAATGGTTCTTGCAAGTCTGGATTGATTTCAGGATAATTTTCCCATTTCTGTTCCCTCAAAGAGCACAGCTCAGTGTCTGGAGGAGAGGATTAGTGTCTAACACTGGCTTTGGTGTGGCTGCACCTCCCAGTTCTGAGGACCCCAGCTCACTTCTCTACACAAAGCATTTGGGGATCTGCTTCATCAGCCCTGACACATCCATCACAATAAATCCTTCTGTAGGATCCCAGCACAAGTGCAGAACATCCAATAAACCTAAACCCAGGATAAGGAGCTGATAAAATATCCACAAAAGAGGGAAGAAAACTAACACATCAACTGGGGAATTTTGAACTCAAACTCCTCCTGGCTCAGAACCTTGCAGCTTTCCCAATTCCATGTCCAGCACCTCAGAGCAGCAAGACACAATGGAGAGCAATCGCATCCATGGCTGGTGAATTCTGCACCTGAGACACTGCTTGCCCTTGGTACTCTTTGGGAAATAAAACCTCCTGCAAAACAGAGAGGAGGCAGATTAAAAAAGAATGGAGGAAAAAAATGCTGTTGAAAATGTGCTTTGTTTTGTAGATAGGTTCTTATAGAGTTCTCATCTCTGCAACTTCCAGAAGTGCATTAAGCTGCATAATTAGCATCTGTCACATGAAGCTTTTTCCTTCCCTCTTCCTCTCCCTAGAGGGAACCTGCATAAAGAAATTTTAATATAAATTTTAGTATCTACTCTGCACAGTGCAAACATATTAGGAAAGCTACAGGCAAGTCAGTTTGTGCTCAGTCTAAGGCTTATCTTTGTGTAATAGAAACTTTACCAGGTTTTTTTAAATGTTGCTGATCCAATTTAAAAATTAACCAGTCTCTTGGAAAGACACCAGGGCTGGGGGAGAGATGGTCCCCATTGCATCAGATTTAAACCAGTGGAATTGTCAGGAACTGGGCAGTTAAAGCCAGTCCTGGAATTAAATCCCTACAACCTCACATGGAAACATCCAGCCAAAGGGATTAAGGGATGGGTGATTTCCTCTTCTAGTCAAAAGCATTTATTTTGAAAGGAATATTTATATTTTTAAAACATCTAAACAAAGTAGGAGTTCCTGTTGCTTTTTCCCTCACATCAAGAGATATTCCACTGCTGAATGTAAAAGTCAGTGCATTACAGCATCTCCTGGTGAATCTCTGCAGGCAAAAGAAGATGCTGCCTTTTGGAAATAAAGATTAAATAGCAATAAATGCAGCTTAACAATAGCAACATGACAAACAACTCTATTATCCAGCCTCTGATTTCCATTCAGACTCTCTTCTAATTTTTTGAAGTATTTCTTTTCTACTTAATTATTCCAAGAAAATTGAGATTATAGGACTGAACATACTGCCAACAACCTGAGGTATGGAGAGCAGAGTGAGTGCTTAAACTTCAGCTACAGAGGTGGTAATTATTGTAATTGGTGCATGTGAAGCAAATATATCAAGTAGTGTAGAGTTCAAACTCGTGCCAGTCAGTCTCCAGTTGGCACCAACGTTTCTGTCAGGAGGATACAGAGGTCTCAGCAGGACTTATTACTGGCAACTGTTCAACAGTTCTCTTCTCCAAATGGTTTCAAGGGGATTTGGGTGGGAAGAAAGATAATTTTTAACAAATTAAACTACCTACAAATGGCGAGCTGCCCAGAGCCACCTAGTCTGCCTTAGTCACTACTACCAAACCATTTTAAAAAAGAAGATTAAAAATATCACTGCTGGCAAAATTGCTCTAACAACTGGCTTTAACAACTTAATCAGATCCCTGCAAAATTACCCAAACACGTGCAGTGCACCATGCTACAAGTGAGTGTAAAATATGTCCAGAGTAAAAGGCAGAGCAGAACCTTCACTCAATGTGTGTGTCTCAGAAAACAACCTCGAGCTACCAGAATCCAAATATCCCTATAAGGACACATCCTATAGCTAAAAAAAATTAAAATCAGTTTTTAATTGAAAATTAGAAAGATTAGGAGGAATGGTTATTTCCCATTAGCATCTATCTCCCAGCATTTGGAAGGTGTAAACCAGAGCTCAGCTTTGCACTCTGAGCTCTCCCAGGAGCCTCTGCCCTGTGCCAGATTGATGTCCAGCTGCTTTGTTTAGACCTTGCTAAAATGCCTTTTTCAAATGGTGGATTTGTCATTTCTAGCAGAGGTCTCCAAGAGAAGATTGGAGTTTAATGCACAGCAATAAAAAGAGGAATATGAGAATTCTTGCTCTCTTTAGTGTCAGCTTTGGTTAAGACATATGAATGCACATGAATAGTCTTGTCAGAATCTCTGGGGCTACTGACATTCAAGATCTAACATATTATTACTTCTGACCAGAGCATTAGCTGCTGTGCAGGAAGGAGAAGGGAAAGAGGAGAAAGGGAAAAAGATAGGACCACTCCCTAATCAGACAGAAATTGTTATGGGTTTCTCTGGCTGGAAATCTCTGAACAGAACTTTTCTGCTGTGAAAATACAATGCTCACATTCTCCAACCTGATTGTAGAGCCTCCTTAAAATCTGCAGCAGGAAAAACAAAACCCAGCATCTTTTAATGCCTGATCTTGCTCATTTTACTCATGGAAAGGATCCTAATTGACCTATAAATAATGACTGTACAACCAAGTATCACATCCTTGTAAAGGACATGTGCTAAGGAAGGCTTGAGCATTTTAAGCTGCTGACTCTATTTTTTACCATTCCTTTGAATCACTATTTTCAGATACAAATTAGCTAAATAATTCAGTTAAAATAAGGTAATTTTCATTCCAATCTCAGCATATATCAAATCTGGATACCACTACAATGGAAAGATTAGTTCACCAGATGCAAAAATCTTCCAATGTCCTCCTGGCTGAATGAAAACGTATTTCAGATATTTTTAGTTGTTATTGTTCATCATTCATTTCTAAAGAAATTGAAAATATTCAGATATTGGTTTAATCGGTATATTTGTGCTCTGAAATTTGAGCTGAAGGAGTGCAACCAAAGGCAACACCCTGCCTTTTGTGACTGAAACCACCTTCAGAATCCATTCAGAAGCTCCAGCACATCAGACAAAGGCCTGGATTTGTTTGGAGCAATAAATGATAAGAGACCTTTACATATTTGAAGTGCAACAGATGGTCCTCCAAGGAGAACATAATGACTGGCAGACAGCACTTCGTTAGAGGGGCTTGGAATGTCTTCAGCAATTACACAGGCAGTGTTTTGGGGGGAAGCCCTGTCATCTCTGTGATTCTTCCCATGGAAATTGCTGTGATTTCCTTGCTGAGATGCTAAAAAATGGTATCCTCTAAAATCCAGGCAGGGAACTGGAAAAGGAAGCACCTTTGGCCCTCCCAAGGCTGCTCAAGATGAGGCTCCACCTGAGAAGAGAGATGGGAGTAGAGAAAAAATTAAATCAGCATGAACAGGAGAGAACTTTGGGCACATAACTGTAAAACTGTTAATCCATGGCCAAGCCTTCCATGGAAGTGTAATTCAGGAGAAAAGCCAAGGTTTAGCACAAGGTCCAGCAGACTTAGAGAAAGTGGGAAGTCTACAGGTACAACAGGCAGAATATCAAGGGGAAAACACCCAAAATACCTAAATTACTGAATAAGAACCCTTTTTTGGGGGAAATTGGTGATTTTTGAGGAGTCCCTCCTCCACATGAAACACTGTGGCTGCAGTTCTTCGGGGCAGAGGAAAGGGAGCTTTTTGAGGCTGTCCATTCTTTCCATTTTCACAGACAAGCTATTTCACAAGCCAGCAATTAATGACTACAATCTCAAAGAAAGAGCAATAAAATGCTGATTTTCCACTGCAGATGTAGCTTAGAACAGTTTAACTTCCATCTCCCCCATCCCTGTAATTCCAGGATTCATCTGTTCTGTTCTAAAACCTTCCCCACCAAACCCACTTGGAGTAAAATGTTCTGTGGCAACACAACCACAACAAAAAACGTGTCCTTTCCCAATGTAACTTCAATGTTGATGGAATCATAACTGCATTACTCCCTCTCCAATTAGCAGCAGCATTCTTTATGTTTGCTTACGAAGCGTGAACCGTTCGCTTGTCACTACAAAGCCCTTCTGTGGAGGACTTAAAAATACAGCCCCAGCAATTAAAATGACAACAACAGAGGTGCACTGGTCACATCGTGACACAAAATATCCAGCTGTTTCTTTCCAGCAGAAGGACGTGAAATATTATAAGGAAATGTTGACAGGCTACGTAACGCTGCTGGATATTCTGGGCGAAATATGGATTTCCAAGAAAGGAGGAGACTGGTGTGGAACTATGTCTAAGCTCACAGATTGATTTTTTCCACATGATCAGGATTGTCATTCATGCTTTTTATCTGTACAAATTTCCCTTTTTTCTTTGCTGGAATTAGGGATACTTTATTCTGTGAGAAATTCTCTACAGCTAAGAAAAATTTGAGGGGGGTGTCCTCAAAAATAAGGTAAAAAGTGATCTGATAGAGTTAGATCTAGAAAATCAGATTTTGAACTTACTTAATTTGGTTGTGTTAAAACATTCTAAGAGTTTATTAGGACCATAAGTCTCATTATAACAAACAGAACATCTTTTATAATCACATCTGTCTGCTGCTGGTTCCTGCCTATTCTGCTTCCCAATCAGATGGGAAGTTATTTGTAATACATGTGGGGAATTTAAAAAATAATTTAGAATATATATATAAATAATAAGAAAGGCTGAAAATGAAATGTTTCAGGTTAGTTTTTCCTAGTTAGCATTATAGGAGATAGATTTAGAGATATAAATATAGATACATTTATCCTTCCTAGTTAGCATTATAGGAGATAGGTACAGAGATATAAATGTAGATTTATTTATCCTGAAGTGATAAGGTAGCTTTGATTTCTAATAGAACAGGAGAAAATAACTGACACACACAGAACCAGCCACTCAAGGGGGAGAAAAATACCCAAACACTGTCTATAGAATCCACCTACAGATATGTCCTTGGAGAAAAACTGATGAGAAATTTATCAGGCAGATTTTTCCTTGCTGTTTCCTTCCTGGAAGTTTTTGCCTCTCGTAACAGCACAGCCATGGCAAGTGATATGTATCAGAATTCATCCAGGCAGTTTATTTTGCACATCAAATTGATTATCCATGACTTCTTAGGCAAACACAGGAATGCAGAAAACATGTCAGCTGTTATAGACAGAATATATGGGCACTGCACTCCTTACTTTACATTTACAAAGAGCAGCAGATAATGAGCTCAACCATTACCTTGAGAATAAATTTCATTTCCAAGTTCAGGAGTATCTCTGGATTTTCATCTGCTTTGTGAACCAGAACTTACAGGTAGCTCATAACATTTGTCTTCTGAGCTGTGTTTGTCTCCAGAGTAATTGTCATAAGTGGGCAAAAGCTTTGATGTCCTCATCTTCATGCCTTCGACCATGATGACCTTCCAGACTCAAAGCAATCACTGCAAAAATACAGAAGACAAGGAAAAAATTTAAGAGATAAAACCCCTGTATTTTTTCTTCCTTAAATTCCCAGAATTCATCTTCAGATTCATGCCTGTAGCAAAAAAAAAAAAAAAAAAAAAAAAATCAGGCTAAAATATTACCCTTCTGTATGTTTCATCTGAAGTAATTGCTTGGCAACAAACATCTCTTGCTCTGCAAGTATTCTGCAGTGAATTTATTCACATCAGGAGAAACACATCAGAAAGGTGTCTAGTTTGAAAGTTTCCAAATCAGATACCAGGCACAAAAAACCAGAGTGACAGAACAGGCAAGACACAACCTGGAACCATTCTGGGGACACACAGAGCATCTTTTCATCAACAGCCACAGGAAATACAAGACAAGCAAAAGTTTGGAGATCAGCAGGTTTTGACAAATCAGTAATTAATCCTGAGCTGTAATAATAATAACAACGTGTGTTTGAGCAATATGGCATAAATATAATTATTCTTTGCAGATGTTTGCTATTCATTACAATGGAAACTGTTCCATTCTGCACTGTGGTAACACAGTGGTATCAGACACCATTTTTATTAAGACACCAAGCACAAGATGCTCAATCTCAGAAGGTGAATTCCTAGACATTGGGCTGATAAAGCCATTTGAGATTCTGTAAAACATATATCATACAATAATTACATTTCATTATGTGGTTTACAAAAATCCATTCACTAAACTACAGAAGTTTGCCAGGCATTCTTTATTCCCAAAGAATATTTTCTTTATTCCCAAAGAATAACATTCATCCATGAAAACAGTCTGATGTAAATAACTGTGAGTGCTGGCAGATGAAAATTACTGGATAAAGCAAATAGTGTCTTATTGAAAATCAAAGCTACAAGTTTGAGTCACTCTTACTACTGAGATACTCACACCTGACCAGCCTTTAGGTACTGGAAGTGCCATCTGCTTTCAGACACATTGGCCTCGCTGCTGGCAGAATTCTTGCAGGATTTTGTAGTGAAATCAAAACAAATCAAAGTCTGGAAGGCTTGAAAACTTGGCCTCTGAATGACTGCAAAATGCAAAGTAAAACATGAAGTTGCAATCACAATACAGGAGTGGAGATGGAGTTGCAGCTGGAAGTTCAATCAAACCCCTTGGTATGAAGTGAGTGACCATTACTCAGTTTTGTATTTGGCATCAGACTTCAGAACCTGTGGAGCAGAAAACCAAGGAGAAGGCAAAAACTTGTGCTGGAAAGATCTGAAAGATTCAGGGAGGAAATTGGTGGGAAGTGCCCTTCCTCTCCTGCAGACACTGCACAGCCCCAGCAACTGCAGGGAACAAATAAAAGGCAGGAGAACACAGCACATGGATCCTAAAGCCACAAAGTGCTGGAAGTACAAGGGAGAATCAACCCCCCTCCTGTCAGGTAGAGCAGAGCCTGTGTCAACAAGAATCACACACTCCCACTGTTGCTCAACAGATGTACTTGAACCAGAGATAAGGCACTTCAAAACTCCAGGAGAGTTATGTGCAAAAGGTGTTGCCTCCTGTGCCTCTTTCCATGCGGGGAAGGGAACACCAGGCAGGATTCAGACACCCAATTCTGCAGTAAGGGAGGAAAAAAGAGCACAGGAATTCTTGTCAATAGAAATTGTTCAGAGTAGAAGGTGGGGGACAACCTTGTAAAGCAAAAGCACAGAGTCAATACATTTATAAATCAGAATACAGCAAGTACACTTACCACTGGAGAAAACTGAGTAAACCTCTCCTGAAGAAGGCTTTAAGCCCATTTTCCCATTTCAAACCTATATCAGCAGTGAAGTCCCATAAATGAATATTCTCTTGCAGATAAAGTGGTTGTCTTCACCTTTTGGCAGCTGCAGTAAAAACAAAACAAATCCTGCAAGGAGTTTTTACTCCTGAGAGTGATCTCCTCAAAGACTGAGGAGAAAGCAAGAGCTAAAATCACTTGCACAATCATGTTTCATAACTGCTCCCAGTCTGGTGGTATTGCTCTTTCCTGAGTACAAAAAATGCACAAACTTTTCTCCCTCTTCTACTAAGAGGGAAAAAAAAAAAAAATCTGCTTATCTTTGGATACACAGAGACTTTGGAGGAGCTCCAAACAATGGAGCACTGTGTGCCCCACTCATCACACAGACACTGAAGAAAGAGTGTGGCAAAGAATGCACAAAGTATGTAATTACTGTTTCACAAGATAATTCCATTATTAATACATCCCCAAAGATAGCATGCACAGCGCTGCAGTTTAATTAGATGGTAACTGGAGGGGGTTTGAATTTATGAGGTAATAAATATATTTTGGACTAATAAACTCCAAGGCTGAAGTGTTTATTAATCTAGAATATAAAGATTACATAGTTGATAGGAGACAACCTCAGGTTGTGCTGAGATGCCTGTTGTTTATACACTTCAAAATTAATATTTTCCTCTTTTGGGAGCAAGATTAGAAAGCCAAGATTGCTGTGGATGGTGCTGAAAAATACTAGAAACTGCCCAACAGTTCTATGTTCTCAAAGGCAAAGGCTATTTAAGTCTCAGCAGATGGTGTGGTTTTAAGGTTTCACCTTTTAATCAATTTATCACCTCCTAAACTATTCAGTACTGCAAATAAATTCCCTTCTGACACTGTCAGTGCCTCATTCTGATGGTAAAAACCACAGATTCCCTTGTAGGATAACCAGAGCCTTTACAAGACTATCAGATCTCACCTCTGTTCCCCCCAGATACTCAATTTCATCTTCATTTTCCTGCTCTTGGACTCACCTGCAAGACCACACGAACAATTTTGGTTGAATTTTTTTCCCTCCTGAACATGGTTATAGAAACTTTTTACCTAGTGCAGCACAGCAAGGATTTGGAAACCAACTGTTGTGAGGATTTATATCCCAACCAGCTGTGCCAGGAAGTCAGAGGAATCAAATGGTCTCATCTATTAACTTGTCCTCAGGTAGTTACAACTAGAGCTTTATAAATTACCCCACAGTTCAGTCCATTTAAACCACATTTCTCTGCTCTTTTGGAAGTGCCAATGCCTCACTCAGGCAAGACAGAAGACCAGGTTTGGTCCAGGAAAAAATGGGGACGATTGAACTCAAAGACCAGTTTTGCTTAAGCCAAAAGTAAATTTAGGGCTGAGGGAATTACAGAGAAAGAAAAAGGAAGCAACATGAGGAGGAACAAGCTGTGGGATCGTGCAGGTGAACCAAGACTGACGAGTGCAGAGGAACTGCTCCCATTCCTGGCTGAGTGAGGGATGCTGGACAAAACCAGGGCAAGGAATCCTGGCTGTGCCAGAGGAACTGTGGAAAAGAGGAGAGAGGCAGGACACACCACAGCTTGGATTTACTGGGGAGGAAAACCTGCTTCTCTGAGCCAGCCTGTGCTGGGTGCCAGCAGGATGAAAGTATCATGACCAAGAGATTTAAAGACATTTCAGAAAATGTTTATAAGGAGCTTAGGTGATCCAAACAGAATTGGCTGTGTGTAGATACAGATTCCAGGGTGTTCCACAGGTTCAGGGCAAAGGCCTCAACACTAATTCATGAGAAGACCCTACAGATAAATCATGGAAGGTGACAAAGAACCATTCCCAAAGCTGCTGCTCCTTCATTCCCAGGCTTACATCCTCTCACCAAGTGAAGCAAGTCACAGAACCAAGTTTCCAATATTAAATCTCCAGGCAGTGTGTTATTCATACAGCTTATGGAGATGTCTTTACCCTCTGGAAAAACAAAGTTTAAGAAAAATGGCTCCATCTTTGGGGAACAGTTTAAGTCTCAGGATAACTACATTAGGAAATCTAACTCTATTACTTTCTATCTTCCATTTTATTACAAGATTGGTAATAGGAAATTACCAAATAAAATTGGTATTTTACTTGGTAATTTTTTTCCATGGGCCTCGTCTAATATGAAAGATGGTGATCATCAAATTTATTCAAGTTTTCCTGTCAACAACATCATTAACCAAATCCCTCAATTTCAAAGTAAATAAAAGCATCTGGGCTTCTCGCACAGCAAGACTGACTTGCATATTTAAGCCTCATATATAGATGAATCTGCACTGGACCAAATTTGCATATTAATGAAGGACTAATTGCTCTTTGCAGTCAATTTTATGCAGATGAATTTACTCCTCTCAGTACAATTTTCATAATGTTCGGAAAGAACCAAAAAAAATGTAAAACTTTGTAAAAGTACACAAATGTTAGACAATCAAGGAAGAAATATCCTAATGGCTTCCAACAGCTTTACATTAAATTGTATATAATTCATCTTTTATACTGTTGCTTTATTTTAACAGCCTCCCACAAAGAACAGAACAATCCATGGAATAACTTCAGCCTATTCCCCCTCCTCGGTCTCAAATTTTAACAGCTTGTAATAACCCATTATATGATCCAGTTTCCAGCTGGAAGGATGGAGCCTGAATTTTTAGGAGAAGTTAAATTTGCTAAACAGGAATTTATTTGCTCCCAGACATCCTCATGCCACAGGACAATTAGGACAGAGTTTGTCCCACACATTTTTAAGGTGGTTTCTATCCAGTTTTGCACTATTAAGGAAAAAAGGCCCAAATCTTTGTTGAGCCTCCCCTGAGGTAAAGTAAAAAATACCAAAAGAAGGAGAGGGAAATTCATGGGAAAGAAAAACATCAAAAAATGCTAAGGAGAAAATGATAATAAAGGGGAAAAGATATGGAAGTAGAAGAGGAAGGGAAGTGGAAATGGAAGGAGACAAAAATGATCCCTCAATGTGTTTATTCAGGTCTGGCTGAAAAGAAAAGAAGGATGTAGGAGAAAGTTCAAGGCAAAGTAAACAAATAAAAGAAAACATGCAGCCACAAATGTAGCCACAAAAAAGAAAAAGAACAGGAAAGATAATGAAATAAGAAATAAGTGAGAATCAGAGAGCACAGGATACATAAAGAAACAAATCAAAGGAAATACAAACCCCAGAGTTTTTCCTCATTCTGCCAGAACAGAAGGGCAGAGTTGGTGGGAACGCTTCAGGAATCTGAATCTGCATCTATGGCCTTCCTCCTGCCAAAGGAAAAAGCCTTCTTTTAACTGTGAAGACTGATAACCATAATATTTATATGTATCATAAAATCACTTACAGAGGACCATTTTAATCAGAAAAGGAATTGCATAAAAGAAAGTTACAGCTTTAAATGACTTGGAGGCCTTTTGTAGAAGGAACATGGGAACACAGTTCACCTTCCCCACATCTGCCATGTCTTTGATTGCATTGTTTGTCCTTCTCTACAGCTTTTGCTGTTTTAACATCTCCTTTTTGAGGCAGAGAGAATTCACACAGATATTGGATTGGTTTACAGTGGCACCAAGAAATCTTTTGTGGTTTTACTCCATTACTTCTCTAATTTCCTACTATGCCTCTTCCTGGACCATGCTGAGCTTACAGATCTCCTATGATCCCACAATTTGGCTCCAGAGAAGCAACAGTTCATAAAAAAACTGTCATGACCAAAATAAAATAATCCTCAGAATGAACATCTTTTGACTGTGCTGTTGAGTTCTTCCAAAGAAGAGCCAGAAAATCAGCCAGGAGGTCACTGTGGCATCTCTCCTTCTGGTCTTTCCCACCTTGAGGACTGAAGAATTCTTCTGGGATAAAAATCACTCCCCCATGAGCAATAAAGGCAATGGGTTTATGGAGGTAAGATCTCATTGCATGGAGAAAAAGGGGGGAAAAATGCTTTAGGGCAGAGGAGCTGGCAGAAAATATCAAACCAAGGGGAAGGACAGGGAAAACAACAAGAGGCTTTCACTCTAGCACTCAAAAAAAGAACAGGCCACAGAACAAAGACAAACAGAGTTACAAAATAATAACAGGAATAATTGGAAAAGAATGCCAAATACTCCACCAGGAAAATACTGGAATGCTACTGCTGAAGAATCCTCAGTGAGAAGCAGGACTCAGTTCAGCTGGGCAGCCTGGAGGTTTGGCTCTTAGAAGTTGTTTGACAACAAATTACAGCTCTTTGTGAGTACTTGGAATTCTGGATTATTAATTCCAACTGTTTCCCTGTTTTACTCATAGAGGAGAAGGAAGGGAAATGTTTCTCCTTGAAAATCTCTGTACATTTGGAAACCTGCTCTGGGCACTGCCCCTCTTTCCCCAGAAATGTCTGGTTCAAGGCAGTAATGCTGTGTGAATGTAAACAAAGATAATTTATCAAAGCAGAACAAGATGTTCCACCCAAAATGATTTGCTTTCCAGTGGCTGAGATCCCTACTTCCAATCACCAGCAAAGGTTAACCTGACCAGATTTAATTAACCACTTAATACAGTAATAAAGATGCATAAATAAGGGGGGAGGGAGCTCATAGAGGCAAAGTGAATCCAAATAAATCCCTCCAGCAAGCACAAAGTCTGGGCTCTTATCACCTGATTACACTGATGTAAGAATTCCAAAGTTTTTAGATCCACTGGGCAGAGCTTGTTTTAATTATTATTAAACAAACAGCAGAAAGAAGCAAGAAACCACATCCCTAAAATTCAATGATAAAGTGAACCCAGTGATATTTCTTAGTACTGTGTTTCAATTCATAAATAAAGTCAAGTGGTTTGTACAGATTATTTGAGGAGTATAGGAAAATAAACCACTATTTCCTTATATATATATTTATATATATATATATATACATGGAGATATCAGACAGACATTCTCAAGACAGACTTACTATTTTCAGTGAAAAAACCAGTCACATTCTGAAATATTCCCTAGTAATGAAATAAAAGCCTTCTATTACAACAATAAAGTAATTTGCATGTACTAAATGCCATAAATTGGGAATACTGCAAAATATTTTACATTTCAAAGAATGTTAGGAAATATTACTGGCCCTGGATCCCTGGATAATGTGTGCAGCACTTGCTGGTTGAGGCAGGCTGTGCTCAGAGTCACCAAATATTGATTATTAAAGAGGAGGACTGGGCATCAGCCCTTCCATTTTCTCTCAGTAAAGTTTAGACATCCCTTAAAAATAAACAATTCAGTGCAAACCAACAGATCTGCTATTGATTCATTCTGTTCATAAAAAGTAACAACATCGTGGTAAATTCAATCTAGTCAATGAGAAGTTTATGAGGCTAAATATATCAAAAGGGCAATGAAAGCTAATATATAGTGATTAAATAACAATCTGTGAGGAAAAGACACCCAACTTTCAACTCCAGGGCACTGGAATCATCTCCTGATGAAAAATAGGGTTTGAATTGCTTCAGAGGACACTGCAGCCATTTGCCCTTTGTAACAGCCTGGAAGTTCACAAGGCAAGATTAACTTATCATTTAACTGGAGTGGATCTCAAATAAAGTTTTTTGATTGAAATCTCCATTTCTGTGCCTCCTGGCAGTGCCAATATTGCTAGAACAGGACATCAGCTGCAACACCAGCAACTCTGGAATGCACTGCCATGAACTGTAAATCAGCTCTGTCCTACTTTAATATTGGTTTAACAATAAAAACAAGAACTTGGATGTTTAATATTTAAGTAGTACAATTATCCCTTTAGAACTGATCCAGGAGGACCCTTCATGGGTAGACAGTGTGAAAGAACAATGGAGGGAATGTGGATTTGCTCCATGAGGAGGGTTTGATTTGTAGGGCCCAGCTGAAAGGTGAATTTGTGTGTGCTGAGGGGGTGCCACAGGACCCTGCAGAGGGGAAATGTGTCCCACAGTGCCAGGGACAAAACTGAACAGCAAAGCTCAAAGCAGGGAGCTGGGAAGAGCATCCCTGACAGGGACTGTCCCCAGCTGGCCAGGCTGGTGCCTTGCTTTGCATGGCCAGACACAGGGGTGCCTTTCTCCAGCACTGTTTGGGAAGCCAAGGTTAGAGCAAGTAAAGGCTCCCTTTCCCTTTTCCTCTCCTTCCTATCTTTGTCACTTCAGGCTGAGTGAACACAGAAAAATGTCCGGTTTAGGGAGGAACACTTCAAACATGAGCTCAGTATGGGCCCTGAACAGAGAAGCAGGAATGCTCAGGTGCCAATTTCTGTGTTTTGGGGAAGGTCAGAGAGGAAGAGCTGCACCTGCAGGATCAATCACTGCAGGGGAATCTGGGTGCAAGGGCCCCTCTCTGCCAGCCCCGAGGACTCTGCTGTGCCACCAGGGGGTGGCCAAGTGCCCACACCCAGGAGCTGTGGGTGCCACGGGTGACATGGCTGGAGCACACGTGTGCAGGCACTTGTGAGGAACAAAAGCACAGAATTATTTACCACTCACACAGATGGGTAAGTCCACTCTGGAGATCTCTGCAGGCTTGTGAAATCAGGATGACGTGTCTGGAATTCTTCCTCTGCTCTCCACTGCTGAAGTAACTCAGGCAAATGCAAGTTGGCAGCTCCTTTAAAGACTCCAATTTAGCCATTTTACATAATAACTTTCAGCTGCATTAAACACAAACACACCAAAAAACCAGGTAGCACCAACAGTGAAATCTAAATTTGGATTACTCACAGAGAAAACACACAAAGTCTGAATGATTTTGCAATTGAATCAGAAGCAAACTGAAGTAATTTTTACACTAAGCTGGGCTGTCCATGGGACACATCAGTCTGCACCCAGAGGGAAGTGCTAGGAGCAAATGTCTGCACTTCCTGAGGCAGCTGAGGGATGGCAAATACAGCCACACACCTCTAGACCTACTGGTTCCTCCCACATCCAGAAAAATCCACTCTCCTGGGGCATTATAAAGCCCTCCTGAGAACAGCCCTGCCAAAAGCAAAGTGCAGATTTGTGTATTAAAGAATCCTCTTATCCCATAGCTCCTGCTGAGGGCATGGCTGTCCCACTCCTTGGATATTCATTTATTTGTTGCTGGGCATAAGAAAACCTGAAATCATAACTCTCAGATTAGATTCATTTGGTATTTCAATTTCCAATCTGAATTTCAATTAACTCTTTTACTTCAGCATTGCATTTTATCATGATGAATTACTTGGAGGAATATACAATACAGAAGCTCTATGGAGTAACTGAATGTAAAAATATTTTCTTAGAAACTTCCATTTCTTTTTCTCCAAACTGTTAAAATAGAATGTACAGACCCAGTAACAGAAATATGAGGTGACAGAAGATAATGGGCCAGATCCTGATGAATCCACTCCATTTTACAGGCACAGAAAACTAAACTGGCCTCAGCTTGACGTAATTGTTACATCTCAAAAAAGAATGATAGACATGAAATGGCAAAAAGGCTGGTGAGCCAAATTTATCTGACTGGTTTTGGGTTTATTTTCTATTATTCCCTTTCTATATTTTCAAAATATTCTTTAATGCTCTTTCTTTTCAGAAGGAAATGTAAGTCTATCAAAATAATATTTACAAGCTCAGCTGCAACATTCTCCCTGGTAATTCAGCCTGGCTGTGTGTTGCTCTTTGTGAGGAATAGTTCTGCTTGAACTCTCCACAGAGAAGAAAACAACTCTGTTTTCCTGATATACTTCAGATTCCAATTATTGAAGTGCAGGATGGAGAAATGAATTCGATAAAGGCAAATGTGGAATTCCTACCTGGCTGCTGTGATGAGCTCGCTGGTAACTGATAAAGCTGTGAGTGTGAAAAGAACTTTAATGAGAAATGATATTGACCTAAGTGCCTGTGTTATCAGCACTACTGCATTTAAAATAAATGAAATTTAAAAATATTTAACTTGCACTTCAGCAGTGTCCACTGGCAAATATTTTAGTTTAATATCTACCTCTGACTTCTATTAAGATACCTTTAGATGAGATTATCAAAAGCAATTTCCATCTTAGTTTCCTACAGTCCCATAACTTTTTATGCTCTTATAATTAAAAACAATTCCACCTTCTTTCCTCTGTGGAACTAATTCAAAGACAGATGTAACACACATTTTTTGCCACCTCCTCTCTAAATTGACAACATTGTTTCTGTGCAGCCTTTCAGAAAGTTTCCAGCTGCAAACAACAGTGCCCAGAGCAGAGGGGCTGCTGTTCCTGGTTATTGCTGGAAGAAACCTCAAACTACAAAGTAACTCTCGTGATTAAGATGAACTATCAATAATGATCTATTTTTAAGTGCAGCATCCTATAAATCCTCCTAATTAGTAAAGTAGATGTCTTCTTTTCAGCAAGCAATCCCCAGCCTCCCTCCTTATTTCTTTCCCTGAATTCATTTCTGTTTGCACCTGCTGGCCCAGCCACCTAATGACAGATTCTGGGTGGAAGGGAGAAGCTGGGCCATAACCAATAATTTCATTGGAGTTCAATTTGAAGGATTTGCCTGCACCTATTTTCTCTGCTTTATGAAGAATGTTGGTGCTGTTTCCTCCTCTGTGGCTCTGCTCTCCTGTCAGGAGATGCAACAACAGCAACAAGAATTTCACACTGCTCCCAGCCCATCCTTCACTGCTGACTCCACTGGAATCCAAGCTGAGATTCTCCTGGAGGGAAAGGACCATCAGGATAAAGAGGGAAGGAGTGATTTCCAAATCTGGGCTGAAAAACTGATAAAAGTCAAAAGAATTTAGTTGGTTGCTAAAAAGGACTCCTTGTAAAAGAAAGGTTAGGAAATATTTCTTTAGAACACAAAAATAACAGAACTACTTTTGCTATGAAAAGCCATGGAGGAGGAGGAGGAGGTATTCCTGATGGAATTTACCTAAATCTTACTTCAAAATCCATCTACTCCCTAAATCAAATCAGTTACTTTCCCAAAAATCTTCCTGAATGAAATTCAGTCTCTGGATGAAAAATCCTAAAATTTGGGGATGGAATCAAAGCCATTCTCTACCTTGAAGGATTAAACAAGATAGAGATGGATCCCAAACTGTGCATGTTGAAACTCAACAACATCCAAACCATCCCAGCTCTACAGCTCAGGTGTTCAAAGAAATCCACATTTCCTCCCCTCACCTGAAACACAACAAACCTTCAAAATATGTTCTGAAGCTGTCACACCCTGAATGTCAAGTCAGGATCAGGCAGAATTATAAATTTACCATGTTTATCTCACAATGAACAGTAATTTGGGTGAGTGTGTAAAATTGGATTTGTATAAATGAAAACAGTAACCAAAGGGGAGGCAAACAGGCAGCTAAAGCCCTGAGAGAGGAGCTTTGGAGAGAGGAACTGCACAGCATTTTTATGTAACACGTGGGGAAACTGTGCAGCATGGGAGTTTTGAATGTTAATTCTGCAGCTGTACTAAATCCAGTGTGTCAGACTCTGTCTGCAAGCAAGCCAGATTTAAGGAAGCACATTTTTACTGCAGCATTGGAGGCTGAAAAATGGTTAACTTGGTTAAGTTCACCTGGAGGAAGCTTATCTAGGAGTCCAAGGTGAATTCCAGTATTCCTTCAGCGCTGTTTCAATTCAGAAGTAGCTCTTCCTCAAATAGTTAAGTACTTTTGTAAGTATTCTTTCATTAATTCTTTCCATTAATGAAGAAAAGCATGGCATGAGCTAGAACTCTTCAATTAAGATAATCATTATCATAAACAGATGTTTTGTATGACAGCTTGAAGGATCTGGGTGTGCTGTGATTTAGTTCAGAGAGTTGAGTTCAACTCAAGGCTTCCATTAAATAACCTCAGCCTCATCTCTAACTGTACCCATCACAAAATCACCATTCTGAGGGACAGAACTGGACATGTTTGGGGGCTTTTTTTGGTGACAGAGATGTCAACAAGCTGCTGAGGCCTGGGGTTCAGCACAGCAGGCAGGAGCAGGGTACAGGCAGTGAGATAACACACGGGCTTAACAAGCACCCCGTTATCTCCCTGCAGCAGGCACAGGAGCTGGGCTGGCCCTCACCCACCCCACGGGCTGCAGACAAAGGCTGGGCAGGGGGAAAGCCAAGGAGCAGCTTCTCATCCACCTCTAATAACACTGGAAACAGCACACAGCCGTTGATAGGGCTGGGATGGAAACGTGGAATGCACAGGGGAAGTTCTTCTGTGGAAATGAACTTGTTCCTTTGCAAACGTGGTCTTGTCAAAAACTCATCCCTAAAATTCATCTCTGCATTTCCTCCTAAATCATACAAGCCTGGCCACTGTGCTTTGGCTTAACTGAAAACAAATGGTTAAGTTAGTAACTGCTTTCCAAAACAAAAATAATTTCCAGAGTAAGGAGTACTTTAGTTTCACTTTGCCTTCTAAATTAGTGTCTCTGTCTTAGGTTTTACAGCCTAATTTTACAGACATAAGCAATTCCTTTTAAATTTGGTAAGACATTCAGTCAACTTCAAGCAAAAAAAAAAAAAAATCTTCATACTTGTAAAGTGTTATAGGCATAATCTGGATAATCTTATTACATGACAAACATGGTCTGATTCATGGATAACAGCTCCTAATAAACGAACACACCCCTGGTAAAACAAAATCTTTTGTTAAAAAAGAAGCAGAAAAGCCCCCCATATCCTTAAGAGAATTTAAAATATCATCACCAAGCTAAAAACAGCAAGTAAATATTAACTCTGTCAAGTGCAAAACAAGTTTTATTGACCTGTGAGGTAAATATTGACTGAAAGGAAGCAAATATTTATGTGCTGATGTTGAGGGGACGAATCCCCTTCACCACAGCAAACAAGATTTTGCCTACTCCATTTCTGGGTTTGTATTTATTCCAAAAGTTCTGAAAGGAAATATTTCCTTTTCCAGACATCTGCTTTTTAAAAACAAAACTGTCTTTCCTCAGTGACTAAATTGGATGTGCACCCAGAGGGTTGGAATATTGTACAACACACAGGTCTGACAAATTGCTTTCAGACACAAAACTCACTTGACTAAAACCTGACCAGACAACAACATCCAGGACCCCTCTCTGATCCCTGAAAAGGTAAACAGAAAGTCGAACTCCATTTGATGAGTTATGTTAGAAGATTAATTTGGGTTTGGAACATAAAATGTGTTGCTGTATATCACACACACACACATATATATATATTATATATATATATATAATGGTGGGATTGCCAGGGCTGTCCTGCACAGGGCCAGGAGTGGGACTTGGATGACCCCAGTGGGTCCCTTCCAACTCTGGATGTTCTTTGATTTAACAAGGAAAATACAGAATAATAATTAAGGATATAACTACTGGCAGGTATTACAAATGGAATATGAATTAGCAAACCCATCTACTCCTTCCTGGTAAATCCCCTCATGTTTACACACACGAGACTTCACTGTTCAACTGAACGATTCACGCGGGGATTCACACGTTCAGACGAGCAAATTAGAAGAGAAAAACCCCTAATTTTGAGAAACTTCAAAGATCCTATTGAAAATTCTGGCACCTTTAAGGACACCCATTAGAGAATCCACACGTCATGATCATTACATCTGCTGACCTAAATACCTCCGTAATGGCCTAACAGCAGCAATTACCGCACACCTCCCGAAATTCCTGAACATCTGAATAATTTCTGAGTCACCGCACTGAGCAGATCCTCCCGTGTCACTACAAGCAAAGCCCGGTTCAGGAAACAGCTTCTCCACTTGGTCCTGATGACCACGGCAGGCGCTCCTTCCTGCAGATAAAGACAGAGGCTGAGCACCCTCCTGTGCAGGGAGCAAAAACTACAGCTGCCCTTTGTGGCTCCGCCGGCTGATTCTCATTCAAGGCTTTATCTTTGCCTAAAAAAAAAAATAAAAATAAAAAAAACAAGACTCCGGGATCTAATTGAGCAGCTTTGGAACAATGACATGACAGCACTGCGGTGGAATTGCCCTCAGTTTAGAATGACTTCACAGGAACGAGCAGGCTGCTGTACACAGAGGGCTTGAAAGATTTCTGGAAACCTCGGGGAACGGGGTGATGTCATTGCAATACCAAAATATCTGCTTCGAATTCCTCCCGAGTCTCCTTGACAAAGCTTGGAGGAGCGGAGTTCAGCAGTGAAACTCGGCCATCACCTCAGGGCTGTTTTCAGGGCTCCATTCTTCACTGTCTCAGATACAGGAGCTGTTTGCTCGTGCTCGAAATACAAACTGAAGCCACAGCGTTTGGAGAGTTGCAGGAGACAGTTTTTGAAAGATGGAGCACTCAGAGCTCAGGAAACATTCAGATTTTAAAGGTTGTTTGAGCCTCTTGGCAGGACTTCCAAATCCTTCAAACAGTTTAAACTAAACCCTCCTAATTTTGCAGAAGTCTTACATGCTCAAGCAGCATTTTGGGTAAAATGAAGACAAACCAATAAAGCCTTTGAATATTCAGGACATTCTGCTATCCTACAGACTCTTACCAAAAAGCCTATTTTTTTAACATATCATTAACTAAAATTGCTTTGCCTGTCTCTGAGATCAGCTCCTTTAAATTCTACCCCAGATGATGCTGCACACCTCCTTTTAAAGCACCAGTTCCTTCTGATGAAAAAAAGCTGATACAAAAGGTGAAGATTGTAATCCCTTAACCTGCTCAGGTTTCTGCAGAGCTCCTTTAGGACACAAAATATATTCTTCTAATATTTCTGCCCATAGAACAAGCTCTCAGCAACTTCTAGCAGAGAGGAACTGTTGCTGCAGAGGTCAATAGTGAGCTGCCAGGGCATCCCAGCCAGAGTTCCACAAAGATCAGAGTTTGTTCCAATGTTTCCATGGACTGAAAAAGCCCAGGAAGAGCAGGTACACACTGATGGAAAGCGCTAATTGCACCAATTAAGGAGGTACCACCTGTTCCTGGGAAGATGAGAAAGTCTGGGATACTTCTGGGTGTGTAAACACCTGAAAATGCGCCTGGGCACTCTGTGAAATTTATTGGCATCCTGGGAATAGAATCCAAACACAGACTGGTAAATTTATCACCAGGTATTCCATGACCTAATGTGTCCAATGCCCATGGGAAAGGGCTTCCAATTTTCTGTGAATAATCTCCCAAATCTCTCTTGTGTCAGGAGTTAGTAAATCCAGAGGTCATTAATGGCACTAGGAAAACACACCTGTTAAATAACAACATCTCTGAAGAGTTACACACCTTCTAATGAGCTGTGAATTGGAGATAAATCAGCAAGTGACCTGCATGAACAAACACCATTGATTAATAAGCTGCCACGAATTAATTTCATATTTTCAGTGCATGTGGCAATGAGAAACAGTTTGAGAACAACATGGATTTAAAGTTACATTTGTACTTTAATGCATTTTATAATTACAAAAAAGAAACAGCTGAACAAATCTTTTATATTTATACCCTTCCAAGCGATGTACAGAAGGCATGCATAATTTCCAATCATAAAACACTATTTAAAAATAAAAGATTTATAATTGCTTTCCCTGATTTGAGAAGCAAATTAAGATTTTTTTCACATTGTCCTTCATAATCCAAACACGATGTGAGTGAGTGACTGAGCAAAGAGTGGGAGAATGAACAATATGGCACAGCAGAAGCCAAACACAACAGGTTTGTGTTATCCTTGGAAGGATGGGGACATGGCCATAACATTTTTTGAGTGTTTCCTGCCAGGCATCTGAAATCTGCATCGGTGCTGCTACTGAGCAGTATTGAGATAATTAGAAAGAAAAATTACACAAATGAGAAAGGTCTTCTGACTTCAGAGGGCCTACAGGAACAGGAACATGTTTAATACTTAAAGTATATTTGTAATAACCAGCCCAGGTTTCTTCCAATCCATCAGCCACAGCCTGAGCAAAACACAGAGGATATGTGACCTGAACTTTCCAGTCGGGAAATTCTAGGCACAGTTTCCAAAAACATCATAAAAGCAGACCAAATTGCCTCCTCAAAACCTACCTCCAAGAAGCACAGAGATGCAGCCAGTGTTTTCAGCTACTTCATTGAAAAGAAAAGAGAAGCTTTGTTGTTAGATGGTGTCACTGAAAATCAGGCCACTTAACTCTTCCAAACACTTCGTTTTCCACTTCATAACATCTACATCTAAGGGCCCATCCTTTCCCTCTCCAGGGGTTACTGACCCCACAGCATTGCTGTATTCAAACTTTGGAATTAAACCAGCATTTCTGTCCTAACTCAAAACAACACAGCACCGAGTTTCAAAGCTGCTTAGATATTAGTCCCACTTTCCGTGTGAGCTGCATACCTAAACACTTTTTCTAGAAAAATATCTGAGCCAGGGAAAACAGATGCCATTTCTGGACGCAAACTAATTTATTCAAGAGCATATTTCAAAAGAAAACCTGTATCTGTCTCATTCCAAGCCTCTCCCAAGAGCTACAGCAGCATTAACTAGGGCAGCGCCTTCCTCAGGTTTCCTGGGAGGCAAAGCCAATTTCCAGACAGCAGGACTCCCTTAATCGCCACCGACGAGTAATGACACCGCAGTACACATCTACTTTTATATCCATCCCTTCATTTCCTTCCGTATTATTGCCCTCCCAGATTAATTTTAATTGAGACTTTCAATAAACAGCAACAGGACCCTCCCCCTCGTTTTGGCGGGGTTGAGGCTGAGGGGAGGCGCGCCCTCCTCACGGGCCATGGCGGGGCCAAGGCCGCGACGTTGCCAGAGCTACGCCCAGCTCGCAGCCTTCCTCCTCCTCACTCCTCTCCTTCCTCCTTCTCCTCCCCTCACGGCTCCTCCTCTTCCTCCCCCCGCCGCGCCCTCTCCCACCCCCTCGGCCCCGGCGATGGCGGCGGGCGGCGGGCGGGAGGCGCCGGGCGCCCCATGAGGTACCGTGAGGGGAAGGGAGGAAGGGGCCGCCCGCCGCGTCCCCTCACGGCGCGGGGCAGGGAGGGGGACACGGGGACGCGGCTCTGGGGTCACCCTTCCCTTCCCTGTGTGGGGGTCCCGGCGGTTCAAACCCACCCGAGGGGTTCCCGGGATGAGCCCTCCTGAGGGGCTCCGGGCGGTTCGAACCCTCCCAGGGGTCCCGGTGAGGTGCGGGGGCAGCTCCCGGAGCGCGGGGGGAGCGGCGGCCCCGGGAGACGGGGAATGCTCCAAGGGGCCTTTCTCAAGAGCCTTATTTTAGTTAATTTTTTAGTGGGGAGAACAAATTCTGGGTGCGTGCGGGAGTCTTCTCTGCAATCACATTTAATAACTCGGTGATTTGAAAGTTTGTGCCAGGGGCGGTGCGATCCTCCAGCTCCGGCTTTTTGAGCACTGAGCTGTCAGTTCTTGCAGAACCCAGACCCAAAACACCATCAGGGCGAATGAATTATGTTTTTTACTCCTTCCTGTAAAAGCATCGCTCAGTAACACTGTAACACTGTTCACTAGTCATTACCATCTCCACTTCATCGGTTTTATTCGTGTGCAAAAAAATACAGAACGAGAATTTAGGTTGTTTTGGGGTATGATGTCATCTTTGGCCAACGAAACAAAAACAGTAGTAGGAGGAACAGCACTTGTAAATATTAGTAAGTTCTCATATTCATGTGTTAAAGTGGTTCTACTCTTAAGTGTTACCTTCTTTTTTAAGGCTAAAGAATTTGAGGTTTGTGCAAATGCATCCAGAACTTTGTTTCTGTATCCCCAGTGAACCTAGCTGTGAAAAAAAATATTTTCAAAGAGGAATCCGTAAGAGTTTGAACAGTAGGAAAATGATTATATCAAAATTCTCGGTGTTTCAATATTACTCCGTAGTGACAAGGATTGTGTCAAATTCAGCTTCGAGGCATTCTCCAAAATCATTACTCTGATGTCACACCAGTCCAGAGAAGTTGATTTAACCCTATTTGATCCGAGTAAAGACTCACAGAGAAGTGAAAAAGTGCCCAAAAGATGCCAAAGGAAAGATAAATCAGCCCTCATTTGGCTGCATTTCATTTTTCACTCTTTTAAATGCTTTAGAAAATGGCCTAACCTGGTTCTGCTCCCTTCCCCAGACAGGATAATCTCATTAATCTCATAATGGCCCTCAGTTTTGAGCATGCACTGGCTTTTGACTGGACGTGTCCGAGCCAGCGCTCACCAATTAATGGATGCATGGAAATGTCCTCCCTGCTTCCTTCCCATCAGTGTTTGCTCCTTCTCTGGCCCACTGCTGCTGCTATTTTTGTGAAATTATGCAGCACTTCCAAGATCTCTCCCGTACAAGCCAGTGCCGGTCTCCTGTCCAGTTCTGATTCTCACTTTTAGCTGTTCCCAAGGCAGCCAGGAAAATCTGCACATGGAGGGAAGGAAACAATTTTAATTTGGGACACAGGAGAGGGGGTGTGAGCTGTGGAGAGGGGAGGATCTCAGGCAACAAACTCGGGCCGGATCTCAGAGAATCTTGCACAACCTATTGGATTTTTATTTTCCTGAACTATTTCTCTCTTTCTTTCAACTGTTTATTTCCCGCTCTAGGAGACACGAATCAGAAAGAGCCCCGTGGAGCAGCCCCCACCATGCACCCCGCCTGTGCCCATCTCCACAGCATCCAGGGCAGCGGTGGTGACTCCTCCTGCTCCTGCTCCTGCTCCTCGGCCAGGGTGGCTGCGGAGAGCCCCTGCCCCGGGGATGTGCGCATCCAGCTGGGCTCCGGCGCGCCGGAATCCAGGGAAAGCCCGAGCTCCCGGGGCTCGCAGAGCCGCGGCCATGGCGAGGCAGCCGGGCCCGAGGATGCGGCTGCGGAGCCCGAGGAGCAGGGCGGGAGCTCCCTGGCCGAGCTGCGCTGCCTCCTGCAGTGGCTGCACAGGAGCCTGCCCTACCTCCTCATCCTCGGCGTCAAACTCCTCGTGCAGCACAGCACTGGTAGAGTAGAACCAAACCGGCTCCGGGGGAGCAGGCCCTCCTCCCCTCCCCTCCCCGGCCAAGAAATGTACTAATAACCCTGCCTGGAATGTAATTCGATTTATTTTTAGCTTTATTTTTGTTTGCTTTATTCATCAGAAAGAGAGATTTACTAAACTACATTTCAGTGGCTTCTGTTTCCTTTGCTGGCATATGTACAATGTGCTTAATTATCCTGGCTTGAGAGTCTGAGCTATTAATTCTAATTACAAAGACATATTAGAAGTGGCTGCTTTTTAACCCAGTTCAGTGATTTTTTTTTTTTTTCCTTTTCATGTTTATAACTGATCCTATTTTCCTAATAGGCATTTCTCTTGGAATTGGGCTGCTAACAACTTATGCATATGCAAACAAAAGCATAGTAAATCAGGTTTTTCTCAGAGTAAGTATCACTCTATGCAACAAAATTCTTTAAGTTAAGGAAGACTTTAACAAGTTAATCCATTTTTGAAAGAAATTTGAACAGACATGATGTTTTATTTACTTAATAATATTAGCTATCAAGACAGAAGTAAAGTCTTAATGCTTCTGTACAGGGGAAGTTCTCAGATAACAAGGTTTCCAGAATTCAAGGGGGTGTTTTTTCCCCCTCTGACTTTGACTATTGAAATCACTTTTTTGTAAGTTATGGATTACCTTCTTAACTCAATCTGTGGGATGCAATAGCAGTTGACAGTTTAAATCTTCAGCTCTGTGTTCACTCCCAAAAGGAAACCTGCTGTTTCTTCAGAGTGGGGGTTGGGTTTTGGTCATCTTTAGAAAAAACCTTTGTACACCTAGAAATTGGTAGGTTGAAAACACTAAAATTACTGCTTTACCTTTCCATGGAGGTCTCGTGTTTTATGGGGTCTAAACCCCCTAGGATAGTGTCCTCTGGTAGACCTGGTGTAGGATAGTGTCCTCTGGTAGACCTGGTGTTTGGGAGGGATCCCAGCACAGTTCTGAGGCAAGGACTGCCATGTGTCTGTGCAATCCATCCCCTTGCAGGAACGGTGCTCCAAGTTGCAGTGCACGTGGCTACTGCTCTACCTGAGTGGATCATCCCTGCTCTTGTATTACACCTTCCACTCTCAGTCCCTGTATCACAGGTAAGTGCACAAACACCTCTACCCCACCATAAATCACCCAGACATTAACTATCTGCTGTTTTTCTTTAATTGTGCCATTGGTTTGTCTTTCACTTTAATCTCCATTCCTCCCCTTCTGCCAAATTTAACAGGTGCTGTCCTTAAAAACAGTATGCTGGAATTTCCTAGACTCCATACTTGATTTAATGGCATGACTGTAGCCCAGAGAACATTCCTGCCTTTGACTGCCAGCTCTGACCCTTGGGAATGCCAAATGTGGCATCCTGGGGCTCTGTGCAGTTCATGACTCCAGTTGATTTTCCCCCTTGACCATTCTGTAGCTGCAGCCTTGGCTGGAAATCAAAGGCTAAATGCCAAACTGAGACAGCAAACTGAGCTCTGCAGGATGGGGCTGTGAGGAAGTTCCAGCAAAGAAGGCTCCAGGATGGAAAACTTGTCAGAGATCCTCAGTGATCCATTTACAATCAGCAGTTCATTTTCTTAGCAAATGTTCCCCCTTGGTGTAAACCAGGTTTCCTTTTTTAATTAAACCTGCTGTGATAATCTCAGGTTACAGTCTCCTGTAAATAGGGTGCTCCAGTAACTTCTGATACTTCTTTTTGCAGCTTAATCTTCTTAAGCCCCACTGTGGATTTTATGAACTTTTGGGAGGTGCTTTGGATTGTGGGAGTCACAGACTTTATTCTGAAATTCCTCTTCATGGGCTTGAAGTGCTTTGTTCTCCTGGTGCCTTCTTTTATCATGTCCTTTAAATCCAAGGTAAGGAAACAAGCTGTAGTTTGGATTCCTTGTGAAGATTCTCTTATGGTAAAAGTAACTAATTATTAAATTCTACCCAGAGAAAAATCTTTCATTAAATGTCTGTATATAATCCACCACTACACCGTGGGCAAGAAAACCCTGTGGATTTCATGTTCTTCTCTGCTTGGTGCTAAAAAAGGTTTTCAGTCAGATCAGAAACAATTGCTTGTATTATATCATGGGATAAATGGGTTTATTTCTGTCTCCAAGTTGGGGGTTGAAGCAAACCCTTTATTTTCTGCTCTGCAGGAATGTGTACACAGGCAGTTGGCCTGCAGCAGCTGGAGCACAGCAAATTTTGCACATGTTCAACAAGAACTGTCAAGATTTTAAGATCTGCACATGCATACAGCTGTTTTTTTCTGTCTCTTCAAAAATAATCCTGAATTTTCTTTGTTGTTAATAAACTTCAGGAATATTTGTGGCAGATCAAGGAATTTGATGCATAGCTTAATTTCTCAAATCAGTGAGGTTTAATAATTTTCTCAGAAGCTTACACTCACTGGTGGTGTATTTATTTTGTATTTTTATCTGCTCCCCGAGGTGAGGCAGGCAAAACCAATTACATTTTATCTTAAAATTGCAATTACTAGTGCTGGTTCAGAAAAAATAAATTAGCAAGTACAGTTTGATGTGGTAGCATTTGAACAGGGTGTTTTTTATCTCTTATAATGTACCAGAACAAGTTCTTCTGAGGTACAACTGCCTTCTCTAAATACTGATTTATAATCAAGATCTCTTTTTTTTTTCCTACAGTGATGTAACATGCAAAAAATTTACTGAGAAATCCATTACACCAACTATGGCTAAATTAAAGAAGGAATCTGGTCAAGAGCAGCAAATTGTGGCATTATCCAGTGTGCATTATAGAAAGAGTTACAAATACAATTTGAAGAAAAACTTACTTTATTTCCTTAAAAGTTAAGCTAAATATTTATTACACATGTACACACACAGTGTACATGAACCTTCTTGTCACTTTTAAACCCTGAGTGCAGGACACAACTCTGGCTGTGAACAATTTGGGTCATTCTCCTTTTTCATGTAACTTTACTTTTTTTAGTGCTTATGAAATTAAGTCTGACGGCCTTGTTAAGTAGGTGGGCACCTGCCAAGCCATCCCAGTTCAGTCTATAATTTGATTTTCTGCAGTCCAGCAATCAATTCTGTTACTGTGACTTGGACAGTTGTGAGACTCATCCTCTGATCTCTTTTCCTGTGCTCCACATTTAACTGATTCATTAAGAGAAGAAGCTACTCCAAAGAATAACAATGCATCTTTTCTGTGTATTTTGCAAATCCTTGGAGTTTTAAATCTTGAGCTGTTCCTTTGCATGTCTTGCTCAGGGCTACTGGTACATGCTGTTAGAAGAGCTCTGCCAGTATTACCGTATGTTTGTCCCCATACCAGTGTGGTGCCGTTACCTCATGGCCCATGGGGAGCTGGACACTGCCCTGGGATGGACCCTTGGCATTCTGCTGGGCCTCCTCTACCTCATCCTCAAGGTATGCAAAGCTTTGGACTCTTCTCACATTTTATGTGGAGTTCTTCACGTGGTTTTCTGCAGGAATAATCAGTGGAAGGTTACAGACACGACACATTCCTGAATGTTCCCCTCTGAGCTCACTGCCAAGGTGCTGCAGTTTGCTGCAGCCTTCCAGGAGAACTGGCTCAGGACTGAAAATCATCTTTGTCCAGCACTGGATTGGGATTTCAAAGCAAAGGACACAACCCCCATGGGTCCCCTCACATCAGACACAGAACCTGCGAAAATAAAGATAAAATTACAGCTAAAAGAGTCACCATTTTCCAGGCTGTAACTTGTGTAGTATGCTGTGGGACAAGTTAACCATCTTCCTGCTGCCTCTGCTTCTCCAGGAGCCCACCTGCCCCAGTGTAACCAGTTTGGCTTTCAGAATGGCCAACACTTCCTCGTGCCCTGGTACCTTAATTCCAGGACTAAAGACCATTGCAAGTATGATAATAATGCTGATGCATTTGCACTCCAATGCTTCATTTCAGAACCTCAACACTCTTAAAAACCAGACCCCCACTAGGAAAAACTTCAGCCTAAATTCTTCATTTGGTCACATTCCAAACATTTAAAATAGGGTCAGGCTGAACTATTGCTGTGCTTATGTGATTCCAACATCCAACCTGCAGTGAGACTTGCAGTGCTGGAATCAAAAGCTTGGGAGCTTTTTAGTTCACAGTGAAAAAACCACGAAGCATAACTCAAGTTTTCTTTCCCATTTCAGCTTTTGAGCTTTTTTGGACAATGGAGAAACTTCAGGCAGGTCTTACGGATATTTTTCACACGCCCAGTGAGTACTGAATTCTCTTCTGACAAAACCATAACCCCAATTCACGTGAAAATCCCTCTGGAAATTCCTCATTCCCATTCCTTTGTATTGGGATTTGCTACATTTGTTTATTTAGCAATAAACAAATGCATTTTAAATGAACCCCTGGATACTCATTCTCCCATTTCTGAGTTCCTTGACTGAATGATGCTGGTGTCACCTGAACAACAAAATCACCCACAAAAAACCTGCACATCCCTTCAGATAAAAGAATGTGAAATAATCCTTTTTGTCCTGCTTCTATTTTAAAATTTGCTGTGTTCCTTTAGATTGGGGATTTAAGTTTCCCTGACATAGCAGCCCTTATTCCAAATTCCTTTCTGTCCTGGTATTTGGGTGGGGCTTTTTCATCCCCCTCAAAATTCAAACTTGCTGCAAATGCTTTGTTTTGCAGCACTATGGGGTGCCAGCCAGCAAGAGACAGTGCTCTGAATCTGATGATATTTGTTCCATTTGCCAAGCTGAATTTCAGAAGCCTATTCTGCTGATCTGTCAGGTAATGCACATAATCCCAATTATTCTTTTTAAATTAAAGAATATTTTAAAATACTGTTACACAAGACAACATACAATCAGATGAGTGTATGTTTGATGATTATTTTTAAAAATCAGACTGTACAAATAATATAAATGGAAGAGCTTAGAAGCTCTAAGTTGTCATTCTTTTCATTCCAGCACATATTTTGTGAAGAATGCATCTCTTTATGGTTTAATAGAGAAAAAACCTGTCCACTCTGCAGAACTGTTATTTCAGACCATGTTAACAAGTGGAAGGATGGAGCCACATCTATGCATCTCCAGATTTTCTAAAGCTTGTCAAACAGTTTGGGTTCCAGTTTGTTTGTTCACGTTAAGGTTTTTCAGTTTACTGCACATTAAACTGTAGGTGGCACAAGGAAGGAGTTTCCAAATTCCACATACCATGTATTTAAAACAGTGCAGAAAATGGCAACTTGACCTTTTCTAAGTCGAGAAAACTTTTCAGAATGAATGCAGAAAAAGCCAGCATTGCTTCTCCTGTGACTCTCACAGGAAACAGTCAAATCCTTGAAATGTGCTGCATTACCTCTTAATTCAACGTTTTCTTTTAGAAGTTCTGTAGGGTTCCAGACTGTACTAAACTGTATTCATCCTTCTAACACAACTCAAGCCAAAAGGCCAACCCACTGATTTTATTAAGATTATGAGCAAATTTTATCCTCTGGACTGCAGTGAGAATTAGAGCTGCTTGTGACTCCTGGCATTAAAGATCTTTAATGCTTGCTCAGGAAATGGGAAAAATGAGCTTTTTAATGCACCTGGAACAGCAACTATTTCTCACTGCACCTGTAGATAAGCACAAGAATAAGGTATTTCCCTTTTAGGTTCTTGTAGGCTTCTAATGGATCCTTGGCTTAATCTTTTGGCTTTAAACCAACCACTGATGTTAGTTTTTTACTTAGCATTTTATAAAGCTGGTATTTTTAAAAGAAATCTTTAATACTATATTTTTGTCATAATAGGAGCCAGATTTTCTTACAGGGGAGAATCTATTTTATACTCTATTTGCAATTTGTAGCTTGCATAAAAATCAGAGAGAATAAATGCATTTGAATCGATTTGCTTGGTGCATGTTGAATAAAGGAAGAAGATTCCTTATTGTTTTGGTATTAACTCATGTAAGCACATAACAGCTGCTCACTGCCAGGTGTATTTTTCTGGTTGAAGAAAACAAAAACCCTTTAAATTTATTCATGATTTTTTAATGTTATTTCTACAATTTATTCATGATTTTTTATGCTATTTCTACCACTAACTTCTGTGTAACCTCACTTTCTTCCCTGATTTTCTTTTTTCACTTTGCTATTCAGATCAGACTGAAAGCATAACTCAAATGATTGTTACAGGAAAGTTACATTTAGTTACCATTAACTCAGCTTCTCTTGCCTGAGGACATTTAGAAAGCTTGTAAATTCAGGAAAAACAATTAGAAAGTGAAACACTCACTTGAATACCCCAAAGGTACAGCTCCAAGGGCAGAATCCAGTATTCAGAATAAAAATCTAATGATATGGAAGATTCAAACTAAGAAATATAATTACATCTGGCCTGTAACCTCACCAAGGTTATTTTATGGAACACAGCAAAGTGTTGGTGCTTGAAATCAACCCTGATTCTTTGGTCTTTGTCTCCAGCATTGTAGGAACAACTGCACTAAGTGTGGAGATAGGTCAGAAACAGGGACCAGGGAGCAATTTCTCTTCTTTCTCTCTTTCTGTTGATGTTTCTATCCAAACCCAGTAATATTAACAAAATGTTTTATTAAAAAAACAAGAATAAAAAAAAAGAGATGTTGGTCAACCGGTTCAGATTTCCACTTCATCAATCAAACAAATCATTCTCATCTTAGTTAGAGACAGGGGAAAAGGGAGTACCTGACAGGTGGAATTCATCCTCTGTGATCCATGGGCTCCTCCTGATCCAGGCCAGCAGCTCTGAGCCTGCAGGGACACACAAGGTGAGAAATGACAACCAACAGCCACTTTCTAGGAGCCCCAGAGCGCAGGGGAAGCAGCAGAAGGAGCCTCTCCTGGGTCTCTGTTTCTGAGGGAATTCCTGCTCCATTTCCCATCAGAGCTCCCAGCAAAGACAATGATTTACATCTCCTCTTATACTTAGGGCCTACCTACTTCCTAAAATAAAAACAAATAGGTCACTTGGATTAACATATCTGTAAATTTGCATTTAGTTGCTATTCACATCCACCTCATGTAGCTCTTGAGGATATTTAGCTGCAGGAAACTGTGAGAGATGGAAAGCAGGGCAGGGATTACCTTTGTTTCTGCTAAGGCAGCTCAGGGTGTTCCTGCAGACAGCTACAGATGGATTTAGCCTAGAAAAGAGCAACTGGAGGAGTTCATATATGGCACCTGCACACAAGGATTTGCAGGAAAAACATTCAGGTAATTTGCTTTGTTCTTAAGGATTTCTCCTTTGGATAAACTGAACTGGGAAAATGAAACAGCAGCAAGCCTGCTGTAGAGACAGAATTGAAATCAACCATCCAAAGCCCAAACATCTGCCCTAAAACCACAACAGCCTCTGTGTTTGATGCACTTTTTGATTAACACTGAGAGCAGGATGGGAGTTAACAGTGAAAAGAGAACAGACCCAAAATCACCTTCAAGTGTACACTTAGAGTGGACTCAAATATCAATGTTCTCCAGCAGTTCAGCTTTAAACAGCACAGCAAGGAAAAAAAGGGATATTCAAAAGAACAATTGACTCGTTGATTTTTATCTTTTATTATGAGCTAATACCAGGATGACATTCAAATGTCAGATGGCACAATTAAGACAGTCTTGGTAGGAATTATTCCAGCATTCCCAAAATTACAATTTAGTACACGAATGGCGTCAGATGTATGCATCACTCCCACAGAGAAAAATGTTGGAATTCTGAATATCTTCTACCAGAATAGTTTCTGCATCAAATGGGAAAAAGAAAAACTGCTGGTAACACAGCTGACCTAGAAACCTTTTCTGGTAATGACCTGCAGAACAAAATATTTCCCTATTTAACATCTAGTAAAAAAAAATATGACTTTTGTTCAAGTTTAAGATTTAATACTTTTATATGGTTAGCCACAACAGGTATTAACCTCAGTTTTACTATATTTTTGTAATGCTACAAAAATCCTATAAAATCAAATTATAGTGAATTTTTCAGTGATTATAATTAAAAAAGCGCAGCTTGTACAAAATAAAAAAAATAAGATTCTATACTCTAATGAAAAATTTAAGACATTTTTAAATGAACAAAAGAAAGCACTTGTTAAGCTCTCCAATATTCAATGCATTCTGCACTTATCTGAAATAGCCAGACAGGAGCTAGAACTCCACTCCCCTTAGTTCACAACTAGTAATTTTGACACTATTATATATATATATAGAGGATCTATGTCTGATATTTTTACAAATAAATACAGGATAAACCATATTGCATAGTGTGTGCTTGCTGTCTGAGTCACACTCCCAAAGTTTCACAGTTATGGTAGGGAATTCAATTTACAATTAGGGGCTGAAACATTGACAGTACATGGAATTTCCTTGGAAAACCAATGGGTTGGGTTTGTGATTGATCAGTGAACTCAGACAAACAACTCTTGCCATTCTTGCCAGCCATTAAACCAATTCCACTGGACAACTCTGTCCAGCCAAGCAAAAAGCAACTGTTAGCTGTAACTAGGACCAAGAGAGATCTGCCTCTAAAAAGTTCTTTTTTTGTTGTTTTTAAACCAAGTTCCTTCATCCTCAGTGAATGTCAGGAAGGTCCAGGTGCTGTGTGTTTGCAGATAGGCCCAGTGCAAACACTCCTGGATTTTGGTTCCACCAAATCACCCGTGGCCACGTCACCAACTGAACAATGGCAATCCTCCAGTATGTCACTGTAAGGTAACTTGATTTTCCTGCTAAAACTAAAAAAAAACTTAATATTTTTCAACAAAAGGCTTATCAGGAAGTTAAAAAAAAAAAAAAACCACCTCATTTTTTCTCAATCATAACCATTTTTATGTGTTGGTTCTTTGATAGCATCAAGGTATCTCTGAATCCTTCTGCCCTGCCGATTCCAGCAGAGAGCACTGGGATTGGATTCAATGCTTACAGAGAGTTTTATGGCTTGGATCCTATGGCTCAAAAAGATTCAGTATCCACAGAGTAAGCAGAATCTAGAATAAAAAAATCCCTACTGTTGTGAAACACCAGAAGTCGACTTTGCACAGTTTGACTAAAAGATAATGCAAGGTGTGGCAGGCAAAAAGTGACAGGACTTGTATGCAGCTGCATGATCATCTCCACACACACGCACACAGCACCCACACTCTAACCTAGGGTAAAGCTCTGCAGATATTAACCCTTTCACCAGCTATGTTCATGGAAATGCTTTCTCTTTAAGGCAGGAAGTATTTAAAGTAAGGTAAAGTTTTACCTTTATTTTATTCTTTGTACCTGTAAGTCAGTTGTACAGATCGTGACAATTTTAAAAACATAAATAGTGTCCTTAAGAACATGTTTGCTAAATTAAAGTTTTTGCTAAAGTTCTGACCCACTGTGGAAGACATTCACTGAAAGGCCATTGAACACTTTTCTCATACAATCAGCAAATTTATTGCCCCAGCATAGAAAAAAAATGTTGATAAATTTAGAAATGTATAATGGCAGGAAACTACCATAAGCAAAATTTCATTAATAATAATAATAATAATAATTTTAAAAATCCTCAAATTCTTACCCACTGGTTACAAAAATATTTGATTTCCTTATACTCTGGAGGATTTGTCTGTGTTTCCTGTGGTACTTCCTAGAGATTTCTACTGACCTTGTGTTCTGCTCACTGTTGATCTCTCTGTGGGTAAGAATCTGAGCTGCAAGCTGTGCCCAGCTGTACCAAAGTGATGTTTCCCAGTGAAATGTCTGCTGAGGACAGGCATGAAATAAGCAGGACGTGTGTGAGCCCATGGCTTCCAGTTAAGCCTAGAACATAGCAGCACTGCTGTTTGATTAAATCCATTTGTCTGTGCAGGAACAAACGGGGATTTCAGCTGGGGAAGCAGGGAAACAGTTCTCTCCCACCCCACACTGCCAGGCTGGTCAGTGACTGATTCCCTTATTGATTGGTGGGTTCATGAGGAGGAGGAGGAGAATCAGAACTAGAGCCTTGAACTTTCTTCACAGCAACCAATTAAGTTTGCCTTTTTCATTTGGGGATACTTTCCATAATGAGCTGAATCAAAAAATCTATTTGAAAAAAATATATTTTTATATATATATATATATAAAAAAACCTCATTATGTTTTGAATGTGAAACACCAATTAAGTTTAGCTTTCCTCTTTGATTCCACCCCATTGTAGGAAACCGCTTAACGAAGCTTGCATGCTAATTAGCCCTCAGCTGCAAGCCTGCAGGCATTCCAAACTCTGCCTAGTGAAAGGGCCAACCCTCCTCGACACATTCACGACTACACCAGTGATTCTGAAGCAACATCCTGCCCCTTAATACTGTCAGTTTCGAGCTCTCAAGCTGAAAGATCCTTGATAAGGTGAGAAGATGTCACTGGAATCAGTAAGATGATGTGCCTAGAGTTCTGCAATACCATTTGCTAAAGTTTGTTTGTTTTTTTTTATGCACCATTGATTGACAGGAAAAAAAAAAATCCGTTTTTCTTTGCTTTCCAAGTCTCTCTGTGCAACGACCGATTCTTTGATACTGTCACTTTTTAAAAGTAAACCGAACAAGCCCTCAGATTTCAGCTCCAGGGGGGCTCCTGTCCGTTGTGGTGTGCACCTGGCAGGGCTCTGGGGTGGTGCTGTCATAGGTTCATGCGCAGGTGCTCCGGCCGTTTGGAGATCATGGGGAACGCCTGCTTCTTGTAGGGCCCAGAGTTTGGCTGCCGGATTGGAAGTGGTGCTGAAGCCTCTCCACAGACTGTCACATCCATCTGCTCGATTCCACTGGTCTCCATCGGGTACTCCACGGGTGCCTGGGTGGTGGATGCGCCGGCAGAAGCACCTCTTCCCCAGAACTCCCCAGGGGAAAACTTGACAGGGCTTTAAAACAAGAAATACAGAAAATCAGAGACGCATACACAGCACCAAGGGGTTCCCTTACTCTGCAGGAAACTGCACTCAAATTCCTATGGAGGAGCAATTCTAATTCTTCCTTCCACTTCCAGGAGTTTGGGAAATTCCCATGTCTGGCTTCTACCACAGCCTCTTGTAAAATTCTCTCCTGTCGAGGTGATAGCAGAAGGGATTTTCTGTACTAACACAGTTCTTTAGTGCTCGGGATGTTCTGAAACAGTTTTAGCTGTATCAAAGTCACCACTGAGGCTGTATCAGCACTGAAAAGCAACAAATTATAGAACTTCATGTGCTGCCCAACACCACAGATTTGTCTTTAATGATGTGGTTTATAAAACAGAATCACTTCTAATGGAAGTGCTGGGCTTACTCAAAAGCAAGGCTGTATTTTGTATTTTTACAAAATTTCTGTATTTCTGCTTCAACTACTTGTCAAAAAGTGCATTCCAAAAAAAAAGACAAAGAAGATAAAGTACCTGACAGGTGTCCTAGGGCTACCTATGAATCTGCGAGGTGATCGAATTTTTGGTTCAAAAGAAAATTTCTCTTTTACGCTTTCAAGTACAGATGGAGCCACATACGTAAAACCCTGCAAAACAGGAAAAAGGCACTGCAACTCACAGGCAAGGATGCATTCAGGATCGTTTGGGCACTTAGGAAAATCTGATTATTACAGGAAAATGAGAAAAAGAAGAGTCAGTGTAGACAGATGAACCCTTACTCACTCCTTGAAGCAAACAGTGGCACTGCAGGGAGTTGCTACACCCCAGCTATTTCTCCTCAGATCCCAGATTCCCCCAGGCACACTCAATTGAATGAATTTTGCACACTCAATTGAATGAATTTTGCTCTCTGCGCTGGCCATTGTTGTCTCTGCATGGCTGTGACAGCACAGCCATGGGCAGGGTTCACAGTGCAGCTCTGAATCAGAATGCTGACATTCCACAAGGGCAGCACTGTTTGTTGGCTGCTGGACAAAGACAATGTCAGCAATAACCAAAGTATTTCCAAAGCCTTCAAACATTTCCCACCTGTTCCAGGATTTGGGTTCAGTTATGAGAGTTTGCTTCAAGGTGTTGCAGTCAATAGAATGGATTGAGCTGAAATGCCCCACTCCCAGCAGCAAAGCTCCCTCTCCACAGGCACTGCTCACTCACCAGAAAGACCTGGTTGGCACTTTCACTGAGAGTTGAGTCATCTGGGCTATCAACAGGTGTCTGACGTGTAAACTTTGAATCAAACTGGCTCACATCCTCTTCAGATTGCTTTGCAAAAACAAAATGATTAAGGGTTTATATTACAGATATCAACCAAATGGCTCAGCGGTGAGCAGTGCAGCCTCTGGATGGAGTTCATTCCATGGGTTTTTGGCAGAGCTCTGCTGGAGGAAAACCCTGGAGTGGTGTCGGAATCCTGTCGCTGCCACTGGGAGGTCACTATGGGCACTGACACTGAGAAATAAAGGCAAGGGGGAGGGGCAAAAATTATGGATCAAAAAGGAACACGAATTAAAAAGATGACTTAAAAAAAAAAATCTAAAAATACAAACAAAAACTTTTAGAAATACAATGCCAGTTTCTTGCAAGTTTAGCCCTTGTCACAACCAGTATAGAACAGTTGCAACTATTTAGTTTTTGGAGGCCTCTCCAGATAGTTTTGTCCCATTTTTGCAAATACAGGAATGTTTATAGTCTGAGGGACAGAGGACAGCTCTGGAGTAAGTGATTATGAGGAATATTGTTCCATTTGCTCAAAGAACAGCAGTAATTCCAAAATCCCTTCTTTATTCCCCTGTGTCACTGGAAAGGCAGCAGGTATTCATTTGTGCAGGCCTGCATGCAACCATGGAAGCACAAGTTGGAAAACCATCTGCTTTATACAAGAAACTTCCATAACATTGCTACTACCAGAAAAACCCAAAACCACCTTCAGATAAATATTTGGAAATACCAATCTTGAGTCTTTCTGAGGGGAAAAGGGTCTGGAGTCCCCATGCTGTAGAATGCTTGACATTAGTGATGCTGAAGGCAGTTTCAGGTGACAATTTTAGTAGCTGGGAGTTACAGAGGTGGCAATACCCACAGCTGCTGGGCTGACTGCACCCAGAGGGAGAAACAGACACCATCCAAATACAGGATGGGATGATAAAAACTTCATCACATCACTGGTTTGAGGTAAACTCTAACTCCTGCTCATAATGCACAAGAGATGCATCGTGAAGATTAATAAGCAAACACAGAAAATGTTTAATTAGGTGATTTCATTTACTTTTGCTTAGCAACTCTATCTAGTTGAATCTAAGTGCTGACTTACTGCAGAGGGTTTAGAAGCTGATCTCAGAGTGAACTGCACCTGCAGGTCTGTTTAACCTATGGGTCAGAAGCAGGAGGAATCCAGACTGAAGCAGATCAGGTGCCAGATCAGATCTGCCAGCTTTAACCGAGGGTGAATCTGTCCCCTGAGTGATGGAAGCCAAGCACCAGGAACCAGTGGCACTCCAGTTTGTACAGTGAACCTTTCTCAGCTTTATTAGGAGCTTTGCTAAAGGCACACAGGGCACACCTCTCTCCCAGTATTCCCAGTACATACCAATAAGGGTTTAAAAGGAGGCTCCACCTTGCGTGCCAGCAGCTCGTCCCAGTTGATGTGTCTGAAGAAGGCGTGAGCCTGCAGCAGGGACAAGAGCACAGTCAGCACCTGCCCCCAGGGCACAGAGCTCCACCATGAACACCTTCTAGCCAGACCCTTGCTCTGGGGTGGTTCTTTCCAAAATCACATTTGGTCTAGTGTGGAATATTCTGCAGCACTACCTCGGAGAAGCTGGAAGAGCTGGGAACTGAGATCAGTCAGATCCAAGTCAGCCACACGTCCCCACTTCCTTGGAAGTGTCAGAAAAAGCCAGTTTACATGCAAAACACCTCTGCACATTCTAACTTCAGAACTAAACCACGACAAAACACTGCATTAATGGCAAATTAGCAGAACTGTGAAATATGGAGGACTCTCTAATACTTGTCAATATCACCACAAAAGCAAAGCCAAGCTGGAATTCCACTCTTTTCCCTTAGGGAGCTGCACTAATACAGGGTTGGCAAGGCTCTCATCAGACTGCTGAGAGCATCCTCAGCCTTCCAGGGCTGCACAATTAGCATTGTGCAACTGCTAGAGAAGATCTACTGCAAGACACAGCTAAAGAATAGAAGTTATTCTCTAAATCTCACATTATCAAATAGCCAGACAGCTGCTTTTGTTAAGCTTTAAAGACTTCAGGTTTTGATGAGTTGTCACATGTGGCTGCCTTTCTGCTCATTACCCTTCAAGACAGACACTGTCCTTCCCTGAGGTGCCTTCAAAGCTGGTTTATTTTCAATGAGGTCATTTAAGAAGTCTCAAGTTAAGTTCCAGTTACCTGAACTTCTCCAGCATCTCCAGGACCAGCTCCTAGACGTGAGGCAGCATTTCTTTTTAGCAGCTTGATGAGAAATAACACCCAAAAAAGCAGAATTAGTTATGCTGTTACAACCAGACTAGTTCTGCCATGAATCATCACTTCAGTGAGTACTGTACAGAATGAATACAGAACGATCAGGAAAGTCTGCATTCACTTGAAAACAGTTGTATTTTCAAGGGAAATCACTTCCTGTACCACTCAGCAAAAAAGTGATTTAATCAGTAACAAATCAAGCTTGAACTGAACAGCCACAGTGGTATCATTGTATTTCTATTTTCTACATACAAGTGGAGTACTAACAATCATTAAAATTTCACCTTTTTAAGCAGATCTCTGGCTTCTTGTGTGAGGTAGGGAGGCAAGTTGAGTTTACACTTGAGAATCTTGTCAATTGTTTTCTTTCTGTTCTCCCCAGTGAAAGGAGGCTGGAAAGCACCATTGAAAAAGGAGGAAAAACAGGACTTGTTCAGATCTTTAATTTGTGTGTGCAGAACTCACTTCAGTCATTTAGAAAGCAGGTAAAATTACGGCAAATAGGCACTGTTTGGATAAAAGCAGCTCATGTCTATGGTCAAACTGGAGAGCTGGGTTTTGGTTCTTTCTTACTTGCAGTGTGTATATATACAATCTATGGAATATATATAATATATATAATATATATAATACATGCAGCTGAGTTAGGGTACAGGGAAGCAGAAAAGCTACAGAGGGAAAACCATGCAATTATAACTGTGCACCTACTGCTCCAGTCAGCATGTCATACATTAATGCCCCCAAACTCCACCAGTCCACAGCACGGTTATGCCCACTCCTCATCAAGATTTCAGGGGCCCTATAAGCAGAAAAATCAAAAATATGAAAGTGTTTTAATGAGATTAATACGAATTGTGACTGCTAGTTTTCAAACAAAACCCCATTTATCAAGTAAAGCTGTCCTAAGTGACTGAACAGTTAAAAAAGGCAAACCACAGGCATTACCCCCAGAGCAGAGCAATATTTTGTATTTCATGGTGCAGCTCACATGTATTCAATTGTTCCACAGAATGTGTGTGTGACTGTTCCATCGTGAATGGATTCTTTACATAACCCGAAGTCAGTCAGTTTTACATGACCTGAAATTAAAGAGATCAGATTTAAGACTTGTCAGAATTCTGCCATTTGTAGAAGTAACATTGAGAAAAATTAGGAATTTTTAACGTGGATATGTAATTACTCTGAATTACTTCCACATGTGGTCTGACAAAGCAATGCAGCTATAGAATAGAACAAGGTAATCACACTTAGAGAGAAAACCAAGTGCTGCCACTTGACAAACTACCAAAACTTATTCAAATACAGACAAATGTATTTAAAGACTTGAGAGCATCATTTAGCTAAAAAAAGTAGGTTACTGAATTTTACTGCCTGCTTCAAAATTCACAGAACCATCTTCAACAAACTGTAAAGTGCCCTGAATAATTCAGTACAAAGACTCAGACTAAGTAAATATGCTGTTTAGGAAACCATGGAAATTCTGGGTGGTACAGACTGTCAGACTAATCATGCCACAGTCACTGGAGCAGTGCAAGCAGGAACTGGAAGTGCTGTCAGTGGGGAGTGTCAGCTGCTGCCTCAGTCATTCCAGCCACAGATGATCTGGCATCCTACCCAAAGTGCCTTTGCTACCATCAGGCATCCCCATTGACTAAAATGTCACAGGTTCCACTCACAATGATCCAACAGAAGAAAAAAAAAAATCCAGAGGTGCAGAAATGGCAAATCAACCCCTCAGAACGTGCCTGGCCCATGGAAGCTGAGCCTGCTGTGGCCCATTCAAGCAAGGAAGGAATTGGTGTTTGTTTGAGGGCAATCAGCTCTGGCAGCTCTTCACTCATGCCAGGAGTGGTACAGCCCTGCCTCTGTCCTAAGGAGAGTCACCTAAAAGTGAGGTGTGTGACCTTTGGGAGGATTGTTTTCAGAGCACTGGCTCATGCCCACAGTTCTACCTTGGTGATTGAGCATGATATTCTCTGGCTTCAGATCCCGGTAGATGATTCCTTTCTGATGCAAGTGCCCCAGTGCCATGGAGATTTCTGCCAAGTAAAAGCTGAAAGAGAACAAAAATCAGACATATTCAATCATGCAGAGCATCTTAAGCAAATCTTTCACAGTTTTCAACACCCAAAACTTGATCACAGCCCCACGGACAGAGCCTCACTGAGCAGCCAGCATGGACCCTCCTCTGTTTTAGGACTGGAGTTCCACCAGCACAAACTGGTGAGGGCAGCACGTGTACACCCTCCCCAAACCCTCTGAACTGCTCTTTCACTACCCTCTAAAATGAATGAGTAGTTAAATATAGTTTAAGCACTTGGAAAAAAACCCAAACTATTAATTTACAAAAATAGCTTCACTTACCAGGCTGTGTCTTCCATAAATATCCCTTCTCTCTCTAACTGCATAAATAGTTCTCCTCCTGTCATGAGAAAAAATAGATTGTACTCAATTAAAAGTATCATTTTTAGTCAGTCAAAAGTCTATTTTCTAGGAAAACTATAAGCAACAGGTATTTTTGCCTGCTGTACCACAGGCTGTTTCACAAAAAAACAACTGAGCCACTGTTCTGTTACCCTCAGGATTCCAGCAGCCTGAAGAAATCAGCATTTTAAAAACAAGAGCATTTCTGTCCCTGTTTTTTGTAGGTACAGCTTGAAAAAATTGCTTCTAATGTGTGTCTGTTTCCCTAACCATGAAATAAAGGTAACACTTTCTTCTGTCACAAAGAACCTGCAAGGACTAAACCCTCAGGTAACTCTGTAGGATTGCACAGAACACACAAAAATGACAAATCCAGTGGAAGGAAAAGTCTTAAAAACCCCTTCTCTCCTGTACTCTCATGAAAAACAACTATTTTATGTTTCATTCCTCTTTATTGTATGAATTAAAAAGTTTATTTGTGTTCTTCCATGTATTTTTAATAGAAACCTGTTTCAGTTTAAGACACCAAGCCATCATTAATTTTTTACTTGTAGGGCAAGAACCCCAAATTCCTGATTGTGCAAGACCCCGAGAAGGAGTTAAAGAATGTCATCTACTGACCACTGAGATACTCAAGGATGAGGTAGAGTTTTCCACCAGTCTGAAAGGCATAAATTAAGTCTACAATGAAGGGATGTTTCACTTCCTCCAGTATATTCCTCTCTGCTTTTGTGTGAGCTGTGTCCTTGGCATTCCTTACAATCATTGCCTGTAAAAAGCAGGGATGTGTGAGCACAGAACATGCTAAACAAGGCAGACTTTTATACTGAGTTCAGTTCTGAGTTTATTAAATTACAACACTACATAGGAGTTAGCAACAGCATTAAAAATTACATTTCACCACAATATCTACATAAGAGGTTTCTTACAGAAATTTAAGTCTTTATTTCATAGAATCACACAATAATTTAGCTTGAAAGGACCTCCTGACCTATTTAAATGAGCTGCTGAGAACTACCCAGACAGAAAAATCTGAAGTTTAATTTTAATTCCAACTGTATCTGAGTAAAACCTGTATATATCCTAGAACATATTTTTAGGTATATTAAATAATTAGATAATTCTAAAATGGAGGCATAGATTATTTTTTTTTTAAGATTCAGAGAGTAGTGAAATTCAGGTTACCTTTTTAAGAACTTTCATGGCAAATATTTTCCCGGTGTTTGCTCCAGTTACTTTTCGTACTTGAAACACCTAAACAACAGCAACACAATGGCAAACACACATTTCAGCTGCATGAACTAAAAAGCAAAGTTGTGCAAGAGAGAGAGAGAGAGAGAGAGGAGATCACCCACAAACTACAAGGCAGAGGCAGAAAGAGAAGAGATCACCCACAAACAACGAGGCAGGAGGCAGAGAGAGAGATCACCCAGAAATTACAAGGCAAGAGAAAAAGAGAGAGATCACCCACAAACAACAAGGCAAGAGAAAGAGAGAGGAGATCACCCACAAACTACAAGGCAAGGGGCAGAGAGAGGAGATCACCCACAAACAACAAGGCAAGGGGCAGAGAGAGGAGATCACCCACAAACTACAAGGCAAGAGAAAGAGAGAGGAGATCACCCACAAACTACAAGGCAAGGGGCAGACAGAGCAGATCAGCCCCAGAGCAGGAGGCACAAGGTAGAGAGAGCAGATCACACCCAGAGCAGGAGGCACGAGGTAGAGAGAGCAGATCAGCCCCAGAGCAGGAGGTACAAGGTAGACAGAGCAGATCAGCCCCAGAGCAGGAGGCACGAGGCAGAGAGAGCAGATCAGCCCCAGAGCAGGAGGCACAAGGTAGACAGAGCAGATCAGCCCCAGAGCAGGAGGTACAAGGTAGACAGAGCAGATCAGCCCCAGAGCAGGAGGCACGAGGCAGGGGCTGGATGCAGAATGACTCTGGGACATTCCCTGCTGCTTCCAGCCCTGCCAGGGACCTCAGTGCCCACCCTGGCAGCTGGGGCTGGTTCTGCCCCGTCCCAGCTCTGGCAGAATGGACTTTTCAGAGAGGGGGGAATGAGAGCAGAGCAAGGGAGCACTGAGGGGGCAGGACTCAGTGCTGAGGCTCCTGACCTTGCCGTAGCCGCCCTTGCCCAGCACGCGCAGCAGCTCGAAGCACTCGGGCCGGATCTTCTCAGGGCCTCTGTTCACGCTGGTCTCTGAAATCTCAAACTTTTCACAATGTTCCATCCCACTGCAGGAAAGCAGAACAAGGCTGTGAGTCCACCTGGTACTGAGCAGTGAGTGACTGAAAGCACTGACTCCCTGGGAAGTGTCTGAGTAACAGGGGCAGAGATGTGGAGGGCCCCCAGCACCAGGATTATTGTTTATTGTGTGCAAATGCACCCTGCACTGAGAGGGCTGCCTGCAGATTTTGGGGATTTATAGTAGCAAGATTTCCTTCCATCCCCTTCAATTTAATGCACAATCCATCTGCATTACACCAGAATTAAGTTTAGAGGATGGAAACCTCAGATATTTCTTTATATCATTATATCCATATTATATAGTTATATCCATGTTGTATCTTTATATCCATATTATATCTTTATATTGTTATATCCAAATATTATTCAAAGGCAAGAGATTTGTTAGGAGAAACAAGGATCAAAAGACAAACAGCAGCTTTCACCAGAATTCTTTTTATTATTATTATTTTATTTCAAGATACAATTGACAAATTTTAACGTGAGGAAATAGTGAAACGTCTAAAAACGACTCAAAATGGAACCAGAATGACAAAATTTTCTATTTACCTTAACAATGTAACAAATTTAGAAGTTATTGTGGTGGGCATGAATGGTACAGAATATTTTCTAGCAGCAACTTACAGGTCATATTGGCCAACTCCTCCATGGTCCATGCTCTCACTTAATTGACCCTGGGGATGAGAAGGGTAGAAGGAAGATGAATTAGAAAAAGGAAAGTATTAAAAATAAATGCACTGATGTGGTTTACAACTTTTTTAAGTTGGAAAAGACAAAATCTCTATATAATTAAATAGGTCAGGAATAAAAATTATCAGCAGAAGATAAAAAAAATCTACTAAATTCTGTGCCAGATTTGCAGTCCAAACAGTGACACAGGGAACCCCTGTCTTACCTGGCTGCATTGTTATTCAATCCCTCAAATATCAGAGGTGCAATTTCACAGCCCCAAGTGAACTTGAAAAATGTTAAGGTACTGCAATTTTCTTTAAAATTCCTCTTACACAGAAATTTTTGAGTCTTATTGCAGCACAATGCAAATCAGATCAATAATAAAGATTTAACTGGGACTCCTCTGCACTAAAAATCTACTGGGAAGGTTTTATGTTTTACATTGGTAAGTGAAATCCCAATGGTGATGAAAGAATGTGAAACACATTTTCTGACCAATAATCAATACTGAAGAAGTTCCTGCACTTCAGCACCAGAAGCAGTCACCATTAAGGAGTGGGGTTGAATTCTACAGAGATATTTCCACCAAAGAATTTTTAACCTGATCCCTTCCCTCTCACTGGCTCTGCAAAAGTGCAAAGGCAGCAGACAGCTGGAATGAATGCAAATAGAAAGTCAGGAGCAGGCTCCTAGTGAGCTGCAGACTGCACTGTCACATTCTTATTTGTAAAAGTATGGACACAAAATAACAACTGCGAGTCCGTGCTGAACAGCCTGGGACCTACAGACTGAATCTAAATAGACTGAGTGACTTGTGAAATTCAGAGAAGCAGAAGAAAAAGAAAACCACTGAGATCTGCAAAAATCAGCCCAAGCAAGGAGTGCATTTTAAAATATTATCCAAGTGAAAACACTAACCAAAGAAAACTTGAAAGTTTCACCAGCTTCCAGACCATTTCAACGTTAAAGTTTACAGAGGCTGGTTTCTTTTGGGTGATCTAAAGGGGAATTTAACTCTTGGATCCACCTACGAACACCACGGGCAGTGAAGGAGTCCAAAAGATCAGGTTTGTTTCCAGCTCAGAGAGCTGCCAGCTCATGGCCTCCTGTTGACATTTATTAGAGAAATCCAGCTTATTGACATGTTTCACAACAAAAGCCACCAAAGCTGCCCTTGACCCCACTCTCAGATGCCAACTAATGAATTTTTAAAAATTCAACCCAGAGAATAAACACCCCTCAGTTCCCAGAGCAGCAACTCCTGTTACCCAATGGCTCTGGCAGAGTTTACGTGTGCTGCTCTTGCTCCTGTGAACTTTGGGTTTCATTCTCAGTATTAATTTAACCAAAAGTCACTTCAGATCCCATGCTGGTATTTTTTCAGGGCTCCTTCTCTTTCACAACACCAAGAAAGGCACTGGGAAGCCACCAGTCCTTCAGTCCATACATTGTTTCCTTTATTACAAACACCTAAATTAAGGCTGAGGCTTTTTTCACCATCATAATTAGTGTAAACAACCACATGGCTTTTGAGGAAACTCCTTTCAAACAACACTTTAGATTTTCCAGGATAGCTGTGCCTACTCAAAGCCACAGCTGAGCAGTCTGGGCTCCTCCTGGACTCACAGTTTTTGGGAAATACCATAAAATTGACAGCACAGTCCCGAGTGTGCCCCTTGATGTGCCCTGCTCTGGCTGCATCCTCCCTCTGATCCTAGCAGGACACACACACACCCTGGGGTAACTCCACTGGAATGTTGGCCCCTCACACATTCCTGATGTTCCCCTCCTTCCCTGCTCTTACATTTCCTTCTCTTTGGTTGTTTTCATCTCAAGCCCATTCTCACCCTCCTTTATCTGTTTGCCAAAAGGCACCTGAGACCAATCAAGGTTGCCAAAGTCCATAGAGATGCCGGTCATGGCAAGGTTTTAAAATCCACAATGGTTTCATTGTTCCCCGAGACTACAGGAACACAAGAGAGACCAAACTCAACTTTCTGGCCACCTCGATCAGAACCTGTTCTTGGCAGCATTAACAGGGTGATGCAAGAAACGTTTTCCAAAGCCAAGTGTTTATTGATTATTGAGGGGACAGACAGAGCTTCTCCTCCTGCAGGCTGAGAAGCTTTCAAGCCTTCAGCTGTCAAAACAGCGTCTCTGCAGGTTCCATGGAGTGGGGCTAACAGAATATCTGCTTATCTCCCCAAAGCAAGTACCTGGAGGGAATCTACAGCAAACATGGAAGGGACTTTTTACAAGAGCAGGGAGGTTTAGATTAGATATGGGGGGAAATTCCGCCCGGGGAGGGTGGGGAGACCCCAGCACAGGGTGCCCAGAGAAGCTGTGGTTGCCCCATCCCTGGAAGTGTCCAAGGACAGGGCTTGGAGCCACCTGGGATAGGGAAAGATGTCCCTGCCCACGGCCTCAAATGATTTTAAAGTCCATTCCAACCCAAATAGTTCCATGACCTCAAAGACTCCAAGACTGTCATTAGTATTAAAGAGCAGAAAATAGATGCACTGGCAGTTTGAGCAACAGCAAAGGGTTAATATACAAAACAATATCGAGAAGCAACACAAGACCTAGAAAAACATAAACAGAGATGATGCAATAGAATCCCCCTAAGGCTTTGGCAGGACCCAGATGAGCATCACGAGCAGCAAACTGCAATTTATTGTCAGGTGCGCTGCACGGAGAGCACGGGATGCGCGCAGCGCTGACCCGCCTAACGCAGCGTTTCAAACCTCGCCTTTTAATTTTGGCGCGAGAGCAGCGACTTTACACGGCTCCAGAAAGATCGGCATTCCCGCACTGACGTTCGGACATGTGACAATACAGGAATAATTACAACAACCCCGCTGCGGAGCTTGTGCCGCGCTCCCGACACCGAACTTCGGCGGGGAGAGCTGCGGCGCTGCCCGCGGCCCCGGCGCGCTCCGGCCGCGGATGTCCCGGGGCGGCGCGGGCGGTTCGGGCTGTGCCCGGCCCCAGCCGCGGCCTCGCCGCGCTCCCGCCGCCGCCCAAGCGCGGCCCCCGCCCGGCCCTGCGGCGCCTCCCGCGCCCTCCCTCTCTCAGGCCCCGCGGCCTCCCCCGCTCCCTCCCCGGCCCGGCTGCCGCTCTCACCCCCTCCTCCAGCTCCTCGTCCGAGCCCGCCTCCTCGGGCTGGTCCAGGTCGATGTCGAACACTCCCGCCATGGCGCCGCCGCCCCTCGCTGGCTCCGCCGGGTGCCCGGGGCCTGCGCCGCCTCATGGGCCCGCGCCCCGCAGCGCCGCCGCGGCCGCCATCACCGGCTGCGCGGCCGCAGCGCGCCTGCGCCCCCGCCCCGCCCGCGCCCGCCGCGCACGCGCAGCGCGCGTCCCGGCTCGGCCGAGCCTGCGCGGTGAGCGCGGCCGCCCGCCCCCGCCAGCGGCGCGGCGCCTGCGCGGAGCCCGCGGTGAAGCCGCGCAGGGCGGCGCGTGCGCAGAGGGCGCCGTGAAGCCGCGGCGGGCGGGAGCGGCCGGGCCGCCTGCCCAGAGCGCGCTGTGCGCGTGCGCCTGGCGGGCGGTTCGAAGGCGCGGCGGGGGAAGACGGGGATGAGGTGAGACCTGAGGGACTCCGGGGCAAACCGGGACCTGCACCGACATCATCGGGACCCCGCGACGGGATCTTGAGGAGAAAGGCTCGGGGATGGGCCTCGGGACCGAGGGCCGTGAGGGCAGGCAGCGCCGGGAACATGGCGGTGTTCCCTGAGGGGGAGCCCGGTCCTGAGGGGGAGCCCAACCCGGAGGGCGTTCTGTGCCCGCGGGGACCCGAGTGCGGCTCTCCGCGGAGAGAATCGGGCACGGGAGGGTCGGTGTCGAACGCTTTGGACATGAGCCTTTCCTGACAGTAATTCAGGTATTTATTTATTTTCTGCGTGAGCGGTGACTCGGTCTCCCAGTGACGCCCGGCGTGGCCCGACACGGGCTGGAATCGGACAGGAATGGCAATGAGTGCTGGTACAGGAGGGCTGAGGCACGGCTGGCATGGCAGTGAGGAACAGCAGCCCAGAATAACCAAGAGAGTTTAAAAAAAAAATTGACCTTGTTTCTGTGAAGGAGTAGAAAAGTGAGAAAGCAGAGCTGCTGTCAAATGCTGAGTGGGGAAAAATGTCAAAACATAGCAGGATGGAGTCAAACAGTTTGCTCTGTGTGGTGGAAACAAGGGGAATTCTGCAGGGAGTCCTTTTGTCACCTCAGCAGGCTTGGACACCGGGCCTGGTGCAGTTCTTAACTGGAAAATAGCTACGTTTATGAACTGCCTTAAGATTTCCAATTTTGCATCCTAGTCCTCTAACTCTTGAGTTATAATTACTTATTCCCATCCTGCTTTACCAAGCAAAAGTGAGAATGCTAAATAATTTCTTTTTCAGGCTTAAACACCAAGTGAATAAGGATGTCAATTGTCACAGTGCAGCTCGGGCAGTGTGGGAACCAGATTGGGCACGAGGTGTTCAGTGCTCTCTGCAGTGACATCCGTGGCACCCACGGGCTGTGCTCCAAAAATGAGAACCAGTCCTACCACGATTCCTGCAAGGAACGGTTCTTCTGCCAGGAGAATCTGCAGGTACAGCTTTAAAGGGCTTTTTTTTCCTCTCTAAGGATCTGATTTCAGCACAGAGAAACACCAAATGGTTTATTTCATGAGAGATCTGTGTTCTCTGGAGCTCAGATTTGGTTTTGGCACAATAAATGGTTCAGCAGAAATCAGGGCATGGCCAGATCCTTTCTGCATTGGCCCATTAGGAGTGGTAGGAATAACCCTGGGACATTGTAGCCATCCAAGCCCATCATCCCATTAAATAACCAGCACTTTTCCCCACGTTTGTTTTCCTTCCTGTGCAGTGCCTGTTGCCCGGGCCGTGCTCGTGGACATGGAGCCCAAAGTGATCAGCCAGGCCTTGGCCACGGCTGCCAGCTCTGGCCACTGGAGGTACAGCAGCCACTCACACTTCTGCCAGAAGCAAGGATCTGGGAACAACTGGGCCAACGGGTAGGAACAGCTGCCTCAGCTTCCCCGGGGCAGTTCTGGAGGCTGAGGAGCTGCTCAGACTCCCCAGGATTGGTAATGCAGCAGCTGTGGCACTGAGAGTAAAATGTGCTTTATGAATAACTTCACCTTTCTGCTGTTATTGTGATGGCCTGTCTTGGAGCTCTGTGTCACCCCACAGGTACTGTGTTCACGGGCCCAGACACAAAGAAGCAATCATGGACCTGGTGCAGAGAGAGGCAGAGAGGTGTGACAGACTGGGGGGATTTCTCACAGTCATGAGCATGGCTGGGGGCACAGGATCAGGCCTGGGAGCCTTTGTGACCCAGTGTTTGAGAGATGCTTTTCCAAGCTCCTTCATACTGAACCACATCATCTGGCCCTATGGCACTGGGGAGGTGAATGTCATGTTGCCTTTTAATATGTAATAATATTTTACATGGAATTTATAGGTTTATAATCAGTGGTTACTTTTAAACAAAATACCTACAACAGAAATAAACTAAGTAATAGGTAAATAAACATAATAAATGGGTAATTATAAACTACATAAAATGAAATAAACATAAAAATAGAAATAGCCATAAAATGGGTAAATAGAAAAAAATAAAAATAGAAAAGAATAAAAATAGAAATAAACATAAAAAATGGGTACATTTTACACTGAAAAAGTTCAAGTGACTCACTATCACACCCAAAGAATTTTTACCAAAAAATTCCTCTTGATAATTTAATTGCTGAAGTGATGCAGATTCACAAGAAGCCAACTAGAAATCTCCTGCTGTGCTCTTATCTCAGCATTGTAATCAGTTCCCAGGCAGATCTGGTTCCAGCATGTTTGTCTGGAGAGAGATGGATAACCTGATTTTCACAGGTCTTGCCCTCTTTCCATGAAAAGGCTCTGACCTCATTCTGCACTCTGGCAAAGAAAATGAATCACTTCCTAAATCATAACTGAGGAAACAGCAGGAGCCAGGGGATTATAAACTAAAAGGAGATTAAATTGTTTGACTCTTCTTTGTGTGTGTTTTTTGTTTGCTTCCAGGTCATTGTTCAAAACTACAACTCTGTTTTGACTCTGTCACATCTGTACCACTCCTCAGATGCCCTCCTTGTCCACGAGAATGATGTCATCCACAAGATCTGTGCCCAGCTGATGAATATCAAACAGATTTCCTTCAGGGATGTCAACCAAGTCATTGCCCACCAGCTGGGCAGCGTTTTCCAGCCCGCTCGCCCCGCAGGAGGGGGCTCAGGCTACAGCAGGAACCCCTTAGGTACCAAAGGCAGCAGCCACTCACCTTGGTGGGCTCAGCAAAGCTGGGAGCTGAAGTGCTGCAGGCTCCCTGCTCGAGTGTTTGGATACATCCCAAGTTTTAGGACAGGAAAAGAAGTTCAATCCCAATGTTATAGCGGAGTCAAAAATAGGTTCCCCCAACTTCTGGTTTCATTCTTTACCAAAAACCCTGTTTCTCCTTTTTCAAGTGATCACAGACTCCCTTGTACCTGTTTACATTTCAGAGGAAATTTGTGCAGGGCAGTAATTTTGGACTGAGTTCCACATTTCACTTTGGGTTAGAAGTCTGGATGAGCTGAAACAAACTGACTGTTTTAAAGTTTGCTTAGGCAGAAGAGGTGAGCAGAGAACTGGGGTAGAAACATGCAGCAGACTGACATTTGTACCTTGAAAGAATTCGAGAAAGTTGCCCATATTGCTTGTAAAATGAAACTTCCACATCTGTCTGGAGTGCAGAGAGAGTCCTTGAGATTTTTGAAGGAAACTGTAACATAAAAGCTGCAACCCCCTGTACAGAACCCAGTAACACCCAGCAAGTTTGCATGGCTTTGAAATTGCCAAACCTCTGAACATTCCCCACTCCCTCCCATTTGAGCTGCCCTGTGCAATATCTCTGTCAAACATGAGCAGCTGTTGCTTTCTCCTTTCAGGAGATTTGATGGAGACGTTGGTCCCACATCCCGAGTTCAGGATGCTGGGCCTGAGGAACATCCCCCAGATGCCCGAGAGCTCCCTGCCCTACAGCACCTTCAGCTGGCCTGGCCTCCTCAAACACCTCAGGCAGATGCTCATTGCTAATGCTCAGATGGAGGAAGGTAAATAAACACCAGCCCTTCACTCTTGAAACGTTCATTTGTGCAGATGCAATAAAGCTGCATGGTTTGGAGAGTTCAGAAGAAGCTGCTGCCCTCAGCAGGAGTTTGCCCCCACCAAACCAGCTGCTCCTTTCACCATTCCCTCAGCAGCTCCCTGATTGCTCCTGCTCTGCTTCCAGACATCTCAGTTAATTATAACTCTTGGAAACACACAAACCAAGCTGACAGTCTGTGCACTTCATTTACATAACTCATTTGGAACATTCCTTGGATGGTGAGCTCTGCTTTTTCTTTTTACACCTTCTATGCATAAAAATGAGGCTCAGCTCTCCCATGTGATTTACATGGAGAATTCAGCTACAGCTCCCAGTTATGCAAGGAATGGGCTGGAGGCTTGCTCAGTGTACAACAGGTACCCAGGCAAATCCTGCTGGACAAGCACTGCTGTTCTCTGGGAATTGTGTGACTGCTACAAACCCCAGCGTGGTCTCAGCTTGGGGCACAGGACAGTTCCCATCTGCATCTTCACAGAACATTAACTTGCTTTTCCATCTCCTTCTCCCAAATCCCAAAGGCATCGATTGGCAAGTGCGACCACCACACGCAGGCTCCTCCATCCCCTCCACAAACAAACCCCTGCACTTCAACACCTCCATTGCCAACCTGCTTGTCCTGAGAGGAAAAGATGTGCACAGCGTGGACTTGGGTAAGGGAGGAGCCCAGCACCTCAGGGGTCTGGGTTCACATCTCACTGCTGCCTTTGCAGCCACACCTGGTGCAAACAGAAACATCCCAAGACCACACATTTGACTCCTAAAGTTGATATTCCCTCCAGAAACATTTTGCTGTCCAAGGCCACATTGTCTAATTGCTTAGGGCTGTTGTGTTTTACTTCTGAGTTTCCTGAAGCACTTTAGGGAAGGAGGAAGAGACTCGAGTCTGTATATCTGGAATTCTTGGCTATAATGGCTGAAAATAAATTTAGCAGTTTCTGGAGTGGTGAGCATTGCTGGCAGCTGAAGTATCCACACCAGTGTGCTTCTAGGTGATCTGAGGAATCTGTTTGAAGTTGTATTTTCAGCAGGCTGCCCACTGTGCAGGTGACAGCACTGATTAGGCCACACAGGGATCAGGGGTGGGATTGTTCCAAAGGCTCTCCTGTTTCTGCTGCAGGAAGTTTCCAAGATCCCTCCTTGTACACATCATGGCTGAACCCCCAGGAGGCTTTTAATGCATGGAAAACTCCCAGAGCATTTAACAAGTATGAAAAATCTGCTGCTTTGGTCAGCAACAGCCAGTTCCTGCTGAAACCTCTTGACAGCATCGTAGGAAAAGCTTGGAATATGTTTGCTTCCAAGTAAGTGAAAATAGTTATGCTGGTATTTCACTAATTGCCAATATCTTCACTGATTTCTAATGTCTGAGCCATTCTTCAACACACAGAGCTTACCTTCACCAGTACACAAAGTTTGGAATCCAAGAGGAAGATTTCCTGGACTGCTTCACAACCCTGGAACAAGTTATCTCCAGTTACACCAATCTGTGATTTATTTCTTTGGTAAGAGGGCCTGAAATAGAGATTTCCTGAAAGAACCAAGCTGGAAAACCTTCCATCAACTCCCTGAAGTATGTAAATTATTGACTGGAGTTATTTTTCAGTCTTAGGAGCAGAGTGTCTGTGTGTGTGTGTGTGAATAGCAAGAACTGTAGCTGAACTGAATATATTCATATTGTTCTTATTTAATATATCTAATAAATACCTATTTTTCAATACATTTGCTATATACTGTAGCTACATCCTTTTCTGACCATTTCACTAAGCAAAACTACAACTCCTGTTTTTCTCCAAGTTATAAGTTAATTAACTTGTTAATTATTTAAACATATCTGCGATGGGGATGGCTGGTAAATTGCAGATGTAAGAATTTATCATTTGATATCATAAATACATTTTCTAAGTTCCAAAGTCCCTTGAAGGACTTGGCTCCTTTTTGCACGAATTTTACCACGACCACAAGGTGGTGCCCTGGGAAGCTGCAGCTCCCTCCTGGCTGGAGAAGGGGGGGAATGACTTGGGAAGGCACCCACTGAATTAAAATGAATAAAAGAGTGCAGGAGAATTAAAGATTATCTTGTAACACTGAGCTCTTCATTAATGGTAGGGGAGCTTTGGGAATTCTTGCCATTCCCCCCCATTCACCCCGTTCTCCCACAGAAATAATCCCACAGGCCAAAAATTAAAAGAATTAAATCAATCTCAAGGACATTTTCCTTGACAAATGGACAAATTTCACAGTGCCCCTTCAGGTTTTGGTGCCATTTCATTGGCAGCTCAGAGCTGGGACCTGCTCTGGCCAGAAGGGATTTTCTGCTGTTTCTGCCACTTTCAACCATTGTCTAATTTGGGTATTTTCACAGAAGAAACTGCAGGAAAGATTGCACAAGAAGTTCAGACAAACAGCACAGGCAATTCGAGTTTGCAGGAACAAAGGGTCAGGAAAGGAGACCATGGTGAGCTTCTCCCTCCTCCAAAAGGCACAGGATGTTCAGCAGCACAGAAATCAACTCCCATGGTGCTTTCAAGAGATCACAAACAGAATTTCCAGAAATGAGAACAGGTAACTCCATGAAAAGCTGGCCAGGTCCCAGGAATCCTTTTCCTTCTCCCTTCACAGAACAGGTAAAGGAGTTTTTCAAAAGGCTAAGGACAGGTGAGTGCCCTGAGAAAGGAGGAAGAGAGCGCTGGGTTATTGTAGTGCTGTGGCAATGAATAACTTTATTGCAGAAATAACCTCGTGTTATCTCTGGATTCATAATTCTGAGCATGAGGCAAGCACAGCAGGTGCTCAGTGAACCCACGAATGATACAGAACCATATTTGTTATTTATTTATGGCACTTCAGGCTAATGGAGCAGGATATTTGGTCTTTTTTGTTTGTTTGATGGCAGAATTTGTGCCACGTCAGGAAGCACAGCACACAGGTAAGATGTCTGACCCCAAAGCAGAAATTCACATTTTAGCTGCTATAATCCCCTACTGCTCTGGAGCAGGGGCTGACAGGAATTGTTTTAGGCACCTCTGAGCTTCTTCCTGTGAATGTTTTTCAGTCCTGAAATTCTCACACCCTTTTCCAAACTGAGCATTCATTTTTTTTTTTTTTGATCTATGATGGGATTCCTTTATTTTTTCCCCAGGATGTGGAGAGGGTCAGAGGGACAGGAAGTAAGCAGCCACTGTCAAATTGTCATCACCTGCAATGGCATTAAAAGTGGAGGAGTAATTCTCTATGTAATTGATAAAATTAATTATGCAAATAGAGCCTGGAAGGAGGCCTTTATTCCATTAACAATTGCAATTAAAGAGGTAGAGCAAAGGTCAGCACAGGCCAATGGCTCAGACAGGAACAGCAGAACCAGTGGCCCTGACCTTGCTCGTTGTAGGCAAAGGCCCCACAGGATGTCCCTAAAGGCAGAACAATGCTCCAATCTCACCATTGTTTGTTGGAGCAGACAGGTGCAGCTCACTTGGAAGCTGATTCAAGAACTCCAGCTAGAGCAGACATTTCATGGACAGGAGAACATTTTGACCACAAAAAAAACCCCAAAACAAACCCTATCCCCCTAGAAACAACCCACAAACAAAGCAAAATAAAACAAACCCAGCAAAATCAAAAGTAACCTTCAACAATCTAAAATGTTTTAAACACAGTGTTTGGCAATGTAGTTACAAATTATTTCTTTGGGCAGAAATAGATATTGGTGTTTTTAAGGTTAGACACAGTACCAGCACAGGAAGGATGGAAATGTGTAAGAGAAAAGAATCTGTGGTTCCCACAACAACCAGGGTTTAACACACGAAAAGAGGAAATTATATCAAATTACCAGCTGAAACACTACTGAGAAGCACTAAGGTACAAAAGAGCCTTGAATGAATAATTCACTTCTTTCTGCATTTGCTAATAAATTTAGTATGGATAAATATTATGAAATGAGAGCCCAAACATCCAAAAGGAAATAGACTGAGTGTACTTTAAAGAAATCTGCTTTTTGCTGGACTCCACTGTAAAAACTGCACAAGAGGAATCAGGAAAGTGATTCATGGATCCGAAATAGCACGAAAAGCTCCCAAAAGGAACTGAGCTGCTGCCTTTCCTCAAGGGCAGCCCAGACCGAGCTCTGCCAGGGCAGCCAATGCCCCCGGAGCTGGAGCTGATAACGCCGAGTGTGAAGCACGGAGCTCTTCCGGCTCTTTCAGCCCAACCGCGCTCACAATGGTCCCTTCCGAGCCCCATTGTGGCAATCCTGGCCCCGCAGGCCCGGCCACTTCCCCTGCACAGCCCAGCCCCGCTTAACCCTTTCCAGGAGCGGTGAGAGAGAAATTCCTGCCACCCACAGGGAAAAGGTGCAAACGGCCCCAGAGGGGAGATGGGAGAAGCTGCTCCTCAGGAAATCAAGGCAAGTTTTAGAGTAAAGGTGCTCCATGATAAAGAGCATGGAAGAAATGAAAATTCTAACCCCATGTTCGTACAAGCCTGAGAGATAGCAAACAGTGGCTCCTAAGAGAGTCACACTTATCTGTGTGGATTAGGTGCTAGAAACCTTCTTGTCTTAAAGCCAAACTTAAAAATCCCAAATGTTACACTGTAAGATATAAAAATTAGTAAACTGAGGGTGTTCTCCAGGCCAAGATTCCTATTTTAAAAGCAAAAGCACTAAGTAGAGAAACTAAATAAGCCACTAGTTAAACAACAACAACAAAAAAAAGACATAAAAACATTTCTTGAGGTTTTGTTTCAGTGGTTGTGTGTGAGGAGAAAGGAGCCCTGTGCTGGACTTGCACTGAAATGGGTGCATTCTGCTAAAATGATTATTGTACATATTTGGTTACATGGACAATGTCATGTTTATTTAAGGCTCACAAAAACACCCTTCAGTTGCCTGAGATGGTGTTTTGTGGGCAGGATTGGGTTTGAATTTGTGCCCAGCGGTGCCCAAGATGTACCAGATCATTTCCAGGCCCCATCCCACAGGCTGAAGGTAGAATCAAATCCTGCATGGGGCTGGCAAGGGCAGCTGGGGCTGCTCCCTGCAGTCTCCTGTGGGCTGCTGAGAGCTGGGCTCTGGCTCACAGCTCCTGCTTCCCTCATGGCCTGGAACCATCCTGAGCCCAAGGATCCATCTGCCCACGGAGGGGCTCGCTGCTGCTGCCCTGTCCTCGGCCACTTGCAGAGCAAACTCTGGGAAGTTTCCTCCCCACCCCACTGTGGGCAATTCCTGCCTGTGTTATCTGCCTGGGAGTCTCTGGAGTCAGCAATTGTGTTTATGGAGTGATTTGGGGTTGTGAATCTTTCCTTTATAGGCTGAATTTTGGTGAAATAACCAAAACAGTCAAAACCATAAATATGGCAATGAAAAACCAAAAATCCAATTCAAAACTCTGCTCCCAAGAACAAAGCTTCCATTCCCCCCCACCAGCCACATAGCTCAGAGTCTCAGAATTTCATATTACATTTTCCTCTATAAAGATTTAGTCAGGCTCCCCTCAAACCCAGTATTTTCACATAAGAACCAGACACAAACCTGGCGTGTGCTGTGAAAGGAGAGCTCACTCTTCAGTGACATCAGGAAGGAAACCTCAGCACGTGGGGTCCTGTTCCAGCTGAACAAACCTGCAGGGAACAGGCTTGAACTTGGCCAAAAACGGCTCCACACGAGGGCAGAGAGGGCTCCAAGGCTCGAGGGAGGGGACAGCAGTGACAGTTTCAAGCAAGGGCTCTCAGGCTCTGCCAAACACCACTTCAAGCCTTTCCTTTCTCACCGAATTGCAAGGATCCCTCAGTCCCAGCTGGAGCCTATTGCCAGACATTGCCTCACTTCCCCCACAGACACCTGGCTCCTCCTGGGCCGCCCTGGGCTCTGCCCCAGGCAGGAGAGGGAGAGGCACTTTGTGCAGAGTTAAAGGAGGCAGAGAATGAAAATCACCACTTGCAGTAGCAAAATACTGCTCTGAAAATGGTTTTGGCACCCATTCGTTGGAAGTCAAGTAAATACCAGCTTCAGGCATCTTAAAAGTTTCCTCCTTGCTGCTCCCCACCTCGGGCCTTACACAACAGCCAGGAATGCACTGCCTGTGTCACAGGAGGTCAGCTGGGCTGAGGAGAGACCTACAAATGCAGGAATCTGAGAAATGAAACGTTATGAAAATATCCTAAATATGAAGAGCTCTCCAGAGAGCAGCTGCAGCAATCCAGGCCCTGGGAGCAGTGAGGTTTCCAACCAGCCCAGAGAGGTTTTGTGACCATGGTGGGATCTGCACAAGGTTGTAAATCTGAATGTGTTTTCTCTCTGAGACAGAGAAATGCTGAGCACAGAAACTTGTGTTTTCCCATCAAAGGGTGGAGAAATCCTAATAACCTTCCTGAGGAAAGCCCCAGTCCCTCAAAGTGTGAGCCCTGAACAAGGTACTGATGTTTTAAACAGCAGCAGCTCCTGCAAGAGAACTGCCAGGTTCTTTCCTGCCGGCACAAAGAGGCACCACGAGGTCATTTCCTGATGCGAGGAGCTTGGGCAATGCGTGGCTGTGCTGTGAACTTCTCACAGGTGACACCAGAGTCACCAGCCCGCGGTGGCGGCCCAGAGGAGCCGTTGGCAGAGCCGGGTGTGGCTTTAGCAGAGCAGGAACGGTCCCCGAGCTGCCACTGCCCCCGCCGGGTTCCTCCCTGGCACGGCCCGGGCAGCGCCGGGAACAGCCCAGCAATGGCCCGGGAGGGGTCCACAGCAGCCCAGAGCCCCTCAAACAGCGCTGCTGAACGGCGACCTTTGGGCTAATGCTAATGCAGCCGCTGCTCTTGGACTCAATTCAGGGATAATAATAATAATAATAATAATAATAATAATAATAATAATAATAATAATAATAATATAATAATAAATTAATAAATTAATAAAACCTCCTCAGCACAACAAAGGGCAGTGCTAAAGCAAACTAACCCCAAGCTGGGCTCATTCCAGGTTCCCATTTGCACTTTGCTCCACCACACCTGGACACCACCAGCACTGAAGGGCTGAGTGGCCTCAACAACCTCTTCACTGCAATTCAAACATGGCAATAATCACCTTTTATAGGCCAAATTACCAAGGTTTTTTCCTGAATTTTTAACACATTCCAAGCAGCCACAGATTGCAGGGCTCTCCCACTTTGGAGAGGTGACATAACAGTGTTGAGTTTCTGTTTGAGCGCCTTCCCCTCCTGTGACAGCTGACCCAGGTTGTTCCAGCCTCTCCCAGCAATGTTCTGCTGCCTTTCACGAAGGCTGAGTGGATGCATCGATAAACAAGTGAAATGTATGAAGAAATTCAGGCCAGCATTTCCTACCCTCCATTAGACACCTGAATTAGCAAAGCCACAGCAGGCTCAGAGTTTTTCACCCCAATCCTTCTAGAAATGACTTTGCAAGAGCACGTGCAGATATTTACCCCCTGTCTGAAAGCACCAGAGGGGTTCACAGGGGAGGGGCCTGCCCCACTGCCCTCACCCGGGTCCCAGTGATCCAGCACGGATCCTCACCTGCCCAACAGGATCCCCTCCCACTCTCCAGCAGCTGCTGCAGTCTGCAGAGAGCTGGGGGAAGTTCTCACTGTTTTCTTACTGCTTTTCCTTTCTCTCCAACAAACAACCAAATTTACAGCAAAAAAAAGCAGAATTTTAAATCTCAGAAGAGTCATTCCAATTACCTTACCTATAACTATATCCAGCCTTTTAACTGCTGATTACAAAGTATTTTTTAACCATGTGCTTCAAAGAAAACCAATCCTCCAAAGAACACACCCCAGCCCCACCATTCTTTACACTTGCCATCGATTTTGTTCACTAATATTTCTATTTCTGCTTGATAATCAGGGAAACATCCAGAGTGTTTGCACTGAGCAGTGCCTGCAGCGAGGGGGAGGCTGATTCTAACCATGAAATAATGAAATAACGAAGGCCAGAAGCACAGCAGGGAAGGACTTTCTGGAACAGCAGCAAGGCCCTGTCAAGTGCTGGTGACAAGGATGTTCTGGCAGGAGCAGGCAGCTGGGGGAGCTGAACAGAGCCAGGGTGACGCTGGCAGGGGCAGGGCTGGGGACAGGGAGCAGCAGCTCTGATGCTCTGAGGGATGCACAGACTGCCCTGCCCTGCCCTGAGCTCTGCTTCCAGCACCAATTCCGGCTGGGGCAGGGGTGGCTGCCAGCACGGCAGCGCTGCCACCTCTCGGGTGTGGGCAGCCACAACCCTCAGGGCACGGGAAAACAGGGAGAGAACCCAGAGGAGGAGGAGCTGCAGCCCCCCCCGACCTCGTTTCACAGATAATGAGACTAAAATAAAAATCTGTCACATTAAAGTCATTAGTTGTTCTTACAGGGCTGTTACCTCCATGTGATTTTCACTCATTCCCAGCAAAAAGCAAGGTACTTTATTTAGTGTCTAACTGCACAAAACAGCAGCTAAAAATAGGGATTTGTGCCAAGATTGTTCCTCTTGCAAGAGCTCCCTTTGGATTTGTCCCCTACACACTGAACTGACTTGACTGCTGCTAATGTGTAATGAAGAGATGTACAACAAAAGGAAACTTTGGGTTAAGGGACCAAAATCCACATTTTCAGGTCAAGTGCTAAAGGCTGAGTCTTTCTCTGAAGGCACAAAATGCAACTGCTGAATTCTCTCCTGAATTATCTCCTGAATTATCTCCTGTGCTCACACTGGACAATGCCTGGGACCCAAATGTCACAGTGTGATCAAGAGAGTTCAATAAGAGAATGGAAACAATCCAGCTGAAATAAACACTGGGAAACGTTATTTCTTTGTTTATTTAAGCAAACATAAAACTATCCATTGCAGATCTCATCAGGTTTGTGTCATTTTTGTGTCATTTTCTTCTATTTTTATGGGTTTCTTTACCTTTTACCAAGTCTTATCTCCCAGATAGAAGCAGGTAGAATGATCACTCTATTCTTTAATTAGAGTTAGAAAGCTTCAACATAACAGCAGAGCTTATTGGAATGGACACACGGAAACACAAGCTGAAGAACAACATATATATATATATATATATATATATTTCACACTATAAATATGTAAACATATTGAACCAAAAGTGGGAAAAAGTTTTCAGTTTTCCTTGTGGTTTTCCAGTGGGCAAGAGGCAGAATTCTAAGGAGACCTCTAAAATGTGCAGTTTATTGGTTCAGGCTCTAGGGAAAAGGGTTTTTTTCTCTTTTAGTTATTGTTGCAATGTCCTGATTCCAGCCTGAGAACACGCAGGGACCGCAGCACAGCCTCAATCATCAATGCCATCCCCTCCCAGAAGTGTGAGAGGTTAATAAATAAATACCTGTGGCCTTCAGGTGACAGATCTGGGGACCCAACAGCTGCCACAAGGAGTGGGGAGAGCAGCCAAGGGCTGTCACTGACCCAGTGTCCTGAGTGATCCCTCACAGAGTGCAACACCCAGGCTCTGCAGGCTGGAAAGGTGAAGTTCCAAACACAGCTGTGGGGTTTGGAGTTGGACCAGAGCAAGTTCTTTGTGACATTACTGTCAAAGGCCATATTCAGGACAAAAATTGGTAAATGTATTTAATACTGTTCACCTTTTAAAAACCACCAGAGCAGCCTTGGTGCTCTGAACTCCCTCACAGTGACCAACTCCTGCTCTGGGACTGCAGACACTGGGACTGAACGTGTTGGAAGAGCCCCTGCAAACCCTCCCCAAAGTGCCTGGAGTTCCCAGAGAAAGGTACAAACCTCAGCCCCAGCAGGGGAGCTCCACCTTCAGCAGGCTCTGTTCTGCAGGGCTGGAGCTCAGTGCCAGCCCAGGCACTGACAGATGTGCTGCTGCTGCTGCTGCTGCTGCTGCTGCTGGATGGGAACAGCTGGGCAGGATGAGGAAGGGTCAGATGAGAGATACCAAAATGTCAGACAGCCTACCGACTGTTGTTGCCATGAGATCCAACAGTCAACATCAGTCTGATAAGCTATCCGACAGGATGGTACAGCCAGGGCCGGCACAGCTCAGCACAGCTCAGCTCGGCACAGCTGCTCCAGCCTGCCCCACCTGGCCGAGGAGCAGCCTCAGCCCAGCTGAGCTCGGGGCTCTAGGGCCACCTCCTGAGAATGCTCATTAACAAGGCAAATTAATTCTTGGTGCTTACCCCCCTAGGATAAAAATGATAAAAATGAAAAACAATTGTTCACAAGGCAGGTACAGCAGCAGTGGGACTGAGGCACTGAAGAGGGAAAAGAGCCATTTTAGTATCAATTCTGCTCCTGGACATCTGAACTGGCTGATCGTAACACATCTGACTCTGAAAGCAGGAGGGGAAAGGTTCCCGAAGTTCTCTGCACCATTGCTGGGTAGACACAAATCTGCTTTCAGCCGGGATCTCAACTCTTCCCCCTCTCTTCTCCTGCACTGCCCACAGTCCAGGGCTCAGGGGCAAACACCCCAGCAGAATTTGAGACAACCAATCTTGGTCTCTATTTCACCTACTTAAGCACTGACTGTGCTTCAAGCAAGGCACAGCCTTCCTTCCTCCTCCCTTTGCTAAGCAAAACCTTCTGAAGAAAAAAGAACAAAAAAATGAACAAAACAAAAAAAGAACAAAGGGTTTGAGCACCTTTAGTGCAGGAAGGATGAGCAAACATGCACAGAGCATCCGAAAGTGAGAGAGGAAAGGAAACAGCTTCAAAAGACTGACACAAGAAATTCTGGAATGATCATAAGATGACTTTATAAAGTTTTTATCTTAACTTCATTCTAAATATACAGAATAAAAAATGTTGGCTTCAGCATTTTGACATCAACCATCTCTGCTAACATCATGAAGTTGGAGAGGGTGGCTTTTCCAGCGTGCAATGCAATGGGACACTGGGAACTCAGAACAGCCTTACCATGAGGGACATGCAACACTTTGTACCCGGCCTGTACTCAGTTATTTACATTTTCATGGTCTTGAAACTGATGGAAAAAGCAAACCAGCCACCCTTCAAAAGAAAATGTTACCCTCAGGTGAGTCTGAAGTTAAATCAGGAGATGGGGAGTATTAAATCATCAGTTTTGGAAGTAATTTGGATGGACAACATTTGTGTTAAACTGCATTTAACACCCCACTGCCCATCCTGTAAAACACAACCCAGACTGGTGAAGCATTCACACCTTACTGAAACCTTTCTAAGTTTGTCAATGAAACCATTGCTCTAATATCCAAATTACTTTCAAAATAAAACAAACCAAAAAAACTTGTTAAGAGTTGAAAATTGATGTTAAAAATTTTTTCCCCCTTTTGAATAATGCTGTTTTTTAAACATATGAAAAGTTGTGTCATTTCTTGTGTCTGCCAAAACCCCTCCTGAGGGGGTTTTCCCATTTTTTCCAAGCTCATTTGGTTTTTTCTTCCGAGTACATCTTCTGTTGCAGTCGCTTGGCATAGCTCTGGGCCATGGAGTTGATTATAGATAAGATAAAATAACAAACCATGACAATCACCAATTTTTCAAATATCCAGGATAGCCAGTTTTCCCCCTGAAGAGACAAAACAGAAGGAGGAGGAGGAGAATGAAGATTAGGAACACGGAGAGTTCTGGGTGAAAGGGAAAAGCCTGACCGCGTCTTTATTCTACAATTAATCAAATTAAAAGCAGGAACCAAGTGCGAGCTGACAGGATTCCTGCAGGTCCCCTGAAAGACAGTGCAGGAGGGGCTGCCAAACCCACCGGCGGGCAGAGGACGAGTCCCTGATCATTCCCAGGGCTCCCAGAGTTTTTTATTATTCCCAGTATTGGCCGGGCTCCGTTAACAATTCGCGGAGCTCAGAATTAGCAGCCCCTGCCTGTCACTGCCTGTTCCCCGCAGAGAAATCAGGTTGGTGGTTAACAATGGGGTTTTTTTTCCCTAAATTGCCTTTTTTGGGTTATCTCCCCGTTAGGATCCCACTCTTTGGTGGGGCCCTGAAGTTCCCGGCCGCGTTTTCTTCACGGGAATTCCAAGTTGTGCTTTTTGTCAAGGGAGGGCAGCAAAGCCCAGCTCAGCAATCTCCGCGCACTGCCTGGGCCCGGCAGAGCCTCCCCAGCTCCGGCTCTTTCGTGGTAACAAACGGGCAAAGGGACCTTTCCAACAGCTGCAAGTTCTGCACGTGAAACGTCACTCGGATCCGTGGATTTTACCTCAAAATGCCTCAGCAGCCTGAAGAATTTCATGTCAAAGCTGCTCTGTCCCACTGAAAATTCAGGGCAAGTTTTCAAAAACTTTAAATACTTTTTTTCATATCAAAGGGCACCTCTGCCCCCATGTACCTGCCCCGAACGCTGTAATTTCTTTTCCTTTCAAAGACTCAAGGCTTGGGGAGTTTATTTCTCTTACTGCCCACTGAGCCACAGATCCCACTGGTTTCTGAAGCATCGGTGCTGCCCAGTTACCATTTCACGTGGAAAGGCAACTTTTTTGTCCTTAAATTTAACTTTCTAAAGAGGCAGCTAAATGCAGAGGCAAGACAAGCCACCGGTTTTGATTTATACTTTCGTTTTTTCTCTAAAGAATTTAAATCCAGTAGCACACAATATTTTTAAATCCCAGGTTGCTTTTAAAATGAGATTTTTATCTATTCCCTGGGTGAGTGCAGATCTTTGAAAAACAGAATGGGGAGTTATGATTGTAAAAACTACAAGTCTAAGGAAGGCAGGGAGGAAAAAGTGAGGGAGGGACGGAGGGAGGCAAAGAGGGTCTTACCTGTGGCACAGCACTGTCGGATTTGTGGTGAAGTTTTATCCTCTGAGCTTCCAAATATTCTTGAAATGGCTTCTGAAGAGAAGGACCTATACTCGGAATAGCACTGATGGAAAGTTCATCCCAGAGAACAAGACAAAATAGAGGAGGGAAAAAAAAAACGAAAAAACATTTTTTTTAAACTTACCACTTTACCTAATCAGAATAAAATGTTCAGGCTGAGACACAACTCAGCAGAGAACTCGAAGCTACTCGAGAAAACAGAACCCCACGAAATAAATCACATTTCATCTTTTGATCTGATACTTCGGGAGGGATGCATTTCCCCAGATCCTCAAAAAGTGCTTAAAAAGAAAAATCTTTCTGAGCGAGGCAGCGCTGGGAAGAGAGGAGGAAGCCGAGAGCCGGAGCATTTCCTGGGAGGCAGCAGCGCCGAGAACCCAATGAATGACTTCGGAGAAGTCCAACATTTATCAGCGGCAGTTCCTGTAAGAACTGGTTTGAACCGATTAATGAGGAAATGACTGGGGCTTGTGTCATCCCTCGGTTAAAAAAGAAACTGCTCGCCCAGGCCTCGCCCCTCTCCCTCACGGAGCCGGCCCCTCTGCCCGGCCAAGTCCTTTTTAGGACAAGCCGTGCGTCATCCCGGCCCCGAAAGAATGCGGGAGCCATCCCGGAGCGCCTCCCCCGAGCCGGGATTAACAAAGGAACAAAGGAGAGGCTCCGAGCCGGAGCCCCGAGCCCTCAGCCCTGAGCGCTGCCCCGAGCCCTGAGCCCTGAGCCCGAGCCCTGAGCCCCGAGCCCTGAGCCCCGAGCCCTGTGAGCCCGAGCCCTGAACCCTCAGCCCTGAGCGCTGCCCCGAGCCCTGAGCCCGAGCCCCGAGCCCTGGAGCCGAGCCTGTGAGCCCGAGCCCTGAGCCCTGAGCCCCGAGCCCTCAGCCCCGAGTCCCGAGCGCTGCCCCGGCCCGGGCCCGCTCAAAGCCCCGCTCCTAAAGCCGGGACCAGCCCGGGTTGAGAAGGGCAGCACTCGGCTCTCGGCAGCCTCCAGCCTTCCCAGCAACTTTTCCTTAAATCCTGCTTAGCAGGAGAACCAAAGCGCTGTAAGGATGGTCACAACCCTTCAAAATGTCCCCAAATTCAAATATAAATTGTACATGATAAGCAGGCCTGAGCTGCGTGGGGAGAACATTCCCAAAGTTGGACCCACCCCATCCTAACCCCAGAACGGGGCAAGTTCTCATTACTGACCACTTCAATTGTAAAGAGAGATTCTGATTTTGTTTCATTTTAAATAAATCACTGTGTTCTTCTACATTATTCAACTCCCCGAATTCAAATATCAATGTGAAATGAACAGCAGCAGCCCCACAGCCTGAGCTGTGTGGGGAGAACATGCCCAAACTTGGATCCACCCCAGCCACGGGGCAGTTCTCATTACTGATCACTTCAATTGCAAAGAGAAGACAGATTTTGATTTTTGTTTCATTTTAAAGAAATCTACATTATACATTAATGTAGACGTGGTCTTCTACATTAAAAAAACTCACCTGAATTTTGATTATTTGGTTTTATTATACCCACTACTCCTGCTGCTCCTCCAGGGAGGGTTTAGTAAAACCCTTCAGAGCCGAGGTACACCAGGTGTAACTCCACGGAGTTGTACAATTGCCCATCTCAAACCCTTCCCCTCAGCCTCCTGCTCTGACACCATATTCTCTTTTCCAGGCCGAAGCCCAATTAAAAAATAACAGCTTTCTAATTTTAGGAATTTATGAAAAGCACGAAACAAAGTGTCTCATTCTCCTCCAGTAAATCTATTTATTTCCTTCATGGCCGGGGGCAAAGGAGGTTTTTTGAACCCATTTCCCAGCAAAAGGTCGCTTCCCTGGTGATTCACCACCGGGTGAGGAAATTCTGTGCCCAGACTGGTAAAAATTCTGGGAAAAAAAAAAAAAACCTGTAGTGCCCAAAGCACGTCCCTTGTCCATTTTGTACAAGATGTGTCAATGTTCCAGAGGATTCCAATGATCCTGAGGTGTCCCAGCACTGGGAAAAGCTCTCCCAGGGCCGGCGGGACGAGTCACGCCGGGAACATCGGCCACATTTTGAGGTTTCTTTTCTTTCTCACCCAATTCTTGGGAGGCCTGAGGAGCGACTGCAAGGTAATGGTTTACTTTTGAACTGCTGCATGATTATGAAATGAGGAATATTTAAATGGTGAGGGATCAATGATTAACAGGGCGGTGTTCAAATGACTCCGTTCCTCACCGAAAACTGAACTGGGTCAGTCCCCAAATCAAATTAAGCACAGAACAAAGACATGAAACCCAAGAGCAGAGCCTTGAGGAGCTGCTGGTGCATCAAAACAATATTTCAAAAATTTTCTCACTAAATAATTCACTTTTTATTTCCTTTTCTGGGCACGGCTATTTGTTAAGTGCACAAAAGTAATTTTATCAAAGCAATTTTGAAGAACTGCAAGATCCTAAATGCAAGGACCTCAGCTCCTATTTTTGGTACATTTGTAAAGATTTTAATTATGAAAAAAATGTGCCCAGATTTAAATGGGGAGTAAAAAATAAGCAGAGGAAAAACCTAGAAAATCAGGGATCCACATGACATTCTTGAAGTCCTATCTCGGCAGCACAGTGTTGGTTACTGGTGCTTTTTTGGAAAAAACTTAATAATTTAATTTAAAAATTAATTAGTTTAATTAAAAAACAAACCATTTAATCGTCCACTTATGTTTCACCTGATATCCATAATCTTAAATATAAAAATCTTTAAAATAATTTCATTTGATTGAAGTGAGTTCTATATCCCTGCAAAGCTCACAAATCCAGCCCAGAGACCCCTCGGTGCTGACCCGAGGAGGGGAGGGGGAATTGGGGATGAATTTTGTGGGATCCGGGTGGGACCAGGCAGGGCCAGATTTGCATCACAATTCCTGCACTCAGCACCTCCAAAATCCTGCAAATTTCCCGGCACTGCAGCAGGAAGATGCTGGAAGATAACCCCGAATAATCCAAAGCCAATTCCCTGTGCTCCTTCGGGAATCAAACCCGGCGGCTTTCAAACCCAGAATATGGAAGGAGAAATTCTGATTCAGAAGTTGTTTTCATCCAGAAGTTGTTTTAGAAACTCTTAATGTTAAATATTATTTTTTTTGTTAGGATTCATTCTTTGCTAAATTTTAGTGTTTCACAAGGAGTTGAAAATGAGAACAGGCTCCCCGAAATTGCAGCAGCCTCTGGTAATCCTAAATTCACTAAAATTGTAACATTTTAGTCATAACCCATGATTTCTGTTCTAATAATACAACAGAAAACACCCATAAAAAATTAGGATTCACTGAAGAAACACTCTTGGTGCCTGTTTTCAGAACAATTACCTGGTATTTGTAATTAAACAGATGCACTTTTTCATTTTTTTAAACTCAGAGCTACAATTTCTATCCAAAAGACAAATTCTAAAGCTCTTTTTCCAATAAATAAAACAAAAGTCCCCATCTGTTTGAAGCAGCACATGACAGAAATTCAGCAAAGTTGCTCGAGGATTATTTTAAAAGTTACACCAAGAACCTGCAGAGTCTGACTCCAAAAACTTCCAGTCCAGTTACAGCAAATCTGAGTTTAAATTTATTAATTTGCTTTTCCAAGAACACCTGTCAGCAGCTGCACCTCAAATGCCTTTCACTGGTTGTTAAATGATATTTTTGGTAACTTTAAATCTTTTTAACAGAACCTTTGGAACTACAGGAAAGTTTTTCTCAAAGGCACCAGGATGAAGCACCAACCCAGAGGAGAAAGAATTGTGTTTTCCCTGGGCCAGCTCACAAAAAGTAGGAAATTGTTTGATATTCCAGTCATCTGCATTTTTACTAATATTAAAATACTTATTTATAACTATTTAATAATGGTATTTGCATTTCTGGAAGACATAATTTTAATCTTACAAGGTCTTTAGGAGCGTGGGTTGCTCCTGAGTGACTGAAATCTCTCAACCTGTGCTTGGAGAGGTTGGGAACACTCAGGGAATTAATTCCAACTCTGCTAAATCCTCAATTACAGTCTCTCTCAAATGCTGTGTCAGTGTCATTGCACCAATATCTCACAAGAATCTGTCACACCATACACTAGGATATAAAATTCCCATTTTAGCAAAGCATATGGGGATATTTGTTCACTTTTCCAGGGGGAAATGGTGGAATTCCCAAGTGTTTTCCAAAAAAAGATGTTGCCACTGTGGACTCAAATTTTGGGGACAAAACCATGGGATTTTTCATGAGTGAAAATGTAAAAGTTTACAGAAGTTTCTGATGAATAGCCCTGAGCTGTTCTCAAACTGCTCCTGATGCAATTAAAGATGGAAATGGGACCCTCAGAGCAGCCAGCCCTGAGTCTGAGCCCTGAGAGCAACTGGGACCCATCCCAGTGGGATGTCAGGAAACTGGGAGCACTGGGGGGTCACAAACAGGGGAGTTAATATTGACTTTAATTTCATTTAATCACAGAAATTCTAACCTGGAGGGAAAGCAGAGCCCCGTGGGGGAGCAGGAGGTGCAAACAAGGCTGGACACACCTGGGGAAGGTGATGCAATATTGAGTCAGGCTGCACTTTATGGATAATCCCTCCAATATTCACAGCCCTCAGCTTGGAAAATCCCTCTGACTCCACACACTGGGGCAAACAGCAGCAGCTCTTGCCCAGATTCAGCTTCTTGGGCCGAAAGAGGCAGAGCAATTCATCCTTTGGGAAATGGCAGCAGAGTTCCACATGAGGAGCACAGGGCAGAGCTCTGACACAGCAGCAATGCCCAAGGCCAGGGATTATCTCCTGCTGCAGAAAAGGGAGGGAAGAGGCACTGAGGGATGCCACAAAGAAAGGGAACGTGCTGGGATGGGCTCCTCCCTGCCCGGACCTTCAGCTCTTTACAAACAGATCATTTCAGTGGATTATTGACAGCCAGGCCAGAGGGGAAGGCAGAGGCTTTCACCTTCCCAGCCCTGGTGGAAAACATCACAATCCCACCAACACCAACTGTGTGAGATTCCCATTTCTCCATTCCTCTGTGGGAACACCAGAAAAATCCATCCTGCAGCTCCAAAGCAATGAAACATTTAGGAATAGGCACTGGATTTGGGGATTTTAATATTTAGGGTATTTTAGCCACCCCTCCCTCACAAGTTTCACTCCAGCACAGTGGGATCAACTTCTTTGGAAGTCAGGTATTTTAAAATCATTGAAAAACAGATTCCAGTGGAAATATTTTTATGCCACTGGCCAATTAGCAAAGCTGATTCATTTGCATAACGTGTCCCCTGTCTCAACAGGGCACCTTTCCTCGGGTGAGCCCTCTGAGCCTTCAATGGTTAATTTTTTTCCAGACAGTGATCTAAACTGGCTCAACGGTTAGTATTTTAATGAGCTGTCATTTCCTGTGCTGATAAAGATTCTCACAGTATTTAAACCATCCACTTCCCCGAGGCTCCACCACCAGCAGGACCCTGCAGTGACTCACAGGGGCTCAGCCTGAGCCTGACTCAGCCCTGCGAGCTGGGCCTGCCCAAAACCTGGCTTAGGTTTAGGGAAAACTGGGGCTGGGGCTGCCCAAAACCTGGCTTAGGCTTAGGGAAAACTGGGGCTGCCCAAAACCTGGCTTAGGCTTAGGGAAACCCGGGGCTAAAGCTGCCCAAAACCTGGCTTAGGTTTAGGGAAAACTGGGGCTGCCCAAAACCTGAATCCTGGGAGTCAGGGCTGCTCAAAACCTGGTTTAGGCTTAGGGAAACCCGGGGCTAAAGCTGCCCAAAACCTGGTTTAGGCTTAGGGAAACCCGGGGCTAAAGCTGCCCAAAACCTGGTTTAGGCTTAGGGAAACCTGGGGCTAAAGCTGCCCAAAACCTGGTTTAGGCTTAGGGAAAACTGGGGCTGCCCAAAACCTGAATCCTGGGAGCAGAGGCTGCCCAAAATCTGAATTAGGCTTAGGGAAATCTGGGGCTGGGGCTGCCCAAAATCTGGTTTAGGTTTAGAGAAACCTGGGGCTGCCCAAAACCTGAATCCTGAGAGCTGAGGCTGCCCAAAACCTGAATCTTGAGAGCTCAGACTGCTCAAAACCTGGATTAGGTTTAAGGAAACCCGGGGCTGCCCAAAACCTGGGTTAGGCTTAGGGAAACCTGGGGCTGCCCCAAACCTGAGCCCCTGGGGTCTAGGGCTCCCCAAAGCTGGACCCAGCTCCCTGTCCAGCCTAACCTGGAGTAGGCAGAGCCCCAGTTCAGCTCTGGGGCTGAGCTGTTCCCCATGCCCAGAGCTCTGAAGCTGCAGAAAATAAATCTGCTTTATGGTCAGGTTTAACAGGCAGGTTTGGGGGTTAAAAGCTTCATTTGCTCTCTGAGATAGGGGAGGAAGGAAGGATCCTGGTGGAGGTTCCAGGGGTAGCATGGGCCCAGGTCTGTCCTGGTTCACCTGAGCCACACTCCAGGGGCCAGGGCAGCCCAGGAGGCTCCAGGGCTTTCTTCCCTGGGACATTCTGTTATGTTCCATCAGTGCTTTCAAAATGAGGAATTGCAACATCTCTGACCTGCCCGTCCTCAGCTCTGCTCACTGCTGCTCTTTGGAACCAAACTTCTGCTTGCTTTTTAAAGATTCCTTTTTGAAAAACTCAATTTAGGGGAAAAAAACCTTTGCTTATTCAGTTAAATCCTTCGAGCCTTTTGCAAATAAACTCTTCTAATTCTGTTGTGATCCACTGGCAGCCTTTCAGCACCAAAGCTCCTCAAATTTCAGCCACATCTGTGTCCCTTTCAGGGCAATAAAGCCATTTTTGTGTGGAGCTGCTCTGCTGTGCTCAGGACACATGCCCCAGGTTTCTGGTGTACCTGTGGCAGGGAGGTTGTTGAGTTTTCAACCAACAATGTCAAGGGGATTGGTTTAACCTTCCCAAATTCCTCCCTGGAGGCTGTGAAGCCACTGCCCAGCTCTTCCCAGCCCAGGACAAGATTTCTGCTTGTCCCTTTATCAATTCTTGCCTTGTGCTCGAAAGAAATAACCTCAACCTGTACTGTAATTATTTTTGACTAAAAAAACCCCAACAATCTTTAAGCAAACTTTCCAGTTAGCTCAGTCCCCATGATCTCATTTGTGCTTTTTTGGTGAAAGGAACACCACGCTCCCTTTACCAGCATCAACTGAGATTAAGCTGTAAGCCAAGAATTATGGCACAAGAAATAGCAGCAAACTGGTTTGTCCAGGCAAAGCTTCCAGTACCTGGGACCAAAAAACTGCTTTTCTTTCACTGTGCAATCACTGCCACTGCCCTGCAGAGCTGGGGAGGGGGGGAAGATCTTCCACAAAAGCCACTGGGTTAGGGACACTTCAAGAGCACTGATATTTTTGGGTGGATTTCCCAGAGTTTGCTGGATTCTCAGAGGTAACACCCACGAGAAGAGACTTAAAAATCAAAGCAGCAAAATCTCACTGGCTTCTGTTTGAACTCCAGTTTATGCAGTCAGTAATTAAGTGAATAATGAGTCTTTCAGAACTAACAAGGCATCAGAGAGGCTGTGGATGCCCCATCCCTGAAGTGTCCCCAGGCCAGCAGTGGAAGGTGAGGGATGGGACTGGATGAGCTTTAGGATCTCTCCCAAGCCAAACCATTCTGGGATTCTCCTTTAGGTAGGAATTCACTGGTTTTGCTGTAGGATCCAGCCCTGGGCCTGAGCACCTCTTGCAGGAACAATCCCAGACCCTCCAGCCCTGGAGTTCACCATTAACCACAGCCAGAGGGAATCTGTGTGGGCAGGGTGGGATTTCTCCCTACAAAAATGTAGATTTTTTTCTTTCTTTCTGACCATTTCCCACCAGAATGGATCCCACAGTTTAGGGGATGCTGTGTGCTTTCAGAACTACCTCTTCAGTAGTTTTCTGGGAATTCTTAACCCACATTTAAAGCTGCCCCTTCCCAGAAAACATCACCCTGCTCTGGAGCACTCTGCACAGTGGGACTTCACCAACAGCTGGAGGTGAAAAACAGGAACAGAAAGATGGGGGAGCCCAGAACCCCCCAACACACGAGGAAATTAAAGAGTTTTATAAAACCAGCAATAAACCCTTGCTGAAGTGACAGAACACACAACAACTCCAGAGCACCCTGCCCCAGCAGAGCCCAGGGAGGGCAGGATCCTCTCCCAGCCCAGAGCAGGAGCTGCTGGGACAGGCTGGGAATTCCCAGCCCCGGGGAGCTCCAGCACCTCTGGAAATCCTCCTCAGCTTGGATTTGCACCTCATACAATCCCCACTGCTCAAACCCACTCATTCCCAACAAGGTTTGTTGCCAAAAAATCCTACCAAAATTTAAAATTTTCTGTAAACAGCTTCTTAATTTCCTGCCACGTTTTCTTTTCTGTTTCCTTTTTTTATTTAATGAATAGGAAAAGTATTTTATGATCTGTTTGTAAAGGAGACCTAGACAAATCTGTAAAATCAAATTAAATGATATGAAATGCCTGGTTATGGCAGGCTCAGTGAGGGACCCAGCAGCACCCAGTGACAATAAAAACAAGGTCTGCACATCAATCAGTTTTGCTTTTTGAATAAAAAATCACAAAATTGTCAAGAAATTCTCCCTGGCTTATAAAATCATATTTTTCTCAGACTTTATCTCACAACTCAATCTTCAGTCTAGGTTCCATTTATCCTGGCTATCAAATTGTTCATTATTTGCAGGTATTGTGCTCAGACATTTCCTATTGTTTAAGAGCAACAGCCCTGAGAAAGCAAAGCCTAAAAGTCATCGTGGTGGATAGGATTTGATTAAAATGAAGTTAGTGCCCATGAAACAGAGCTCTGCTTTAATTCAATAATAGGGCTTTTAGAGCAAGGTATTGTTTAACATGTTTGAGGCTCCCCTCCACCAGAAATTGATGAGGTAATGCTGGAGACAGCTTGAGCAAAGTCAAGGGTACCAGGACATTCCAAAAATCTCACTGTCTCCCAGGAACATTTTTTACCTCTGACATCAACCCTCCAATAAAGCCCGAGTCCAGCAGAGCTCCTGTGAATGCACTCGAAGTAATTCAATGCAAAATTATCTCCAAGACAGATGAAGTAGGAAAAATCTACTGGGTTTGGCTGAAAGCATCCACAGGAGAGTAAATCCTTGGAAATGTACCTGAGCTAGGGGCAGATCAAACTGTCTGCAGTGACTGATGCTGAGAAAAACTCAGGATGCTTAAAAGAAACCACATTTCCCTCTCTCCCTCTCTTTTTGAAAATAATGTTCACAGCAACAAATTAATTTTGAGTTTTGGTAGAGAGCAGATGATTGGAATAATAAAGCCAGGATTTGTTTCATCAGTGAAATGCCCTGCAAGGTTCTTCTGACACTCCTTTTCTTTTTCAGCATCACTGCTTGGAGTTTTGGTTTAAGAGGAATTATTTCCAGACATTCCTCTCCTGAAACTTTTCTTGAGGAGTGTGGTTTTTATGTGAAAATAGTTCTTACACTTTGGGCAGCAAAATATCCATGTACCCCAGAGAAGAGACTTTGTAAAAGCAGGAACACCTCAACATTTGTTTTATGGATTTATGTTAGGCTGGATTCATTTTAGTTTTAAAAAATCCAAACCAAACCTTCTCAAAACCAGGACACTTTGTCCATTTCCACAGAATTTAACAGAATGGGGACCAAGCTCCACAGACCAAATTTCTCATTCTGGTGTTTTATGAGTGATTTGATGTTGTAAATGTATGAGGTACTTCCACTTAAGGAGGATGTTTATTTTCAGCCTTAAACACAGCATAAAATCTCAGGTTTTTAATATGGAACCACAGCATTCTCTGATTTTTTTTTCCTATAAATACAATTTTCTAGAAACATTCTCATTTTTTACCCACTACACCCTGCAGAAAACCAGGGCAGACACCCCATAAATGCAGGGATGTGGGAGTGGAGGGGCTGAATTTTGGTTTGGGCTGAAAGTTCTGTGCTGATCCCACAGCCCTGAACCTCGGGGCCAGCAAAACCCTGCAGGGGCTGGGGGAAGGAGCTGAACCCTGCACCAGAACAGCCCTGAGCTCCCTGAGCTGCCTCTGCAGGGCTTTCCCCTTGCTGGGAGCAGGCAGCAGTGAATTCCTGAGGCGGGAGTTACTCACCCGATGAGGGCCACCATCTGCTCCACGATGTGCTTGCTGAAGGTGATGATGACAAAGAGTTTCTGTGGAAGGACAAGAGCAGTCACACCAAGCCTGGAGCCACCTTGTGCTCCTTCCCCAGCAGCTCCTGCCCACTTTTCCCTGCTCTCCTCTCTCAGTATTTTCAGTATTTCAGTATTTTCAATATTTTCAATATTTTCAGTATTTCAGTATTTTCAGTATTTTCAATATTTTCAATATTTTCAGTATTTCAGTATTTTCAATATTTTCAATATTTTCACTATTTCAGTATTTTCAATATTTTAACTATTTCAATATTTTCAGTATTTCAGTATTTCCAATATTTTAACTATTTCAATATTTTCAATATTTTCACTATTTCAATATTTTCAATATTTTCACTATTTCAGTATTTTCAATATTTTAACTATTTCAATATTTTCAATATTTTAACTATTTCAATATTTTCAATATTTTCAGTATTTCAGTATTTTCAATATTTTCACTATTTCAGTATTTTCAATATTTTCACTATTTCAATATTTTCACTATTTCAGTATTTCAAATATTTTCAGTATTTCAGTATTTTCAGTATTTTCAATATTTTAACTATTTCAATATTTTCACTATTTCAGTATTTTCAATATTTTCACTATTTCCAATATTTTCAGTATTTTCACTATTTTCAATGTTTCACTATTTTCACTATTTTTTATTTTACTCCTCAGAGAAGAGGCAGGAGAGCAAAGAAGAGCTGTTCCCTTTCTGGCCCTGTTTGCTCACAGTTTGCATTTCTTGCCGTGTTTTTGCTGCCCATTCTCATCCTCCCCAAACTCCCATTCCCAGAAGCTCAAGGTCACTTTACTCTGTCAACAAGGTCCGAGAAATTCAGAGAAATTCACAGCCCCTCACACAAACCCCATCACAGAGGGGAAAATAACCCCGATTCAGACAGAAACAGGAAAAAAAGAAAAGAGCTTTGGGCACCTGTGATGGAACAGAATAATCACAGTCCCTAATAACCACAGTCCTAACCCTAATCCAAAATGTATCCTAAAACTCCTCAAAACCAACTTAGCACAGTGATATTAAATATGAAAATCTAACCTAGCAAGTTTTACCCCTAAATAAAAATCAAACCTGTAATTCCAAATATATTTAATAGTATTAAAAACTATTAAACATATTAAAAGACAAACTTCAAATACAATTTCAACCTTACAAGAAAAAAAAGTCCATGATTTAGCTAATAAGATTTTACAAAACAGAATAACTCCTAATTCCCTACTAACTACAAAATCATTACCACTGAAGCAAACCAGGATGTAAAACTGAAATGGAACTGACATAATTTGAGTAAGGCAATAGAAAAGGAGTCCCAGGATGGCCACTGCAGCAGTCACTCACTTCCTGTCTGAACATTGCATTCAAAGCCTTTTCCATGACTCTCACATTTCCTAAATTCCAAGTCCAGCCAGATCACTCCAAAAAATCAAGGCTATTGCACAAGGGTGTGCTTGAAAAAGAGAATTAAATTACAAAATCATGATTTATCAACTGTACAAGGCACTGGGAAATGTTTTTTCACTTACATGGGATCTGAGTGTGGAGCACTATAAATTACACAGCAAACACTGTGGTAGCTGAACAAGGTAATTAAAATAATAAAAGGAATATTATCTAATATTATTTCACTTTTCTGTGCTGCCAGAACACATTTTAGCAACATATGGATTTAAAAGCAGAGGAAAATTCAACCAATACAAAAATAAGTGTGGAGAAAAAGTTGTTTTATCCCAAGAAATGGAAGAATTTCCAAATCTATTTATCGTTTTCTGCTTAAGCACTGGGCAAAATAAAACAACCATTTTAAAAAATGATGGGAATAAAAAGCTTGTGTTTAGGGCAAAATAAAGATTTTAAAGCAGCCTGATGAGGCTGTAACACGAAATATTTTTTTTACTAAAAGCTTCTGTTATTTTGATGGGAGTCACAGCAGAGATTTCCAAACAACAGAGGCAGAGACGCTGCAAAAACCCAAACTCAGCTGAAAACATCCCAAACACAGAGTGAGCTCCAGCCCTGACCACACCAGCAAATCCCCCAGGGAATCCAGACCCCAGCTCTCCTCGGAGCAGGGTGATGCATTTCCAGGAGAATTCCACATTTTGTGCAAACAACTGCACGTCAAACTCAGCACATCCGACCTGGGACACCAGAGCTGCCCCAAAACTGCAGCAAATCCACCCAGAGTGGGCTGGGCCAGCCCAGGGCTCCCCGGGCTTCTCTCAGCGAGCTCAAAAGGGCATTTCAAAGTGCAAAGGAGCGTTTGGTACCAAAAAGGAGCTCACTGCTGGAGCCCTGGCAGGCTGCTGAAGGCTGCAGGTAAATACTTTGGCTAACCACCAATTTCCTGAGCGGGTCAGCAGCTATAAATTACTCACTGGCCTCAGTTTGGAGCAGCCCAGCAGCTCCTTTATTGTAAATCCTTTGCACCAAATTAATTTCCATTACTTCAAGTCGGGCAAGGAGACTGCAGGATTCATTCCCAAGTGATACAGGGGAACAGGCAGGGAAAAAAAATATCAAAGTTTCAGAAGTTTCATCCCCAAATAACACAGTGGAACAGGCAGGGAAGGAATCAAAGTTTCAAAAGTTTCATCCCCAAATAACACAGTGGAACAGGCAGGGAAAGAGTCAAAGTTTCAGAAGTTTCATCCCCAAATAACACAGGGGAACAGGCAGGGAAAGAATCAAAGTTTCAAAGGTTTCATCCCCAAATAACACAGGGGAACAGGCAGGGAAAGAATCAAAGTTTCAAAGGTTTCATCCCCATATAACACAGTGGAACAGGCAGGGAAGGAATCAAAGTTTCAAAGGTTTCATCCCCATATAACACAGTGGAACAGGCAGGGAAGGAATCAAAGTTTCAAAGGTTTCATCCCCATATAACACAGTGGAACAGGCAGGGAAGGAATCAAAGTTTCAAAGGTTTCATCCCCATATAACACAGTGGAACAGGCAGGGAAAGAATCAAAGTTTCAAAGGTTTGAGGGGGCAGCACTTGCCTGGATGTGCATTTTAATCACAGCTTTTCCAATCAAGGTTGCACCGAAGAAGGTCCAGAAGGGAACCAGAAAGTGGCCACAAGTTATCCCAGCCAGGTCAAACAGGGGGTTTGGGATCTGTGGAGTGCAAGGGAAAGAGGTTCAGGAATTGCAGCACACATTGGATGGACAGGAACACCCCAGAGGCTGGAATTTTGAAAAATGAACAGTTTCCCCTTCTCCAGCTTGATCCAAAACTTTTGTGCCTTAATAATTACAGAAATGTTGATGTCCCACCACATCACTTCAGTCTCTGGGATTCAGCTAGACAATGGCCCAGACAATTCCATTCTCAAGGTCCCTCCTTACCCCTGGATCCTGAAAAAAGTTAATGAAAAGTTTTCCATGTGAAATGCACAGAAACCACAGCAAAGTCATTTTGAGTGATTTATCGAATTTTCTCTCTGACAAGGACATCACTCTTGGAAGCCAGAGCTCCAACTGATCCCCAGTGATTTCCAGCTGAGAAACTACATTAAAAACTGGCATTTATGGTCATATGTATCCAGTTTAAAAACACTGATTAGATTTTATTAAGCATATGCATTTCATTTAAAATTAAAAGAATTTTTTATTATTATTAAACTGCTGGCCTGACTTTTGGTATTGTGATACTATCTGTAAAATATTTTTGAAATGAAATCAAGAAAGTGTCTGAATTCCAACCTTTCCCTCTCAGGCTGGAGCACAGGGGCAGTGTCTGAGCAGGGGCACTCCCAGGAGCAGTGTGGTACTGCTGGGGTTTTGTGATTCCAAAAATTGGAATAAAGAGGGCAGATACAGAATAAAGGACACTGCTCCAATCCTGCAACCTGTGACAAAGGTTGCACTGGACTGCTGGAGAGCAGAAATTCAGATTTATGAGCAGCCACAGCAGCACCTACAGAGGGAGAAATCTGAACTGGGTTCAAACCATGGGTCCCTGAGCAGGCTCCACCTGCCCTGCCCACCTGGGAAAGCTGCTGTGGCCACAGGAGCTGGGATGATTGTTCCAGAACCTTCTGCTCCTGCTCCTGGAGCTGCCAGGGATTGCTCCAGAACCTTCTGCTCCTGAGCTGTCAGGGATTGCTCCAGAACCTTCTGCTCCTGGAGCTGCCAATGATTGTTCCAGAACCTTCTGCTCCTGGAGCTGTGATTGTTCCAGAACCTTCTGCTCCTGGAGCTGCCAATGATTGTTCCAGAACCTTCTGCTCCTGCTCCTGGAGCTGCCAGGGATTGCTCCAGAACCTTCTGCTCCTGGAGCTGGCAATGATTGCCCAGAACCTTCTGCTCCTGGAGCTGCCAATGATTGTTCCAGAACCTTCTGCCCCTGGAGCTGTCAGTGATTGTTCCAGAACCTTCTGCCCCTGGAGCTGTCAGTGATTGCTCCAGAACCTTCTGCTCCTGGCAGTGATTGCCCCAAACCTTCTGCCCCTGGAGCCAAGGCTGCTCCAGGCTCTTCTGGGCTGGTGCTCTGAGGGATTTTTGTTGGTTCACAGAAGGTTTTAATCCCTGCAGAGAATTTGGGGCAGGGGTGCTGTGGGTACAGAATTTACTCAGCACATCCCCAGCAAGGTTTTCTCTGTGCTTGTTACTCAGAGTTGCCAGAAAAAGGCCACAAAAACAAGAGGGCAAATTCTCACAAGTCACAGCGAGGAACTTGGGGGCTGACTCTTGCTTTGTTCTTGCCCAGAGCTGCCTTTATATAGAAATAAACTCCAGACAATCCTGACTCCCTTATTGCCACTAAACAACATGACAGTCAGTTGACTTCACTGGATAAGGCTGCAGAATTTTCATTTCCATTTGCTGGAGTTTTTAGGCAGCATTTTGAAGCCACCACTTGAGAGACAAGGACCCACAGCTGGGACAGCCATTACCACTTCACCAGCAAATTCTCCTAAAATACACATCAAATAGAAGAGCCTAAAATCCAGGAGGAAGATGACAATTACAGGGGAGGCAAGCACAGGAGGCACCTGGTAGAGAAATGCTGGGATGCCCCTGGGCTGGTGAGGGCACAGCTAAATTCAAGGAGCACCCAGAGGGACAGCTCTGCATTCCTGCTTTTCCAAGGCCTCTGGAACCTTCCACCTCTCCCTTTCTCCTGCAGCTGTTGTGTGAGCACATTTACAAACTCACATTTACAAACTCACATTTACAAACTCACATTTACAAAGCCCAGGTGTGCCCTGGTGGATCCTCATCCCTCCCCCAGCTCAGGGCTGAGCAGGGCCTGGGCAGCAAGGTGAGGAAGAGGTTAAACCAATGTTTAAATATCACTGAGCAGGAGCTCTGGGCTGTTTACAGCCTCCTCTGAAGGTGTTCCCAACCCCTTCCTCCTGCTCCCCATTCCCCACCTTGCCCAGTCCCTCACCCCTGCCAGCTCCAAGCTGTGCTGGTGACAAGGACAGGGAATGGCTGGGACAGGGATGTGTCAGAGCAGGGAGCTGCAGCTCCTGGGAGGATTTAAGGAGCAGCTTGTAGGATAAACTCACTGCAAACATGAGAGCGTTTGGAAGGATCAGTGAGCAGGAGCTTTATGTCAGCAACTCTGACCAGATGAATGGTGCCACAGGTGCCCACACTGAGCAGGCTGTGTCATCTGGTTCAGGAGAACAAGTGTGGAGTGAAAGCCTCAGAGCTGGGTGATGCTGTGGTTATTCCAGACCCCATTGGGATTGGGGGTCCCACACTCTGCAATCACATCCCCCAGTTTGTGTGTAAGGTGAAGAACAAGGCACTCCACTCCTACCAGCCCCACAGACAGAGGTAAACCTCCAATGTTATTTTTTTATTCTGAAAGAAGAGCATAAAAAACTAAAACAGCATCACTGGAGATGCTCCTTTCACCTCTTGATTAAAGAAGCCATGAGCAGCTTGTAGCTCCACAGCCACAACTGAAATTTCCTTCCTTTTTCTGCCCTTTCTGGTTCCTAATGGCCCAAAGAGCAGATTTGGGAGGGCTGGAAGGGGTGGGTGGACACCCTAACCAGGATTTCTGCAGGGACTTTTCCACTCTCAATCCATGCACACCTCTGGATCTGAGGATGCCAAGAATTTCAAATACAGTACACCAAGACCTAAAGAAGTAAGAACACAATTCCAGCAGCTTTTGTCTCCCTGAGAGACACAGAAAGTGCAAACAAAAATGAATTGCATGGCAGGACATGCAAAGAGCTGCATTTTGTGCCCACAAATTTCCAATTTCCTGGGAAAACTCACCGAGGCACAGGCCAGGATCCCAAAGAACCCAACCTTCTGCACCAGGTTCTGCACGGCCACCTTCGCCCGGGAAGCGAAGTCCTGAAACAGGAAAATCAGATTATCCACGAGGAAAGCCCACCTGAACAGAGCTCAGAAAGTGTGATATCCCCAGGACTGCCCCGCTGGGACCTGCAGGAATTTCAAACCAGGAAAGCCAGTGTGAAACCCAGAGTTTAGAGGGCCAGTGGTGCTGGAATGTGAGCACCCCGTGCACTGAGTTTGGTTTTTCCTCACCCTGTGAGCGGCACTGAGCTCCCACTGCTATGGAAACAGATTTTCCACTATTTATTTCCCCATATCTTTGGAATGCCAGTGCTGTTTGTACCTATTCCTTAAACAAGCAGAGGGAATGAATTCCTCCAATGCCATTTCCAGAGGTAAAAAGGAACTGAGGACAGAAAGAGCAAAAAAATCCAAATAATCCCGTTATATCCTCAGATCTGCTCTCCCAAACCCAGGATCTCAACCAAAATTGCCAATTCCAGGCACTGCCTACATCAGAGCTGTAAAATTCATTAAAATCCAGAAAGCTGAGCCTAAATTGCTTTCAAAGCAGGGGAGGTGCAGCCCCTGTGAGTGGAGCTGCTCTGCACAGAGCTGCCTCCTTCCATTTTGTGATCAGTTCTTACTCCTGAGGCTCAAAATTTGCCAAACACCCAGAAAACCCCTTAAAAAAAAAAACAACCAAAAATAAAGATTCTCAGGAGGAGTTTCTTTGCATGTGAGAAGGGAATTTACAGGAGATAAAATTCTTTTGAAGCAAAACTGTCCAGAAAAATAAAAGCAAGGTCAGTGCTTGGCCACAGCAGTTGCAGAAAGCTGGGAATCCTTGGGAATAGCAAACATTAAAAAATAATTACCCATTCCTCTTTAAAAACCTACAAATAAGCAATAAAATTCTGATTTTTCCAGGAGCAATGCAATAAATTACCCAAGGAAATGACTTTAATCAATAATTAATGATATTCTGAATTCCACCCTTTACTATTGAATTGTAGAATTTAGAATATCATTAATTATTGATTAAAGCAACTGCAGGGTAATCCAGAAAAATCACATTTATGCAATTTGAACTTGGTTACAGTTCTGTTGAAACCTTAAATACTACACACCAAGGAAGGAAAACTGCAGTTATTTTACAATGTTCTTGCAAATTATTTAAATTTTGAGCTGTAGAATTGACAACATTTTCTGTGGCAGATTAAAAAATAATAGATCTGTGATGAGACCATTTGCTTCTTTTTACACCCCTTTTTCAAGGAGTAACTTTTATCCATTACTGTGCTTTCAAACAGTTAAATTCCCTATTTGAAAATTAAAACAAAACAAAACAAAACAAAACAAAAACCAATTATTACTCAAGTCAGAATAATTCTATTTATTGTATTTAATGCCTGGAAAAAGAACTCAAAACTGTAAGAAATGAGATTTTCTAAATCTTTCAGTGGGACATTTTTAGCCACAGGGGAATATAAAAACCCTCTAGAATATCCCATAAAGGTGAATTTCCACACTCTGACCAGGAGTTAGAGCTTGGGCTCATGATTACAAAAGGGAAGAGATCAAAATTCACTTTTTAAATGCCAATTTTCCCTGATATTTGTAGGATCCCCCCAGAACACGAGGGATTAAACCTGATCCCAGTGAGGCTGACACCAAACCCTTGAGCTTGTTCTGACAGGAAACAATCTGGAAAGTAAAACTAATTTTATTTTATTTTTTTTTTAATTAAAAGAGTGAATTTTGACACGAATTGTTCTAAACAAACAAAACACAACAATTTCCTGAGCACCCAGCCCAAAATTCTTGCGACATCCAGGGCAGTTCCTGCTGCAGCCCCAAATTCCCTCGTGGTTATTTCCAGAAAAACAGAACCCAAAAAGGGGATCCCAGCTCCAGTGGGAGCCCCAGGATTTGGGATGCAGGGAATAAAATACCCTTTTATTTCTATTTGATTAAAAAAAAAAATTTATTTATTTCTAGGATTTTCCCCAAGGAAAACAACACAAACCCACAGTGAAAAATCTTTAGGATTCTTTACAAATTCATTGAAACACCAAAAAGTGCTAAAGCAGATTCTGTCCTTGGGAAAGGTGTCCTGGAATTGTTCTTTGTAGAAGAACAATTTCTATTTTAGAAAAATACTCTTTTATTTTATTTATTTATAAGATTTTCCTTAAGGAAAACAACACCTCTCCAATTGCCCAGGCAAATGCAGGAGTGAATAATCTTCAGATTCTTTACAAATTCATTGAAACACCCAAAGGTGCTAAAGCCGATTCTGTCCTTAGGAAAGGTGTCCTGGAATTGTTCTTTTTAGAAGAACAATTTCTATTTTATAAAAATACTCTTTTATTTTATTTATTTATAAGATTTTCCTTAAGGAAAACACCACCTCTCCAATTGCCCAGGCAAACCCACAGTAAATAATCTTCAGATTCTTTACAAATTCATTGAAACACCCAAAGCAGATTTTGCTTTTGGGCAATTGGAATTTGCCCCTGGAATTGTTCCCTGCTCAGGCATTTCTGGAGCAGAGCTCACTGGGGCCATTTTCAGCCCCTATTTTCTCCCCCATTTCCCAAAGCAATATTTTCACTTTTATCAGCCAATAAATATTTTTTTTCCTCGCAGTTCCATAAATCTGATGGCAAAGTATCTTGAAAATAAAACCCTCCAGGACAATTATTGAAATGGCTCCATGATTTATTTGCATGGAAGTTGTTTCTATTCTGATTTTAATTTATTCCCCCATTATCTTTTACTATGTTGCTAATGCACTGTTGTATTCATTTGCACAAGCTGGGATTGGAAATAAAATCTCTAGAAAATGACCTAGAAACTAATGGTTGCAGCACAGCTGCTTTAATAAAATATATTATTATAATTAGATATAAATTGACTGTATTAACTTAGGGGAAAGCACCATTTTTAACCAAATTTCTTAAAAAGAACCAGCTTCCCTCACCCACATTTCTCAACTACAAAATTCAAGGCTGCCTTGAAATTAATATTTTCCCTCCAGCTAAAAACATATAAAACATTAAAAAGCTAATAATGAAGGTCTTTAAAAGAAGTTTAACAAGTTTGTCTCAAAAAAACCCCAAACCAAAACCAATGTTGGAGCAAATTTTCTCACCTTGTTAATTCCTAACTTTATTTTTTTAAGTTATTGCTCAGCTTGTTTCTTTCCTAAGTTTTGGTTTTACATTGTCTGTCACAAAGTACTTCATGGAAAGCAAATTTTAAATTCTAAAACTTTCACTCAAGAACTTGTCATTGATCTTCCTTTTTTCCAAATTTTCTAAAAAAACCAAAAGACAATTAAAGATTTTTTGTACCTATTTTCTGTCATCTAATGTAATCAGTGCTGTGGATAATTTGCAGGGTAATAAACCAACAAAACTATGAATCCCAGCCTCAACATTTACTCTGTGAAAACAAGTTCAGAACTATTTCTCTTTGGTTCCTTCCTTAAATTTTGTTTGACAAATCTTTGTGACATCTGCAACAATCAAAAAGCCTTCAAAGTTTCATTTCCCTTAGAATACAATCCCCAGTTTTACAAATTTTACCTCTTTCACAACAGAATTTTTTTTTCTTTTCTAAAGCCTGCATGGGGAACAATCTTTTCTCTATTTTTTTTTTTTTAGCATTTGAAATAAAATAACTTTCATCAATTAGTGCTTTCAAAAATAGTATTTATATATATATATATATATATGAAAAGAGACAAAAGTTGAGCTACTTACAGGCAAACCATTTTCCCCCCAAATTAAAGTTTCTAGCCTGGACTGGGCTCCCAGCTAATTGTGATTCATTCTTTAGAACATTTCAGGATGCCTGAGCTCACTGTGGCCCTTTCCAGGATGATTTATTTTTGGGGCTTTGGAAATGGATTTCCTGTGAGTGCCACAGAGCAGGCAGAGGAAGGTTCAGTGATTGAAGATGACTTCACTGGGGTCATCAGCACGTCCCAAAAGCAGGGAAAGGTCAGGGATGGTTCCCCAGCCCCGGCTGGCAGAGCTGTCCTGCATCTGCTCAGCCTCAGCAAAAGAAAATTTTTCAGCGTTTCATTCACCCCACTGCCCCCACAGGACAAAAACCCCTCCCAAATTCCCAAACCTAAAGGCATGGTCAGGAGAATTTGCGTGTTCTGCCTCAGTGTAAATATGGAACTTTTATCCCTGCAAAATCCTTCCTGAGGGAGAGGATGGACAACCTTGTCCAAGTTACAAAGTTTTGCCCCATCCTTCTGTTTGATTTGGTTTCCATTTAAAATTTAACCTCTCACTGTGAAGTTGGTGAGCTCCTCAGTGTGAGGGAAGAACAAGCACCTCACCAGGTGAATAATAGTTAGATTTAACTAATAGTTAGATTTAACTAACTAATAGTTAGATTTAACTAACAAGATTGAGGAAAAATTGTTTTAATAAATCAAATTCTTTTAATAAATCAAATTGTTTTAATAAATAAAACCTCACCAGGTTTAGCTAACAAGCTTGAGGAAAAAAAACAATTTTAATAAATATTTTTTTCCTCTTTTCCCTCTCTAACAGAACAGCCACAATTAATTGTTCCCACTGCAATTGTGGAGCATCTTTTTTCTTCCTCTGCAAGGGCAGATCTGGTTGATTGATCCACAGGAGTAGCTGGAGGTGTCCAAGGAGCTCTGAATAATCAGAGTTGCACTGAATCCCCCAGAAAAAACCTGTGACACTTCCCCAGCCCTGCTCTCTGAAGCCTGCACAGATGATGCAATGTGAGAGTTCATTTTCAAACAGCTGCAATCAGATTTTAGGAGCACTGAGAAACCAACAGCTCCCAGCACATCCCAGCTCAATTCTCTGAGAAAAACCATCCAGATCCACATGCCAGGGATTTGAGGCCTGGCCAAACTTCTCTCCTTTTCTTTCCTGCTGTAAATACCTCAAGCACTTTAGAATAAATTGATGAAGTTGGCAGATGTAACACAAAGATGGAGACTGGATTTAGTGCAATTCCATCCCAAGCTCGTGGTGCACATTCCCTGCTCAGGAGGTCTCATCTGTGCCATGGACATTCCTCACCTGGCAGGTGCTGGCCTGGAGGAGTTAAAAGATTTTTCTAGAAGGCCTGGAAGGGGATACACAGGATTTGTGACTCTGACAGAAAACAGGAACACGAGTGAAAAACCATGAAAAGGCACAAAGAGAGATCTGAGTGTGTCACACCTCAGTGGTTCTCCAGGAGAACTCTGGAGCAGCTGCAGAGAGGGAAATTCCTCCTCCTGCAGGTTCCCCAGGCCAAATGTGTCCCTTTTGTGTGGACAAGCCCTCAAGATCTGAGCATTATTTCTATTATTTTGAGCATTATTTCTATTCTTGTTATAATAAAAAAGTTTAATTATCCAGATAACCATCTGAAGTAGAGAACATTTTTTTCCCCCCAAAGATTGAAGGCTGGGTATGAAGTTACCACTTGGATCACCAAAATTAGAGAGTCCTTAACATTTAAAGAGCTGCCTACAAAGACAGTGCCCCTCTTTATGTAAAAATCCCAGTTATGTTAAAAATGAGCTGCACAGTATTTTGTTTCTTCTGGCTTTCTGTTCCAACACAATGGAATCAAACACAGCTTATGGGAGAATGACCATTTGTGGTGAAGGAATGGATTGCAGGATTTCAGACTGGGAGGAATTATTAACTCCTTGCAATAAAGCATTGACTGCAGGGGAGCCACAGAGGTACCCAAGGCTGGGAGGTCACAATGGTTCAGCACTCACTGCTCAACCCCCCCCAGAATATCAAAAATATGAATAAATTACAAACAGGAATATTGTGATAGCAGCTCAGGGATCTTTGTTCCAGCTTTCTCCAAAATGCTTCCAGGTAAATGCAAAGGGGCAATAAAAAGGGGAAATTTCCATTTGATGCCTGGAGAGCAGGGGAGGTGTGAGGGGAAAGGTTTAAACTTCTCATCACCCAAAAATCTGGGAAAGAAAAGGTCCTGTCTGGGAAATCAGACCCCCAAAAGAGGGAGCTGGAAAAAATAACTTTCAAGGATTACTGAAAGCACTGGTGGGATGGTGGCAGAACAAAGCCAGGACTAAGTCTGATGAAAGAAAGGGATTTACACACAACAGGCACAGGGCAGATATTCCAGATTCTAAGGGAGTTTCACTTCATGAGAAATCTGGGTTTTCTGAGGCATTCAATTCTGGAAAAGGAGTTGGGTAATCATGGAAAAGTTGCAAGAGAAAAGGACGTAGATGCTGAGCATGATAACAGCTTGAAAAAGTACAAGATGAAGGCAACCAAGCAGCAATAAAACAGCCTTGGCTTCTCCAAAGAACTGGGGAAAGAAGAGAGCAGCACCCACAAAGCCTCATGAAACACATTGTGCTGGTGATCTGAGGGCTTGAAACTGGTTCAATATTCAATATTCAGTTCAACATTCAGAATATTTGCAGGCAAGGATCAACATACAGTAGATATTCCAGACAAATCCCAAGTCAACAAGAAATTCTGTTTACAGGTGGATTCTTCCTTTGTGAGGATGAGAATGCAGGACAGATGGTGAGGGATTTATTTCCACATCTGTTTGTCCTCAGATTCTTCAGGCTGGCTGCACGTTAAGGTTAAGGGGAGATGCTGCAATCCAGAGGTAATCAGGAGGATGCTCATCTTTGGGACTTGGGAAACTCAGACATGAGTAACTACAATTAGTCCTTGGGTCAGAAAACCTTAGGTTTTTCTATAGAAAATACAATTAAACCTATTGTCCCCTTATCAGATTTTAAAAGTGCTGTTAGATGATAGAAAAGACAGACAGAAGAAGCCACAGAGCACAAAAGAAGCTGAATTTTTTGCAAGCCCTGTGGGAGCAGAGACAACAGGGTGAAGTGTCCATTCCAACAGCAGGCTTGGCTTTCCTGGGCATTTCATTTCAGCCTGTCTTGGAGTAAAAGTGTGAAACTTCCAAATGATGAGTCCATTTTATGGTAAATAAGATCTCCCCATTAACAGGAGCAGGAATGAAGTCAAGCAGCTCTGGACCAGTCCATTAGTTCCACCAGGAACTTCCAGGTATTTTCTTCATTCCATTAATCATCTGAACCAGGGCAGGAACTTTTTATTTCCCTCCTTTCTCCCTCCCCCTCCTTGAGGGAAGAGCCAGCACAAATGGGTTTTTACAACAAACTCCATCTCAGGAGCTTCCATGTCAGGATTTCAGCCTGTTGCAATGCACACCCAAGTTCAGAAGGGAAATACCAAAAGGAACACAGATTATAGGGCTCTGTCAGCTCTGTAACTCCAATTCAAAGCCAGCTTTTTCCACAGCTAGAACCGAAACCCTCAAACTTCTACATAGAAAAGCCCTTTTGCTTCACACGCTGTAAGAATAAAGAAATTTGGTAAAGAATGAGACACAATTAAAGGAAACAGCCTAGAGGAAGAGGAAGGAGCGTGTCCTTTCAGCCTTATCAGATCTGTCCTGCAGAGCTGTAGCCCCTTTAACCACATCCCCTGCCTCCTCTGCTCCTCAGAGCAGCAAGCGTCCACTCTGACACTCTGCAGCTCTCCAGCCCTGCACAGAAACTCCAAATAAACTGATCTCTTTCCTTGCTGAATAATAACCACTTTCTATTCACATGTGGCAGGGCAGGTCCTGCAGCCCATTTTCAGGGAGGGGAGCTGTCAGTGGCAATGTCAGCAGCGCTGGAGGAGATTTCCCAGGGAGCTTTTGCAGCCTCCAGCCCCGGAGGGCTCCAGGACCAGCCCAGACAATGCCCTGAGGAACCTGAGCTGGACTAGGGGGGGAAAAAAACCAAAACCAGTTGGATTAGAAACTGCCTCAGGTCCTTCTCGAGGTGAATTTTTCTGTGATTCCATGACAAGATACTACAGCCACAGGCAGGGCATGAGTGGAGTAAAGGAACATCCCAGCACTGCCAAACCCCCCTGCACTGCTCCTTTATCTCAAAGCTACCCCTGCAATCAGTGATTGTGAGCACAGCTCTGCCAGTTCCAGAATATTGTTAGTTTTTAAAAAATCCATTCTAAAGAGTCAAGTCTTATTTTGATCCCGGTGGTTTAAGATCCAGGCATTGTAAGGAAGGAATTTTTGATCACCAGTTATGAAAACTGACATTTTCAATCTCTGATAAACCTGAGAACTCAAAGCCATTAGCACTGAAAAAAAAAAATATTGTGTCTCCACATAGGACTCAGACATAAGTTAAGGATTAAAATAGAATGGAAGTGAGGAACTTGTGACACAGCTGACAAAGCCTTTAGCACACACACGTCTTCCCTCTCAGCCCAGATGTGCAACCTCTCCCCTGTTGTCCCTGGAAGGGACAGAGGTTCCCAGACAGCTCACACAAGTGGGCTGCATACCAGACTCTTGTACAACACAGATATTTAAACAGTGTCTGGAGCAAGGAGGAAAAACCAGCCATGTTCTTGATTATGATACCAGGATGAATTTCTATCAGTTATTGAAGGTTGTCCTTAAAAAATATTTAAAACAGCTTTTCTGACCCAGCTTTGGATCATTTTTTGGTCTTTCTCAGAATACTCAGGAGTGAAACATCAAGTATTGAGGCACAAATTTTCCCCTTAGAAACTTGTGTTGAGCATTCCCAAGACACACAGCACAGGGCATGAAAATCCAGTGACAGAATTCAACCATCGGCTTCTCCACAACTCCTGTGCCAATGCAGCCTCCAGCATTTCCAGTACACTTGGTGACATTATTTCTAATTCCTGTTGTAAAGTGAGAAATTTGCTCCTGAGAAAATCCTCCTGACCTAACACCGAGTGAAAATGTTGCAAAGTAACCCAGGTTTCGCTGCCTGGGTGATTTCTGATTTATGTAATTCCACACTGAACATTTAAATCATGTTTTAGGGAACAGACCCTTCAAAGTAGAACTCAAAAAGTCCTCTCCAGCCGGCATTAGTAATTAGTGCAATGCCCTGTGCTGTTTTTTCCTTATCTGCGAGCAGGTGTGCAAATGAATAGAACAATGTGGGCACGTTCTGCTGCCAGTGCCCAAAGAAATCCAACCAGGAGGTGCTTTACACATTCCTTACTCACAGCTCTCATTGTCTTCCCCCTGCCTGCTTTAACTCTTTGCTATCTCTTCTCTCAGGAAATGCTCAAGTTCCCTTATTTACAGCTGCCATTGACTCATTCCAAAACTTATTTTAAACGAGGTAATTTTAGAGAGCAGTTCAAAACCGAGTTGTTACTCAGTGCACCCACTGCTTGTTCTATTGTCTGTGCAAACACACCGGCACTTTGTCACCTCGCTCCCCAGCACTCCTGGGGACTTTGGTCTCAAGTGCAGCTCGAGGTTTGATCAGTTGTGAATTTCTGTTTAATTACAACCACCATAAAAAAAAAAGGGAAGAAACCTCCCCTGGAGCTATTAACAAATCGTGGCATCAAACCTGAGGAATGCAGGGTGTGAGGAGCAGCCTCCTGGTGACCACCCACAGCCGTTCATAAATAACAATTAATAAAGAGAGGAAGCTGATGAGGAAAGGGAAGACTGAGCAAGAGAAAGGATGAGTGGAATTCGATGCTCCTTTTCAACGAGTGATTTCTGGGAAAGCAAAACAAAGAAATAAAAAAGAAGTCAAGGTTTCCCAGTTATTGTACATGACCCTTCCACTTCTATTTTTATGATAAGTGCTTTATAAAAACCTGCTTGTGGTCTGCTTGAACTTCTTTTTTCTTGTACCAAGCACCCTTAAACGCTGTTGATTAAACAAGCCAGCAGCCTTTTCAAGCAGGAACTTATCAGATAGCAGTTGTTAATTTAATCACGGCAGAGATCCGTTCTGACTTTGGCCATCTAAAACGCTGCTAATTAAGTGAGATTTCTCTCATTAGTCGTGCTCAATCATTCCCGGGGAGTGAAGTCAGTGTCGTGTCAGAACACAGCGCTGCCTTCTCCCGGGCGTGGCACGGACTTCGCTCCGCTCCAGCACTGAGAACCCCACGTGAAGCTGTGGCAAAGCGAGGCCGGGTTTCCAGAGAAGCTGCGATGATGTGTGAGCCTGTCCCCAGCGGGCTTTAACCCCTTGCTGCCCTCGGGGAGCAGCCGCGGCTCGGTGGAAGCCCAGGGCAGGCGGTTGCAGCTCGGTTGAATTCAAACCCTCTCGAGTCCACGTTGACAAATTCTTTACCAAGCCCTGTGGTTACAGGGAAGCTGGTTTCACTCTGAGTCACTCCTGTTCAAACAGTTTACTGGAAATGGAGGGGAGGGGGAATTTTCAGAGAAGTCATGTGATGGCCAGACAAACCACAACCAGTAAAGGTTCAGTGGAGGCAAAAACAGGTCCCAGCAACGACTGACAGCCAGTGTGCAGACGGCACTCAGTCATTTCCAAACCAGTCCTGCTGCTGCACCTCCACATTTCTGTGGATTTAACCCTTCTCCAGGGCTCTGTTCTTCCCCAGCTTGCAGAGTAAACAAACAGCGGTGGCTGATAGTAACACAGGCAACTAGAAAATATTTTCACATGGAAATTTGGCTGCGGGCAAGGCTGCACAGAAGCAAACCCCCGATGTGTAAATCATTAGTTCTTAAAGAAATGCTACTTAATGAAGCCAAACACTCAGAGCCATTAAGGATTAGATATTCAGAGATATCAGTACTTTCCCCTCTTAGCAAGGAGCACCGGGATACAGCAGGGCCCATGCACTGTCACCGGGTACCCTGAGGGAAGCTGGCACCAAAAGTTGCTTTTTCACTCCTCAGCTTGAAGTGTTCCAGCATGACAGAGAACCGAGAAAAATTAGCATTCACTTCCCCTAACTGGGGCTGCTTTGAGATACTCCCCGTGGCCAAAAGGGAGCTCTGATAAAACCTTCCTTCACTCTGGAACAGAGCTAACAGCAGCTGAGATGCTGTTTGAAACGCTGCTGGGTTCCAAACCTGCCCTAAGCACGAACAAATCCCAGCTGGGGCGTGCTGGGCTCTGCCTTGCGGCAGCTCTGGGGACAAAGAAAAGCCAGAAAAGCCACCCCCTTGTGTAGGGCACGGCCACGAGGCAGCTGAGACACTCCCTGCAGGAACCGGGACTCACTGTGAGCGCACAAAGGGACGCCGAGGAAGGAGAAGTGAGTGTTCCTTTAAAAGAAGGGGCTTTTTCTCAATGTGCTAATGGGAAGTACAGCACAGGCACATCGGCTGCAGGTTAATGAGCTCTCTCAAAAGCCAGCACAAGGAGACAGGTCACTCAGATCTGACATGCAGGACAGAAAATCCATCAATAGACTCTTTAGAGTAAATGGCATTTTACTCTGTGTAGCTCTGAATGGAGCACTAAACCTTTGCTGTTCAATCCTCTTAGGTCTCTTTTTTGGCTGTTGTTTTTGTGGCCCAGCCAGGAGCATATTCCCCCTCCCAGAACCTTCGGGCTGCATGCTGTAGCCACGGCCTATTCTCACCAGAGAAGATGCTCATCTGTTCCTCCAAATTCCCATTGTTTTTGAGAAACAGCAGCAATGAGCTCTCTGAACAACTCACACGCAGCAAAAACGTCAGAGCAGCTGGCTCTGCCTCATGGGCAAAGAGCAGCTCAGCAATTCTTCAAAATCCACCACCCATGCCCCAAACCTTTCCGAAAAGCTGGGTGCAAGGAGACCTTTCTGCTGCAAAAATGCTCCTGTCACTTGACATCAAGCATTTGCAGCATCCCCAAGGCACAGGACACTTGTCACAGCCCCCGTGTGAGGCTTCAGACTCTCAGGGTGGGAGAAAGCTGATGGAGGTAATAACAATTGTTAGTGAGCAATTTAAAAATAGACATCACCACTGCTCATGAATGCAAATTACAGGGCAAAGAGTGATAAGATGTGCTGGAGATTGGGATTTGCAGAGGTCATAGGAAAGGCAGGCCTGTCTCCCACAGACATCCAGAGAAAACATGATTGAAGCCAAAAGCAAAAAGGAAGTCACATTAGCAAATGGAAAAAACTGAACTGTCAGTTTTATGAGCACAATACAATTTAATCGGATTGTCAAAGCCTCATGTTAAAAGAGTTTATAGAAACCAAACCACAAGTGGAGTTTGAAAGATTTTTTTTTTTTCCTGGCCATCCATCCACAAAACAACACGCTTCAATCCCAACTCAATTGCCAAGAAAATAAAATCAAAAGTACTGGTAAATAACAGCATCATTTTCCTTCATGAATTAATTCCACAAGGCCATTTGTTTACTCCAGGCAGTCAATACAGCTATAGTTTGGCCTGGCCTGACAAAATGCTCTCTAGCAAAAATTTCCTTCCCAAGAATCTCACTGTGCGTTCTGGAAACCGTCTCTGGCTGCTCCCACAACTGTACACACATATAATTTGCTGGGAGAGTTTCAGTAAACACAGATACTGAAGTCATGTATTGAACTGGTTTCCTTGTTGTTTTTTTTTTACCACAACTTGATTTTTGTACAGTTAAGGGATTACTTTGCAAAGCAAAGATTGATGGGAGACAAAAGAACAAAGCAGATTCTTTTTTCCCCCTGCTGCATCTTTTAAAAAAATAGAAGAATTTACTATTTATAATAGCAGAAAAACCCTTTGGAACCTTCTAGTAGGGGGAGGCTTTTGGGAAACACAGGGTTTACTGTTAGAATTACTAGATTGCACTCAGTATTTCCAGACAAACCACTTTCATGGAAAAGCTTCATCCATTTTTTTTTTTTTGAAGGAGGGAAAAGAAAAGTGTATATTTATCTCCAGAAACTACCCTGGCAGAGGAGTTTAAAGACATCAGTGCAGGGTAAATAGCATCTGCTGGTTTTTAACAGCAGTCTCATGACCCGTTTCAACTTAGTGGCAGACAAAACAGGATAAGAAGGAAAAATACAGAGGGAAAAACTCGGTGGCAAACAGCATGAGGAAAAAATGTTTGATTTGGTCTAAAACACTATCAGGAACTCGTGATCAGAATGCAAACTCCTGACCTGAAGGAAAAAATATCCACAGCAGTACCTGACTGATGTGCTGCATCAATTGTAAACTGTGCACTACTCAACCCCTGGAGAAAATAAATGACAAGAGCAACAAAAAGGGACCTGGAGCAGTTTTGCTGCTTTTCCACATCAGGAAAAATGTTTCCTCAGGCTGATGAATGGGACACACACTGGTCCCTGAGGGTGTCAGAGGCAAGGCAGGCAAATGTCATCTGAAAGGGATGAGCTGAGGCTGAAAATCATCTCTGGCCCAGGGAGGATTTCAATGCAGCAAGAACAACCAGGATTATGGAACAGCAGCTCCTCTAGCCCTGTTTTGCCAGCCCAGTGTCTCCCTACCTTTATTGTGCTGTTCTTTTAACTCTAAATAATTACAGTACCTGTAGCAAATACTTGGCTGCACTATTTTATCTGCTCCAACAAGCTGCATTCTTGTCCTGCCATCACCACAGCTATCACCCAGTGCAGGATCTTTCTCCATCCCTGGCAAGTCTGTTGTGAACTCACACCAGCTGATTCTTTGGCCCCTTCTCATTTCGTTGGTTATTTAGCCCCTGTCAGTTGCTCTGGGTTTCATTAGCTCTGCTGTTTCACACACTGTCCTTACTTGTGCAGTCTCTGCGTGTTCCAGCATCTCCTCGAACTCCTGGTACTCCTCATCGTCAGGCTCAGCACCCGACAGCCGGGCTGCCCTCGCCATGAAATAGGGGGGCAGCTCTCCAATGGCTGTACCAGCACCCTGGGAAAAGAACAATCCTGATTTATTTTCCTGTTTATTCCCAAACACAAAACACGTGACACGCACAAATCCCGTGGCCATGCTCCGAGCCGACAAGAGCAGCTGTTTGGAGCAGTTTGCTTTCACCCACCAGGTCAGAATCCCCATCATTTCCAACAGAATGCTGCTCCTTTGAATCCCTATTTCCCTCTCTTTCCCTGTGGGGCTGCAGGGTCAAGCATCCAGGATCTGTGCATCCCGTGGAGCGGCGTGTGGCCGGAGCCCTGGGAGGCTGGAGCTGGTGGCTCTGCTGTCCCCCACATCCCTGCTGTGCCCCACATCCTGAGTCAGCACTGCTGTGTCTCACCCCACCACATGATGCCAGACACATTCCCCAGCATGTGACAACCCTTGATCCCCAAGGGCCTCCAGAAGAATCCGGGAGCTCCTCCCCGGTGCTGTCCTGGAGTTTGCTTGTTCAGTCATGAGACTCTGGGCAAGTGTTTGTTAGAAAACAGACTCAGGTTTTACTACAGCAAGGAAAAAAAAGGTTAAGCCAAGCCTGAGCTCGAGTTTTTCCCTGTCCTTCAGCTGGGATAGCTGGAGCCAACCCCAGATGAAAGGACGGCTGCGTTCTCACCGCAGGAAAATTGTATTTGTTTTCTCAGGACATCAAATGACTCATTTCAGTCTTGTGGGTAAAGGCAGCTTTAGCTTAAGCAAGGGAAAAAAGAGAGACAAGCAAAGATTGAACATATGGATAAACAGAGGCTAATGGAACAGGAACTTGGAATTAACTCAGGATGGTTTAAATTTAGGGCAGGTAAGAGACAATAGCTGGGCACTGCACGGGAATGTGCTCCCTGCAGATGGCTTTTCTCTCCCAGGGTCAGCAGTGAGTAACAAATGCTTTTCTCCTCCTTTGAAGCAACGTGAAAGCTTTTCAATTTCCTTTGTTCCTGCTCTATACACAGCTGCAAGCAAGAATTCCAGCTGCTGTGGATATTCCAAATCAACAGGTCGTGGTTTTAAATACCACCGCAGCTCAATTCTCAGTTTAAGCACCCAAAGTGCACACAGGCCTCAAATGTTTATGCCCTTGTTTTCCACAGAAGAAAAAGTTTAAATGACTGCAAGAAGCTGAACTTCATTAATCTGCATATTTCTGGCACAAGGGGAAGATAAGCCTGAAAACAGTAGCAACAACACTTCAGAAAAATTAACTTGAGGTTATGTTCTCAGGGTGATGCAAGAAGAAAAAGTCACATTGCTCCTCCAGGCTCTGCCAATTTGCTTTGGCTTCGTTCTGTGAACTGAGGAAGAGGTTTGCATGTGTGTACTGGACATGAACTTTCTTTAAATTGGATAAGTCACATGCTCATTATTACAAAACATTTCAGAAGTGCAACAAAAATCATATGATTCATGTCTGCAGGAGATAGGTTCCTTAAGTGCATAAAAGCAAAAAAAAAAAAGGAAAAAAAAGAGCAAAAGCAGCAATTAAGGGCTCCAAACCAGTAACTATTTAACTGCTTTTTGTAACATTAGATATTTTCCCCATTTAACTCTGAATGCCAGTTTTACATGGAGATCCCTTGGACTCACAACAAACTGGAAAAGCAAATGCTAATCAAAATTCTTTTACATTCAGGAAAGGAAACTGGGAAATGACTCCACTAGAAAGAGTCTTTTAAACAGATTTGATCCTGCTCAGGACACAGGCAGCCTGTTCTGCTAATCCCAAGCAATTAAACATTTTTATTCTTTCCCCTTATTTCTTGTTAAAAACCAAAAAGGCTGCAACACATTAAAAATATAGGGCACTATTGAATTCCTGGTCCCTGTGGGATGGGAGGCTGTGAAAACTGGCATTCACCTAAGGATTGCTCCTGAGCCCTTCTGCAGCCAGGGCTGCCGGAGCCAACTTTTACAGGGATTGCAAAAAGCATCATTTTCATCCCACCTAATAACTCAGGCAGACTGAATCCTTGTAACACTCATTATCAGCAGGAATGGCCAGCACTGCCATGCTGGGGACTGGGAATGATTTGAATCTCTGCCTGAAGTTGGCTGCCCATGGTTTGGTGACCCTTGTGCAGATAAATGCTCACATTTCACCCCACAGGACACTCAGCCTGCAAAGTCATCCTGGGGTGAGCTGCAAAAATCAGCTTTTTCACCTTCTGGAAGTCTCCATTCTCTTTGCTAAGTGGACATTTAGCTTAAGAGTGACAGAATCCAAAATAACTTTCCTCCACAGCTTCCATAAGAAGTGAGCTGGAATTAGGACAAAAGAAACACTCTGGGAGCAGAGCAGCAGCAATCGCCAACTTGATTTGGCTTACAGGAAATTAGCAAGCAATGTTTATGTACTCAGGAACATTCCAAGAAAGCATAACATTACACGGGACACCGGGGAGGACAGAGGATGCTCCCCAGGGAACAGCCAGAGGAGACAGAGTTCAGAGCAAAGGTAGCTGACAGGGAGTTGGAAAAGGGGGGGAAAGGGTGAAAAAGTGGGATGCAAATGTTCCTGTTGCCTTGGCCTCTCCCTGATCTAATCCAGGGAGCTCAGAGCACCAAGGCACTGCCTGTTCTCCCCCATGGCTGCTCTGGAGGACACGAGATTCCAGCTCTGCTCTCTCAGTTCTGAACTTCACTCTCCTCATAGCTCAGTTTTTACACGCTGCAGATGAAGCAAGAGATGTTTACCCTCAGCTGCATTTTTATTTTGCAACCCTAGAAACGTAGCTGTAAATGCCATTTTTATTGCTTGTCTCTATTAAACAGATTTCAGCAGAGGGGGATGAGGAAGAAAATAAAAAGAAATCTTAGATATATTTATAGTCTTGTAAGTATTTGTGTGATCAGCTACTTACTGAGCATTCAGGCAATTCTGGACTTTCATTAAGAGTCAAATTTAAGCTGTACTTTGCTTTTTGACAGGGCTGTGAGGCCACTTTCTCTGTTACTATTTTGATTTTAGTCTCTAAACTCACACAACCTGACTGGAATTTTTGTAACTAACACAGCAGCTGCTATTGAAGAAATTGTAGTGACCAGTTGCCTTATATATTAAAAAATACCAGGGCAGGCATCAGATACTGTTTTTAGAATTTCCTTTCCCTGCATTTGAGTTGGACAACCAAGAATTGAGTAATTAAATCACCAGCTAGGACAGGAAGTCAGCAGCAAAATAAAGTTAATTTGGCATGTGGTTCACAGCAGATGCATCTGTGTAAACTGCAATTCAAAATGATCTATATGTAAAGAAAAAAACAGCCTGGATCACCAAAATTCTCAAAAAATTAAACTTCTACAAGAATCTGTAGAGAAAAAATAAAAAGAGGAAAACTGAAAGGAAGTTCCAATGACAGAGTTTCCTAAGACCCTGATTCACTTAAACAGGAAAAGCTGCTCAGCTTTTAAGTGAAAAGTGGAAGCAGGCAGAGAAACAGAAACAAAATATGTAAAAATGTGGAAAAGAACACTTTTTAATGAAATCCAATTGAATTAAAATGTATATATTTTATTAAAATATGTAAAAATGTGGAAAAGAACACTTTTTAATGAAATCCAATTGAATTAAAATGTATATATTTTATTAAAATATGTAAAAAATGTGGAAAAGAACACTTCTTAATTAAATGCAATTTACTGCTGCAGCCCAGAACAAGCTGTGAGATGAGGTCCTGAGTCCTGCAGACGAGGAACTGCAGCTTCACTCATGTTACAGCCCCAAAATTCTTGCAATTATTTCTTACTTAGACTTGAGAGCTGCCAGATCATCTGGGGTGCAGAAACCCTTCCTAAATTTTACTTTTTACATCAACAGCCTTCAAATTCTTTGCTTTGTATTTAGGAAACTGCAGCTGACAGAAACCCCCCAGGAATATTCTATTTAAAAGCATTAAAAAGTTCACTTCTCACATTACCTTGGGCATCATTATTCTGCTAATTGAGGCATTTCTGCCAATTGCTGAGCACAGAAATGAGACCCAGCAATGGTTTTTGAAGAAGCCTTACCCACATGCAGGCCTCCAGCCTGACTTTTGAGATGATTGCCCACAAGGAGATGGAGCCTTCAGCTGCCTCCTCGTCGGGGCAGATGATTTGATCCGGGTAAGGAGGCTCAGGGAAATTCACAGAGTTACATTCATAGGCAGCAAGAGTGACTGAGGCTATGTGTGGACCCTGAAAAATAAAATTAAATTGAAAAAAAAAAACTCAATTGTATTTTATGTGAGTTAGAATAAAAATTAAAATTAGCCACCACCATCCCCAACACTTGTCCCCAGGAGAAAACTTAATGCTTCTCTCTTTAAATAATGTTATTTATGTAAAATTCTTGTTTGTTGGAGTTTTTTTGAGACCATCTGAATCACAATGTTGAGCTACTAATGTACTTTAAAAAAATTAAATATTTCTTTTGATCCACTGAAATGTTAGGGAGACTTTCAGCTTTTGCCCTGCCACTTAGAAGGCTGTCAAAGAGAAATAAGAATCCTTATTTTTTTAAAAAAACAGGAATTTTCAACTATTTGACAATGTTCTCCTTAAGGTATTTATGACCTACAGCTTTATTAGAGGAGGTGTTTTCCCTACTGCTGCTTTTAGAGGATTAGGCATTTAAATTGTATATTGATTTTTTTAATGACTGGGTTTAATGACATCTTGCAGCAGACTTTGCTAACTTCTGTATTTTTCTCCAACAGCCAGTTGTTTAATTTGTGTCTGTTTTTTCTGAGTAAACAAGAGAGGGACCTCAGTGCTTTTTGCTAAAAAATGGTTTGAAATGTAATTCCAAACTTAAACATTATTTAAATACCATTTAACTGAATTAATTTTAGTTTCCATCTTACACTGAAAGATTTTTTTTGGACAAAACTCCAAATAAAAGGAGCATAAAAATCCATTCAAGAAATGAACTGTTACATAGTTTAAAAACCTGAAAGAATTGCCATTATTTTTAATACAAAAGAATTGAGAAGCAATTCAAACAATCTGAACACCAGACACTGTAGCTAAAAAACAATCACTTCACAAAGGTCATGGAAACACTGTCCAGGGAGGAGGGAGGGGGAAGAAAAATAAAATTACTGCATTAAACTGAGATCTTTATGTAAATCCACACATCTAAATAAATGTAAAAGTTTCCTTAAGTGCAGAACAAATTTCACAAACCTTAACTTCTGCTCTTTCATTCGATGGGTTTTGACATCGTGCTGGGAAATGTTGCCAGCAATTTTCATTTATGTTTTTATCTGCAATCTGAATTTATTTTCATTTTATTAGAGCAATAAGGGAGGTTGATATACCCCCCAAAAATCAAAGCAGAATTTTTGAGAGAGCAGAGGGAAAGTGTGAGAGAGCTGAGCCCTGCCCGGGCTCCCTTTGAAATGCAGGAGCCCCAAAAGCTTCATTTGCACATTAAAGGGTGAAATTCCAGCGCAGGTCCCACACAAAAGGGGAAGCTCCAGCACTCCTGGGTTGGCTGGGGAGCTGAGGTTCACCCACCGACATTTCCCAGCAGTGACATCCACGCTGCCATTTTTCAGTGGCACCGAATTAAGAATGTTGAAATAAAACACCAGTTATATTTTCTGTATGGCAGCTGCGACTGCTGTTGTCATATGCAAACAATTGCAAATAAACCCATTCTGCTGGCATGCAACTGGTAAAGGACAAGCTGCTCTGAGAGCAAGAAAATGCTTTGATTTATTCCTTGCTGCTTTACAGGAGGCTCGTTCCAAGTGCTTGGGTGTATTTTGGATTGCAGAAATACAAAACCTGTGAGATGATAAATGAGGCACAGCCCCTCTTGAGGAGAAGAAAAAGGTTCAATGAAATAAAACTGATAAAGAAGGGATCCAGAAATTGATACACAAGAGAGATTTTGATATGGAAGGGAGAAAAAAGACTGGAAGAATGAACCAAGGAGTAATAATTTATATTATTAATATTTCTATAGGCCCTAATGGCAATAAACTTCTTGGTAGCTGTAGCAAGATCATCTCCACAGCAGCTTCAGAGCTAAATAAATAACATCTCTAACATCTCTCTATTTCACTCATCAAGGGCAGATGCAAAGAGATTTGAAACATCCCTGGAATTGTAAAGTAGATTTATGGCAAACCTGGGAACCCTTTCTCACTGTGAAACTTGGAGGATTTAATCCCATCCCCAGCTTGCCCCTCCCTAGGCCTGACAGCTACCTTGGGACCAAAGAAAGGTCTCAATCCTAAAATGAATGGTTTTCACCTGCAGAAATGTGCAGTGAAACCCTCCTGAAGGGCAGGTTTGCATGGAGGAAATCCCCCCTGTTTGAGCTGTGAATGACAATTCCCTCATTCCCTCAGGCCACAGCCAAGCAGTGAGATAGGAAATCCAGAGCTGAGGCTTTCACTTCCACAAAATTTGGAATATACAGCACAGAGGAACTACAGCCAGCTTATTTAGAATAGCAAGGGACAAATTTTATCACTACTGTCAGTAGTGACAAGCAGCCCCCAGTCTTTGCAAGGCTTCAGCATCAGCCAAATTTCTTCCCAAAGTGCACCCAGGGTGGATAAAGCAGGTCCTAAAATCCCAGGGGAGCACATGAGGACAAAATGCCCAAGTGGAGATGCTGCAGGAGCCTCTCCCAGCAGAACTGCCACCCTGCAAGAGGCTGAACAACCTCCAAACCCTCCTGCTGAGAGCCCTCCCAGTCTCAACAAATGTCTGCAAAAGGAAAAATTTCACAGGGAGTAGCCAATGGAAAAAAAAAAAAAAAAAAGGCAAAAAGGCATTTCAGCAAACAGCTGCAAACGGCCACCTGAAGGCCAGGCCAAGGGAACAGAACTCTCCCAGAGCAATGTAAACAATTCTATAATGGAAAAAAGTTGGAGTGGTGGAAGCCACAGAAGCCACATTCGAACTGGAATGAGGAATGAAGCGCAAATGGTTTGTTCAGAGGGATGAAGTGGGGCATGGAAGGGAGGCAGAGCAATCCTGAGGCCTCCTCCCTGTCTGGGTGTCCTGGGGGTCACAGGGCGTCTGTCCCAGGCTGGCCAGGCTCAGAACAACACCCCCACCTCTGATTTTGGAGCTCCCCAACCCTGGGTACCTCGAAACAAAGCTTGGCTGAGCAGGCCCAGGGCTGGGAGGAGAGCAGGAGCATTGGAGGGTTGATTTCTATTTCTGAAAGGAGCAGGGACCAGCTTCAAACAGGCTCCAGTGCCACCTTTGGAGAAGCCCTGACTCTACAGCCAGGAGGATTCATCCTCATCCAGTTCTGTTAGTCCTCTCCACAAATAACACCTCCTCCTCCTCCTCCTCCTCCTCCTCCTCCTCCTGAGTGTGGGGCTGCAGGAAATACTGAGTGCTCTGCCTCCCTGCAAGAGTTCAGTTTGTTACAACACTCGGGGAAGCCCTCTCAGATGTCCCCCTTGGACTGGGACTGTAGCTGTGCCTCTGAAAAGGACAAAACTGCTTCAGACCCCATCACACCCAACACTGAATCCCAGGAATTCCCGTGTGCTCCTGGCCAAACCAGGAAAACTCAGGGCATGTAAGATCCTGAACACCAACTGTCTTTCCCTCACTCACCCTCTCCCAATGATTTTTTTTTCCCTTTTAAGCTGCAGGAGGCACTAAAAAAGGATTGAAGAGGAGAAACTGAGAAGCATTCTGCTGACTGGGGCGAGAAACACCCGCCTGCCACTGCTGAGGAGCAGAAGGAGCCTGTGGTCAGGCCGGAATGTGATGTGTTAGAAATATCTGTACAATTTGCAAATCAAACAAGACAGGATTTGCTCATCGAGATGAACTCAACATAAATCTATTTCTTAGCAACAGCAGCTCAGGGCAGTTTGGAAATCCCTGTCTGCACTACCCTGATGTCTCAGAGAAGGTAACTTTGAACTCTTGAACTCACGGGCCTTCAAAGGAGTTTTATTCCAGTGGTTGAAGGCACCCAAGTTGGAATGACACGGAAATAAGTTAATTAAAGTGATGTATTATGAAATTTCTGGAAAGTAAAAATCTTTTTATCTGTAAATTATGCTAGGAAATTCATCTGTGGAAGTAGAAAGAGACAGCAGCCACATGTAAAAAAAATCATGAGTTAAAATCCTTAAAAACATGCTGATCTGTATAATTCTTACAGCAGAAAGTCTTTACCATAAGGAAAAGTGCCTGAATATCCAATTAAAAATGAATCATATTTTCACATTATTAATCATTCTGAGCACCTGGACTGGGAAGTCAATTAAAGCTCCAAATAAAAATAATGTATCAAGTGTTGGTTTCTCACATGCCCCTTCACAGAACAGCCAGGCTGCTCAAGTGATACAAGAACAACCACATCTAATTTTAACCTTTTATTTTTGGGGAAGATATAATTTTAGACTGGCTTTAATTTAGAAACATTTCTCAAAGAAAAGTGATATGTCTGCCAGCAAGAAAAATATCACCCTGAACTCCTTGCTGAACTTAATGCACTAAAAATCTGTTTTCCTCCATGGATACACTGCTCTTCACACTGGGTTCAGGACTCAGCCTTTGCACAGGGGGGGAACAAGTCATGATGCATTTGATGGAGATAAAGTGGAAAAAGAAAGGTTTGCTTCTCATGGGAAACATCCTCTGAGCGGTGCCCCGGGCCACGACTCATCCCATTCTTATCCATGAAGTCATTGCACCTCTCCAGAAAGCCCCAGCACACTCACAGCATCTTTTTTATCTCTGAGAGCAGCGGACAACTACCCACAGACAGAACTGCTCTGTGATTAAGAGGGAGAAGCTTGGTCTGGAGGTGGCTGGTAAATAAGTGCAGTTTGTCTGTCTGTCTGTCTGTGCTATGAGATTAAAATGTCTCATGATTTTATAATGTCTGGAATGTGGTGCTGGCTGGAAATCAGGGCTGGGGACAGAGGATCCTGTACCTAGAGCATCCTCAAGTGACACCAGCATCCATCAAGGGGCCAGGGCTGGGTTTAGGAGACCTTCACAGCATTTCAAGCTGTGGATTAGTTTTACACTCACGTGGCTGTGGTGAAGTTTCTATTCCCACTTCAGCCAGGCCTTGCCCCACTGTGCAGAGCTGATGGAAATTCCAAATGATCACCACAACCTCTGAATTTGACTAAACAAGAGCCACTGAGGGCAAGAGGCACATGGCACAGCTGTCTGTGTAAAGGACCATGGTGCTGCTCTAAGGAGTAATATGAAAAGCAGATTTTTTTTTTTTTTTAAGGCTGCACCTACATTACTTTCTATAGAAACAGATAGACTCATGTCAGGAGGAGGCACAATTGCAAGAATTCAAATTTATCTTCTGCTGCTGACAGAAAATCATGAATAAAATAATAAAATACTCTGTCAGTGTTCTCTCCTTGCCCTTCCCTAGCCATCCTTTCATTTCTAAAGAGTAAACCTCAGCATTTATTCAAACTGCCACCAGCAGTGGTGATTGGCTTTAAAATCTCCAATTAGAGATCGTTCTGCACAATTATTGTTATTTTCAACCTGCTCCAGGAAGCAGGACATGAAAGGTATAAAGTTCAGGCTGTGCATAAAAAAACAAAACAAAACAAAACAAAACAAAAAACCTTAGAAACTGCAAGGGAACAAATGAGGAGAAAGCACAATGTGCTCCCTCAGCAGAGATCTGACCGAACAAATGTTGAGGAAGTGGAGAGCAGATAAGGAAAACAGGGCTCAGCTTCTAGAAGGTAAAGTCCATCAACCTTCAGGAGGAAGAAAAGGGTGCAGCCACCATCCCATTAACTGCTTCACCACCCCATTAACTCCTCCAGCACCCCATTAACTCCTCCAGCACCCCAGGACTGTTCTTGCACAGCCTGACCCAAGGCAGCAGTGCTGGGTTTATTCTCTGTAGGCATCCAACACAACAACAGGAGCACTCAGAGGGATCAAGACTTCAAATGAAAGTTGTTCTCCTTGAAAACACCACTTTTCACCTCAGATTTTTAAAATGCAAGCAGAAGATTTAAGGAACACCCAGATTGCACAACTGATTTAGCAGCAGTGTGCAGTTAACTCAGCACACCCTCCCAGTTCATCTGGGCGTTATTAAGATCAATGCTGCAGTTTCAGGCAGAACAGAGCCCAGGTGTGCTGGAAGCAGGAATTTCTGGGGACATGATTGCAAAAGTGATTTTTAAAAAAAGTTCTCTGTTGATTCACGTATTCCAGGATATTTCAGTTCGCTGTAGAAAGCTTAGGACAGCTGGAGGAAGTAGTTTAAAGACAGGAAAGAAACAAATGACACAGTAAGAGACAAAAACGACCCTCACACCAACAGGCTCCATTTCAAATTATTTTAGAATTAATTTCTGCCTTCTGCACCCTCCAGGTATTTTTCTTTCAACCATGCCAGCAATTCAATAGCAGTAACGTGAGCACAGGTATTAGACAGAACCCTTTTTGATTTCCTTTGTTTTAGGCTCGCAAACTGACGTGTGAATTGGAGAACAGTGAGGGCTGGAAATGAACACCTCACTTCACAAGAAGAATTCAGCACTGGGAAGGGGAGCACTGCTGCACCTCCCACCTGGCCGAGGCAGCTCAGCCTTTGTTTCTCACTTTTTCCTTTACACACAGAACCATCGTTCTCTGGGTTACTCACAGTAGTTTTGAATGATCTGCGTGGAAAGAGCAAAACCTCTCCTGAAGCTGATAATTACTATGAAAATACTCCTGTGTTAGTCACAAGGAAGTAAATGGAGAAAAAAAAAAAAAAAAGAGAAGAAATTGTGTGGGTTTCTAAATTATTCTGTCTACTTCATAAAAGTGCAGTAAGTCCTGTTTTGTGAGCTTCTCTTTTACGAGGGACTTAAGTAATTTTTATCATGAGTCCTCTTACAAGCTCAGCTCCTGGAATGAGAGAACTAACAGGAATTAGGTTTGACTTGAAAAAGCTTTTAGTAGTCCTGACAGGAAACTGTTTATTTGTGTGGGTTTGTTTTTTTAAAAATTATTTACACCACCAACATCTTTTTTTCCAAGATAATGGACTCATTATTGCACAAGTGTCTGGCTTTTAAATCTTCAAATTCTAACCTAAACCAGTTTGGGTAGGGCAAACACAGGGCTCATTTCAGCTGCAAACTCTGTTTGGGGAGGCCAGAATGTGACCCCTGGGTGAGGGGAACCAATTCAGAATGAAAGTGAGAAGCTGAGCCCTTGAACCAGATAAACCCAGCTCTGCTCTATCAGGGCAGCACAGGCAATAAGGACACTGCCTTTTCTCTTTAAAGGCACATTTCTGCTCTTTATTTTTAATTTTTTTCTATATTTCTGATCTTTATTTTTTTGCTGTACCCTCTTCCACTCTGCTGCCGAGCAGCACTGTAAGAATTCCTGACAAACCCACATATTCCAGAGCTGAAATATCCGGGCTGGACCTCGGCACAACCATTGCTATTGTACCTCACATTTCCTGTTTGTGCTCGCCCAGGGCCTGGCCACCAGCACAAACCCCTCAGCAGTTAAATAAAAATGAACCCCCCATAGCAGCTAAATCAAAATGTACCCCCTCAGCAGCTACATCAAAATGTACCCCCCTCAGCAGCTAAATCAAAATGTACCCCCTCACAGTTAAATCAAAATGTACCCCCTCACAGTTAAATCAAAATGTACCCCCTCACAGTTAAATCAAAATGTACCCCCTCACAGTTAAATCAAAATGTACCCCCTCAGCAGCTATATCAAAATGTACCCCCTCACAGTTAAATCAAAATGTACCCCCTCAGCAGCTAAATCAAAATGTACCCCCTCACAGTTAAATCAAAATGTACCCCCTCACAGTTAAATCAAAATGTACCCCTTCAACAGTAAAAGAGAAATGTACCCCCTCAGCAGTCAAATAAAAGTGAACCCCCTCACAGTTAAATCAAAATGAACCGCCTCAGCACCTAAATAAAAATGTGTCCCCCCTCAGCCCCCCTGGCTCCCCTCAGCGAACAAATCCACATTTAAGCACCAAAAACACCAACAATGCAAACAGGCAGAGCTCACCCTGAGCTTTGAGGGTGAGGAATTCGGTGCCATTCATCCCCTCAGGGATTTCACTTCCCCAGGGAGATGGGACTCACCGCACCCTCAACCACTCGTTTTAAGCACTTTTTGTTTGGCCACATCTTTGACAAAAATCCGTTTTTCAGAGCTGAAGTGAAACCAGAGCACGAGGCAAGCTTTGGGTGGGGATGGGCTGAGCCACGATCCCAGCCCAGCCCTGCACCTCCTCCTGTGCCCTGCTCGGAGCCCTCCGGCACCGCCACCTCATTCATTCATTTTCAGCAGCAAAGATCTCTCAGAGATGTACAAACACCAAAAATTCCTCATGAGTTACCCTCAGCCATCCTCTGCTGGTAATGAGGTGATTCATGCTGTTCGTATTTGAATCTACCACCAACAGAAAACATCTCAGGACCGAGGAAAAAAGCCATGTACTGCTAAAACCAGTATTTGGAGTCATTAATCATAATAGTTTTATTTCCTACAGAACCACATCACGATTCCTATTTTTAAGGGTTGTTTTTAAAGAACTGTGAAAAACCTTTAACAGTTTTTTTCAGGAAAATAAGCCAGCAGGCTTGTTTTGAAAGTGTCAGAATGGAAAGGATTCTTGGAAGAGTGGCCTGCTTCCCTGCTCCTGCCTTGAAGATCTGCTCCGTGCCAGCCCTCAGCTCAGTGCCAAGTGCAGCGCGAGAATTGTTTCCCAAAAAGCCATGTCAGATTTTACATCCAGTGCTGGCAGCAAACAAGGAAGCAGCATTAAAATAGGAACTGATACTTCAGGACAATGTTCAGGCTCTCTCTAACATATAGAAAGCTTTCCAATCACAGGAACAGCAATTAAAAGCCTGGTATCAAACTGACACACTTGACCTGTCCCTCTTGCATCAAGGATTGGCGACCAAAAAAATCCCAAATCTGATGTGAACTGAAATGATCCTGAGGCAGCAACACCCCTCCCACACTGAGGCTGCTTGAAATTCTACTTTTAGCAATTTCCAAGTACTCTCTTCTCAGCTAAGCCTGGGATCTCTCCTGGCACCAGAATGTAGCTCCAAAAAGCAGCTGGTGAGAGATGCTCTGAAGGATCCAGACAAATGACAGTTTTCAACACTGCAAAAACAGCTAAGCAGGCCAGGGAAAGCAAACATCAGAGTCATTCATATCCTGCAGCCATTGCATAACCGCTTCCAGAGCCTGCTCAGTGCTTGGCCACATGCAGTAAATGGCTAATGCAGAGGATTTAATTCAGATGCACCTGTGTGACAGCTGAAGGGGCCTGAGCAGGTGCCTACATGCCATCAATTCCTCCACGTGCCCTCGGTGGCACAGACAGTGCTGCAAGTCCCAGCAGAGCTCAGCACCACATGGGTGGGCCCAAGGGCATTGTTCTCCCAGCGTGTAATTGCATTCCCAACAATCTCCCTGTACATACAGCTTTAAAATGAGCAATTAATTAAAAGCAATTTGAAAGCACTTACTGGGTCTATTCTCTATTGCCAGCAAATCCAGGCACTAAAGCAGGGGAGGATTTGTTTTATAACTTCTCATTTCTTTGAGTCAACAGAAGAATAAGTTTTACCATTATGAAGAAATATAATTAAAGTGTGTGGAACATGAAAAGTAGATCAAGGGTAATGCAGAAGTTAATATTGAGAGCCTCAACGTGTCATATTCCTATTTTAGAGGGAACTGCTGTACAATTAACAAAGCAAAACAGTTACAACTCCTCTCTTTGAGAGCTGGATCTTCTAATTGCATTGTTTCCAGATGGGTTAAATGCAGAACACCACTCTGAAAGAGCTCACCCTAAGGCTCAGGTCAGCACTCCCTGTTCCCTCTCACACCGAGCAGGTCCCAAGCACTGTTTTACTACAGTGATAACAAATTCCGTGTACACCTTGCAGCTACAGCTGCAGCGATTAGAACACGGACAGCTCAAACACGGGTTGTTCGGGTCAGGAGCTGCTGTTTTTACACCCCCTCTGCCATCTAGTGGCAACAACCGCGTGGCTTCCACCGAGGTGTAAACCATGAGGTGCTCAGGCAGCGCCCAGAAGGTGTTAACTGACCTGAGCAGACCATGCTAATCACTAAATCTTACTCAGGAAAAAAGAGGAAACAAATCCTGGCTTCTCGTTGTTCCTGCACTCACTGCCTTCACGGAATTCCCTCAGCGAAACAGGAACATGCTTATCTCATAGATTTATATATTAAATACATTTAAAGCAAACCAGTATTTCTCCTGTAGTATTTACACTTTAGATGTTGATGGTACATTTTAATTACATTTTACTCTATAACCACCTTCTAATTACTCAGTGTAATCTATTCAGTCTCATTTCCCCTCCTAACAAAGTCATGTGAAGCCTTCCCTTTTATGTTCCAAATAAATACCTTCCCTACCAATATTAAACTCAGTTTCTTTTCCTGGGTGACACATGCCTGTAATCTTTGGAAGGCTGTGAACCTCCCAAGCACCCACCACAAATTATACTGATAAACCAACTGAGAAGATGTATTTCCCATAAATTATTTCAGTGTCAGCTCAGGTCAAGGCCTAAGTACCTCCATGAGGTTCACATATCCCACAGGATAATCAAAGTGATGTATTATGGAATTTAATTTTTCTACATTGAAGGAATTGAGAATTTTAATTTTTAAATACAGAGTAAAAGAAAGGTTCCACCTCCTTTAAGAAAAGAAGTGGTGCCATTTTAGGAGGATTTCATGTGCCAAAATAATTGTGAAGTGGCCTGGGGTCTGACAGTGCTCAATGCACAAAGTTGGTTTTGTTTAGCAGGAATTAATCCCACAACCTTTAGGACAGAAGCAGATCTGAGACTGCTCATCCCATGCCATCCCATCTCCCAGGCACTGCCCTCCCTGCTGGGGGGACAGGCAGGAGTTTCCTGCAGTGTTTTCTGTGTTATTGTTAATGATTAAAGCAGCTCTGAAAGTAAACATCTGTAATGGTTCCAAATACAAGATGACATTTGTTGCATGAACTGGTTTTAATTATTTTGTGGCCATGAATCCTTTTCTTGAATCCAGGACAGTGGTTTCATAACCCAGGAACTAATCCAATGGCCAAAAGCAAAACACACCCAAACATTTCCCTGACTTTCATAGCTACACTGAGATAAACAACAACATGCAAATTTTAATATTTTATCTTCATAGAAAAACACTGTTCTTGCTATTATTTTCAAAGCAAAATTAATACAGACTGAACTTTAAACCAGCTGCCTGTTTTGGTGGCTTCAGTTAGAAAAATGATCATTTTAAGCTACTAAAAAAAATACTCTGAAAAATTTTAAATGGAAACACTTGAGCTGCACACAGTAGGACAGGCTTCATGTAAATGAGGAGATTAGAGGGTAGAGCTTGCAGATTTGGCTCATTGTTTCAAAGTGAGGATTAACCAACAGCAGGCCAATATCCACAGTTCAACAAACACAGAGCTTACAAACTACAGAACAGGGTGATGCAGTGTAGAACATGAACAGCATTCACCAGAGCACCAACTTTAGATGTATTTAATGTTTAGGACTTGCAGAAAATTATTTATTCATTGCTTTTAAAATATACAACAATTCAAGTACTCAATTCAAAAAGGACATGGTGTGGAAATATCCTTACCAAGTAGAGCAGAAAGGTGTGGAGACCTGTTCCAAGCCCAACAGAGGACAGAATGCCCAATCCTACCCAGTAGGCACACCAGAAGAACTTCTTCTCCATGTACTGCACATACTGAGCAAGGAAAGGCACAAAAAAAGAAAAAAAAATAAATTATCAAATCTCCAAGGGAGAAAATTAAGCTACAAGCTAACACAGACATTTATCTGGATTATAACAGCTGAAATAGACTCCTGAATACTTCTATTTGCAATTTACTTCAGTAACAGCACAGACATATAGAGGAAGCTGCACTTTCAAAAGAAAAAAAAATCCACATTTTGGAATCAGCAAGTTTCCAAGGAGATAGATGGAAATTCAGGTTCAACAGTAGGAGGTTGAAATTCAGAACAGGCCCACGAGGAGCAAGCCCCAGACAGTGTCAAGTAGAGCCCAGGCAGCTCAGAGAATTGTCTGAACAGTTGAAATAAAGGAATAAAATCAGCTGCACTCCCAGTGAGCCTGCTGGATGTTGCACCTTGGAGCAGGTTTGTCACTTTTATGAAAATATTAAAATGCTGGTTGTGTGCTGCACCCAGAAATGAGGGGATGTGGGAGAGCCACAGCAAGTTCTGGACACTATTTTACACCATCCATGGAGCAACAGCACCAAGGTGAATTTTACACCATTCTTATCCAGGCTCCAACCTGTCAGGGCACAAAAACATCTTGAAAATGCCAAGTGCACACGGCTGACACCTCCTCAACAGGGAGCTCCTGCACTGGCTGTCACCTGAGGGTGACACTGCCCTCAGCAGGCCCAGAGATGAGGTTCCTTCCCAAGTGGCTTGGAACTTGGGGTGCAGAACTGCAGATCCTTCAGGCAGGCAGAGCCATACCACAGCACGAGGGATGGAAGCAAAAACTGGAATTCAGAACCTGCTCATTTCAGAGCTGTGACAGCAGCTGGGATTGGTTTTTAAAAGGGCTCCCTGTCCTCCAGGAAAATCTGAAACTCCAAGAGAAACGGGGAAGGGAAAGGTGCAGACAGCACCATCACTAAGCTTAACCATGTCTGACACTTGCAGTGCTGCAAAAGCACCAGGCTTGGTGTTCCCATCACAGGAACAGATGTGAACCATGAAAACATTTTACATCTCCTGTCCTAGCTGGGCAGGAGACTTTCTACAGGAACACAAGAACCATTTCTTGGGAAACATGAAGCTCTGCTCTGTATGTGCCTGTCCTAGCTGGGCAGGAGACTTTCTACAGGAACACAAGAACCATTTCTTGGGAAGCACGAAGCTCTGCCATGACTCAGGGTAACAACACCTCCCCTCAAGAGCTGCCACCACCATGGAAATCTTGCTGACAGCAGCTGTGAGGGAGTGCTGCAGCACCCGAGGTGTGCTTCACTCAGGAGCAGATGAGACACCTCCAGATCCCCCAGAACAGATCAAATGACACAGCTCATCCTCCCCACCTCTGGAACACAACTCATGCACACCAAGAGAGCAGTCACGACTTGAGAAACAAAACCTCAAAGGATCCATTATAAATTCTTGGAGATGGCAGCAGGATTCATTCAGTTCCCAGCCCAGGGAGGGGGAGCAGGGGAGCAGAGCTGGTACCTGTTGATGTGCTCCCTCTATGTAGTACAGGGCTGTGAGCGCCGCCAGTGCCAGCACCACGCACGCCAGGACCCCTCGCCGCCGCCACAATCTGAAAGACAAATGGCAAATTAGGGTTTTTCATCATTAAACATGCAGATCAGAGTAACTCAGATACCTCTGGGGACTGGGGATGTGCTCAGCAGGGACAATGGCAGCACTGTAAACCTCCCAGGAAAATATCTGGGGAGCTTTTATTCTTTAGGGAAAAATCTCCGTGTCACTGGCAAGCGAGATCAAAGTTCAGCCACTCATATTTTACTTTTTTTAATAAAGAAAAACAAAGTAACTGACTGAAAACAAACACAAGCTGAAAACAATTCAGCTTCTAGAGCCAAGAGTCAGACCCAGGCCCTGAGCAGCAGCTGTGGCCAAGCACAGAGCAAAGCAGGCCCTGGGCAAGGACGAGCTGGGTGGAATTCAGAAATGCTGATTTCCAACTGTGCTGCTGGGCAGAACCACAGTGACAGTCACAGGAACAAATCTTTACATTATTTTGTTTCCCCTTAACTATTAAAATTAGTATCTTGTAACAGCTCCAAATTTAATAAATATGTTTTAGGTAAGCATTTGGTGAGTAAAGGGAGAGAAGTGTTTTCCAAAGTAATTTGCTACCAAATAATTTTTGAGCACATTTGGTTTTACTCTTTTTTTCCTGCTTGATATATATGTGGCCACACACAGTAGGTTAGCAAATACATTTATAATTTTCCAGAAAACAATACTATATTGTCACCTAATGATATATAAAAAAAAAACAAGTGCTAGCATCACTTAAAATTTCCAGCCTAAAATAGCAAACTATAAACATAACTTATCTAATTAGACAGAAAGACAGAAATGTGAGGCATAATACAGGAAAACAGTCACAAATATTTCATATTAAGCAAACTGAAAAGAGCACTCAAAACATTTTAAAATGAAAGTTAGTGCTGCTTCCATTAGTATGACAATTGAATTTTCAAATGATTGTCATTCAAAACACAATTTATGCAATGGAACACAGGAGATCATTAAGAGTCAATCTGAGGTCTCAACTTAATAGCTTGTAATAGTCAGGGTTGTTTTCTGTAAAGATTCTGTCAGGGGAGTGCCAGACAACTGAATGTGCTGCTCAGCAGAGGAGGCAAGTGCTATCTGCAACAGAATTGGATGTCTAGGAAGCCAAATAAGATTTGAGGTCTTAAAATAAATCCTCAAATGTTATTTCTGCTTAGTTTAAATAAATGCTTGGCGATTGTCAGAATTACAGATGTCAGACCCAGTGCAACAGTTCTCAGAGACAACCCCTAATGGTAGTTCAAAGAATGCACATAATTAAATAAATAGGCTTGGGGGGCTCAGGTTTTGGGGGGTGTGGGGTGTAAAAAGGGAATTAGGGCTACCTACACTGGATGAACCTGGTGTTTTTCATACAAATAATTTCAAAAGCAATGGAAGCTGTCAGTAGATCTGGACTGGCAGCACCTCCAGCCTGGCCCAGAGGGGGTGAGCAGAGCCCTGAGCAGCAGGCTCAGCTCAGCCTGCAGAGGAGCAGCCCCACAGCTGCAGTCACCCAAGGTGACCTTAGACCCTGACTCCTGACTGGGGAAGGCTTTGTAAGCTCGGTCCCAAGCACAACAGAGCCCAGTTACCAACACAAGCACTGCAGGCTGCTACTCCTGGCATTTGCATTGCACATTACACTCGTGTTTGGGCAGCCTAAACCCCCGGGCCTTGTGCCTGAAGGACTGGCTCTGCATTTCCAGCACTAGCAGGGAATGGCAGAACTGCTCCTCACAAATTCTCTCACTGGAATAAGAGCTGGTTTAATCCAGTGTGGAAATAACACTCAAGGAAAGTGCTTTAATAAATCATTTCCTGCTGTGAAAGGGCCACAGAGAAGCAAAGTCCTCTTTAGAGCATCATAAACATGACTGCAAGCTCCACAGAGCCCTGATCTCTGCCCTGGCTGAGCTGTTTGAAGATTACTCAGTGTCACCAACACCTGCATTAGCAAGTCAGTGCTGACACTGCAGCCATAAGCACAATATCCCTTTCCTTAAGGATCCCACTCTTTCAAATTGGAATATTCAACTCTTCAGAAAGGCAATCTTCTCCCCAAGCACCCTGCTTCACTTATGTAATTTAGGCAGAAGATCTAAGAGCACAGCTACAATTGTGGGGTGCTCCAGCAGCCACCTTTAAAGGACAAAAATACACATGTTCTCTGAAAAAAAAACCAGTTTTCAGGTTGTGAATCATCAGGGAAAGTGAGATGTCAGAATGACCTACTGAATCAGAGCATGGGTTTGCCCAGAATGCTTAGTAGAAGTTAAAGAAATGATCTTTACTTTATGGTCCATTCCTTCAAGTTTATTAGAGTTTCCAGGCAAAAATACTGCAAGGTAACAAGAGGTTTTTTCCACAGCACAATATTCAACCTCTCCTCTCGCTCCCTTCGCTTCCGCTCACTCAACATCGAGGAATCTGCAAATGAAAAGAAGAAAATATTAAAAAATCAGTAAGAGCACAGGCTGGCAGGTCAGCTGCTATCCCACCCCAAAATACACTGGCTGTTTAACATTTGTCAGGAAGTTAAGGTGAGCTGTGGCTCTAGGACACGAAATAACAGGAGAGTACACAGTGCTGCTCCTGAGGTGAAGACAAGGGAAGTTCATTTGCTGCCTTTAACATTGACAGTGTTTTAAAAGTGACAGTGGAGTGGAAGGTGAAAGTGCCACCTCTCCAATGACACTGGACAAACTAACAGTCTATTAAATGTCTCTTTTTTTTAGAAAAGAATGCAAAATACTAAGGGTTATACAGGGCTCTGAGAGGAGCTGAGAGCAGCCAGGCCCCAGGTCAGAGGCGAGCTCAGCAGGGACGTCTCCCTCTGAACCTCAGAGCTGGGTCTTGTCCAGCAGAGCTATTCCCAGCTGCCCCTTGCAGAGGATGGAATTTCAGGGTGTAACTGGATAGGGGCACCTGCCCTCCCAGGCAGGAGCCTCTCCCAAAGTCTTCTCCTGGAAAGGAGCTGCCTTTGGAGCTCAGCCCTGCCTGGCACTGAGCTCACAGCCAGCCCAGGCCCTGCTCACAAAAAGGATTTTCTAATCAAGGTGTTACTCCTGCTTTTCTAATCAAGGTGTTACTCCTGCTTTTCTAATCAAGGTGTTATTTGTGTTTTCTAATCAAGGTGTTACTTTGTGCTCACAATAAGATGAATAAAACCCCAAACCTGAGCTGGTTTTTTTGGAGGAGAATGCCTTGTTCAAAGGTTGTCAAGCTAGTGAGCAGTAATAATTTTTTAGACTTTTAAAGAAAAGGAATTCTGGATTAAAAAAAAAATAGTAAATGGATTTAAAAAAAAATAATATTTTAAAAAATATTTAAATATTTTAAAATAATAATAATTTAAATAATATATATTTTATATTTTATATAATATAATTTAAAATAATAATTTAAAAAAATAATAATTTTTAAACTTTTAAAGAAAAGGAATTCTGGAATAAGATTTTAAAAATAGTACCAGTAAACAATGAAAAAATACAGCTGTAGCCAAACAGACATCAAACTTATTTAAACACCACTTACTACACAGTCACAGCACATGTATTCTACTTTGCACTGTAATAATATTCATAAATTTTAGATTTTTAAAAGCTGTTGCATTTAAAGAATTAATCTAATCTGATCTCCAGCACACTGGAACCCACAATGTATTATTTCAGTCTTACTGCAGTAATTGAACCATTTTGCCTGATCAGATGCTGATATTTACACAGAAATTGCAGCTCTCATTAGTCACACAGCCCACTTAACTCTGTATTCCTTAGCTGTAAAATCAGTTGCTTAAGATGAACTAACAGAAATCCTGGCAAGTACTGAGGAACATCCACATTCCCTCAGAGTTACAGGATGATTTAAGACTTTAAGTAAAAGGCTTTAATTTGTTCCATACATACAAACATGCAGTTAATAGTTTTCATTTAATATGTGTAATAAAAATGTTTCAACCTTGTTTTTATGACCTTGTTTTTAGTAAAAGGTCGTAAAAGACAATGGTGCAAGACTGCACACAACTTGAGAAATCACTTGATTACAAAACTTAATTAAATATGGAACTGGCACATTCAAAGCTGACAGGAAACAAACAAAGATGATTATAATTTCCATGCTTTACTACACAGCATGGGTAATTCAGCGACACAAAAATCTTCATTAACTGTTTTCAGGTTATTTTTCATGAGTTCTAAACATTAATCCCAGGCTGCTTCCGACATACCAGCAGGAAAAACAGAGGAGAGGCAGGAGGTGAAGTAGTTAAAACTGTTTTGTTGGTAATTTATCACTGAAACCAATAAATTATAGTGACATTAAATTTCAACAGAACAGCTAGAAACTGGGAGACTAATAACTGGATCTGTCCCAGAGTAAATCAGATTTTTATTACCAAGAACTGACTTTTCAGTGCCAAAGGGTGGGGTTGTACAGCCTGACTTCCACAGCCACACATTTGCCAACAGAGTTAAACTTTTTTAGGTTTTTGTTGTTGTTGTTGTTGTAGCCTCTGTTGGTACCCAGGTCAGCTTAAGCTTGTGGGGCTTCAATGTACCAAGAACTTTGGGAGAAGAAAGGAGTGGAAGAGAAATGTGAATGGAAATACACAGCATGAACCTACTCCATGGCTTTGAAATCCTAAATCCCTCAGGTTCAGAGCTGACTGAGGTTTCTAAGCTTCATTCAGGCCTGGAGGCCCTTTGCAATGTGTGGGCATCGAGTCCCAGAGTCCCAGAATGGTTGGGTGGAAGGGCCCTAAAGCCCATCCCATTCCAGCCCCTGGCACAGGCAGAGGTGCCTCTCCCTAGAGGTCAGGTGGCTCCATCCAGCCTGGCCTCTACACAAAAGCAAAATCAGTTCCTTTTCAGTCTTGTGCTGTTTGACAGCCCACACAGGGCAGCTGAGAGCACAAAGTGGTTTCCCACCTACCTGTGAAGCTGCCATTGTGCTGCTCTTTGCTCATTCTTATGCGTCTCTGGTCACAGTCTGTGCCATTCTCTGCCATTTCACAGATCAGTCACCTCTGGGGACCTGAGAGCAGAAGAAACCCAAAAAGGACAAGGTGTGGTTCTGGTTAGGAGCACTCCACAGGCAAAGGATGCAGACAAACAGCCAGCAGCTCCCAAATCCAGCATTACACCATCAAACAGCAGAAAGTGATTCAATCCCCACGGTGACAAAGATTCAAACATTTCCACCTACATAATTCTAAATTTTTCACTCAGATGACAAAACTCCCTCACTTCTAACAGCTGAACAAAAGCTCATTAAACAAACCCCTTCCTTGCCCCAACCCACTGTTTGGGCTCCAGGAGCAGCAGAGCTTTGTACAAACCTCACTTCCATCCTGACACTGGTGCCTCAGGTGTGCTCCTCATCCTGGCACCAAAGCCGTGCAGGTTGTCACTAGGTCAGAAACCTCCCTGGCTGAAGGATCAGCCCCCAGTGTGGTGAGCAAGGGACAGAGCTGCCTCTCCTGCTCTGCACAGCCTGAAGTGCTGGCTCTGAGGCACACAAGGCAAACTCTGCAGAGGACAAGAGCTTCCTGATGGGAGCTTTGCTGCCACTGCCCATACTCAGCGCTGGTTTAGCCTCCCTCTAGAGAGATCAGCCCTAAATCAAACCCCCAAAAGAACAGATGGGGTTTTCCTTATCCAGGAGAGTAAATAATGCAAGAAGTGGGAGCCAGCACAAACCAGAGTGTTGCAAGAGTTGTCTTTTTTTTTCCTTTAAAATAAAAAAAACCTGAACAGCTGACAATTCTTATGCAATCAAACACAAAGAGTGTAACCAGTCAGACTCCTTGTTTTAAAAACCCTCTCTTGAATCCTAAAACTCTCTTAAAAGAGAGTCCCACAAAGTTAAAGCATTTTGTTTGCATTGTATTTCTCCCTATAAGCATAGTTGATTTACAGTTTTTGATACATTGCTTTTGTTGGAAAGAAAAGTGGTGCAGTATTAAAATGACAGGTTATATAAAACTGTCCAGTGGAAGAAGTTGAAGTTCCACAGAAAAAATACTTCCCCATTGATTTATGTAAGGCTTAAGAGCCAAGCAGTAACTCAGGTTTGGTAAACAGGAGTGAGATCACCCTTTGGATTCAGACTGCAATAATTTTGTCAAATTGTTCAATAAAATGTTCAAAGATTTCAGATGCTGTATTTGACATTTCCAGGGTGTCACAAGTCAGTTTTAGACAGGTGCTTTTCTAAACGGGTACAAGCCATGTGCATTAATTGCAATACAGATAAAACTGTTAGCTAGAATCTAATTACTAAAGGTTTTAGTTAAAATCCAGTAGTCAAAAGCTCTGAGGTCTCAGGAAGGAGTCCCTTCTTCAACACCTCCCCCTGACACAAAATGTGCAGAAACAGAAATCTGTCTGGTTAAACAGGGCAGCAGAAACTCATCTCATGCATGTTACAGCTTCTATTCACTGCAGTGTGAACCCCAGAACACCCAAAGCAGCTGAAACATGAAAAAAGCTGAAAAATGCCAAGGGCTCCTGAGTCAGCCAAGGACAAGAGGCCTGAGCTGCTGCATCTCTGCATGCCCTGCAGGCCAGGGAAAGGAGCAGCCCTGCCTCTCCCAGGGGAGCTGAGAGCAGCCTGACCCTCTGGAGCCACCGCAGCCCCCAGGCGAGGAGAACAGGCCAGGTGCTATGGCAAGAGCAGGATCAAACGTTCATCCAGCCCTCAGCGCCACCAGGACAGCTGGGCTGTGCTTTGGTTCTGACTGCGCTCATTCGTTTATATCTGTTGAAATAAGGATTGATGAACATCTACAATTTCATATCTATTATGTGTAGATATACTTTTATATATATATTGAAATAAGCATTGATGAACATCTACAATTTCATATCTATTATATGTAGATATACTTTTATATATATATTGAAATAAATATTGATGAACATCTACAATTTTATATCTATTATGTGTAGATATACTTTTATATATATATTGAAATAAGCATTGATGAACATCTACAATTTTATATCTATTATGTGTAGATATACTTTTATATATATTGAAATAAGGATTGATGAACATCTACAATTTCATATCTATTATGTGTAGATATACTTTTATATATATATATTGAAATAAGCATTGATGAACATCTACAATTTCATATCTATTATGTGTAGATATACTTTTATATATATTGAAATAAGGATTGATGAACATCTACAATTTCATATCTATTATGTGTAGATATACTTTTATATATATATTGAAATAAGCATTGATGAACATCTACAATTTCATATCTATTATGTGTAGATATACTTTTATATATATTGAAATAAGGATTGATGAACTTACAATGTAAGTTTACATCCACACATACCCATGTCTGTACCACAGGAATTTACACACACAGGGCTCAAACTGCATTTACAAACAATATTTAAATTACACACCCCCACCCAGCAGGCCTGATGTTCACAGAAAGCTGCTTAGGAAGCAAAAGCCATCCAGAGCTGTTGAGCACACACACAGCAACACTAAAAAAAGTGTTCTGGCTTAGGGAACTTCAGTCACATTTTGTTGACTTAAATATAGCAAAGATTAGGAAAAAACCCGCCACGAATTTCAGTGGAAGCCACACGTTCCTCATTTTGAAATCTATCTTTTTTCACACGTGCAAATCTAGCCTTCAAAATTAAAGCCTTGATGGGTTTGGTCTCTGCTCTCAGCTTCATTACACTCCCAGGAGTTCATTTAGTGCAATGCCAGCTGCTGTCCTTGTCTGATGCCACAGCCCAGGCTGTGCACAGCGCTGGATTCCAGTGCAGTCCATGGGACTCCTGCCTCTCTGGGGGTCCCAGGTGTGCTGTTCCCAAGGCATGACAGCTTTTTTTTCAGGAGCTCAACTGCCAGAGCCACTTTTACCCTGCCTGCTTGGCAAGGCACTAATCCAGGATTAGCTTTGCATAACAGCACCTCACAAGGCAACGTTTGCACTGAAGCAGATAAATAATCCCCTTCCACTCTTCTGCAGGACAAATACTTGTCAAGAAGGTCTCAAAGTTCAACCGTTCTGCAGGAAAGCTCTAAAAATTCCTATTTAAGACCACAGCTGACTTGCAGATGGGATACCTATCACATAGCAGGGCTGAAAGGGCTGCAAACCCTTCCTGGCTCCAGAAAAGAACCTCCCTGGTTTACCTCAGTCTGATTATACTCAAAGCATCTTAGCAAAGGGCCTGGAGGATGCACATCCCATCTGAGCTCAGCACCCCTGATCTGCTCTGCTGCCTGATGCCCATCAGCACCACTGGTCCTGCCCTGATTGCTCCCCACAGGGATGAGCTGCAGTGGGAGGTGACCCAAAATGCAGTCACCCTTCCTTAACTCACTCCTTTTTCTCCAGTCTACACCCAACCCGTGAGAGCTCACCGCAGGAAATCAAATTCCATCTGCTAAACAGAACTTCACTTCTGACAGAAGCTGGGGAAGACACAGAGCCCATCTCTAAAAATAAATTTGCCTAGTGCATGGAGTACTTAGCAGCAAACATAAAAATAAACTATTTAAAAGAGCGAGGAAAACAACTGTGGCCAGTTTTTGTATCAGGGTGGCTGAGATCATTTGTTAGAGCTCTGCTCACACAGGAGCTGCTTTGTAGGGCTGAACAAAGAGCTGACAATACACCATTGAGCCTTAGTGCAACCCAAACCATGGAGCATAAAAAGACAATTACTGCTAGTCAAAAATGCAAATTGATCAACAAAAAGGGTTTATGGTGACTGTGACTGGCACTTCAGAGCCTAAGTGAGACAAAGCAAAACGAGCTATCGGAGCCTGAGAACACAACAAAACTGGGCACTGCAGCATCTGCTCTCTGGAATCAGAGAAAAGGACAAAGTCTCTCCTCTGGAGCTCTGGGGAGGCTGTGGAAGCACCCAAGTGTTGCACTCGTGCAAAAGGAACCAGCTGTGGACAAACTGGGTGTCTGCACTCTCACCCACAGGAGCAGAATGTGGGCTCATGTTCTGTGCCAAGCATTTTTGGAGGACTCCTTTCCAAGGTGCTGGAACAACAAGGAGCCTGTTTTCACAATCTCACTGCTCTCCCAGACGTTGTTTGAGTCACTAATTCTTACCACTTCTGACTGAAAGAGCCCTGACTCTCAGCTCCCTCAGCTGCTGCTCACACAGCTCCCAGAACCAGACTTAGAGCTCCAAGAATTTTGTTGTTCCCCCCATCCGCCTCAGCAACACATCATTTCCAGTCAGTTCTTGCATTTTGCCAAATGTTCCAAACCTGCTGCTTCTTTCTCCTCAACTTTTCTGATATTCCTTTTTCTTTTCCTACACCACCGTTCTTCAGTTGCAATAAGGAGAAAAAAGGATTAAAATCCAGTCTTTCCAGGTGGGTAAAGAATTGCACATCTGTGAGGGTTTTGGTTGGTTTTTTTTTTCAGTCATCAAATGCTCTACAGAGAGAATAAGTTAACAATTCCCTGGCAAAGAAACAGCCTGGAGAGCGCTTTCCCTGGAAAGCCAAAGGCTGCCTGGCACAGGAGCACACTGAGGTGAAGGATGGGATCAGTTTGGAAGTGAAACTTCACCTACCCCTGCCAGCTCCTCCCAGCCATTCCCTCTGCACCGCTTCTCCTGAAGGCAGTGGAGGAGCCGCCCACGTCCTCAGCTCTGCAGCCCAAAGCAGCCTCCTCCTGCAAAGCTGCTGCCCCTACAGAGCAAGAGAGCAGCGTGCATGTGGCACTGGGGGGACACTGGGGGGACACCGGGGTGACACTGGAGTGACACCGGGGTGACACTGGAGTGATACCGGGGGGACACTGGGGTGACACCGGAGTGACACCGGGGTGACACTGGAGTGATACCGGGGGGACACCGGAGTGACACTGGGGTGACACCGGAGTGACACTGGGGGGATACTGGGGGGACACCGGAGTGACACCGGAGTGATACCAGGGGGACACTGGGGTGACACTGGGGTGACACTGGGGGGACACTGGGGGGACACTGGAGTGACACTGGAGTGACACTGGAGTGATACCAGGGGGACACTGGGGTGACACGGGGGTGACACAGGGGTGACACTGGAGTGACACCGGAGTGACACCGCTGTGACACCGCTGTGACACCGGAGTGACACAGCCCCACACCTGGGGGTTAATGGCTTTCCTGAAGATGACAGAAAATATTAAAATATTAAAAGTAACTGCTCTTTTTTTTTTTTTTTCCAGTCCTTCAGCACTCCTGGGAAGTGTTCAATTAAAATAAATGAGGCCACGTCTGAAAGATGTTCCACATCTCTGCAGGTTTAGCCCATAATGGGTTATTTTGATAGGAGTGCATTTATTCCCATACTAAAAATGCTTTCCTAACTAAAATAGTTTCATTCCTCAAAGGAGAAGTAATTCAGTTGAAGACCACAGGTTTCCATTTTGTGGGTTATGCCTCTGTACACCAGACCTATTTTCCAATTCCTACCCAAATAAATCATCTTAGAATTTAGAGTCAAAATTCCCATTTTTTCAAAAAAAAAAAGGGACTTTGGGATGCCTTTTAGGAAAGACTGTTGTGACATGAGCTTCAGGGCTGCCATGCAATTTCTTTTGAGTTAACAGAAAGTTCTGTCCCCTGCCATTAAAGCCCCCTATATTAAACTGATCTTTTTGGTGTATTTTTTTCTGGTGAAACAAGAATTTTAATTACATCCAGCAGTAGAATCAGGTGCTATAATAAAGGAGGAGAGATAAATAGATGAAAAGGTGAGAGCCAGGATAAGAGGATATGCAGAGGAGGCACAGCACAGATGAAAAGGGATGAACACAAGCGCCTGACAAAGCCCAGAGTGGCTGAAAGCAGCTCCTGAGAGAACAAATTCTGCTTTTCACAGGAACACTCTCTAAGTGCAGCCAATTCAGATTTCACACCTGGCCATCCAGTGAGGACACACTGCCCAGACAAGGCTCACAGAGGCCAATTCTGAGCCCTGGGAGAAAGAAAAATATTCTTTTAATAAGCTTGAAATACCCTGAACAACTCACTAATAACATCCTTCTGGTCCAAGCAGCACCAAAACCAGCGAGGTTCAGTGGTTTTGGTGCTGCCCCATGGTTGTGTTTGAAGCTGGTACAAAAAGCTCAGTGTTGCACCAGCTTCAAGGTTGTGCCCTTTGTCCTCAGGGAACAGCAAAGTCCACCCAGCCCAGATTTGTCCACAAGGAAGAGAAGTTAAAGTTCCAACCCGCAGATAACTCTGTCTCCCAGCACAGAACATCAGGAATTAAAGGGGTTTTCTTTTGTTTTAAACACACGGGTTTTTAAGGAATAAGGAATCTCCAAGCACGCACTAATGGCACAGATTAAGGAGAGCTGCTCACGAGGTGCAGTCAGAGGCAGTTATGACATTCAGAAGGAATTCCAAGACAACAACTCAGAAAAGAAGATTCAAGGCAGAAAGAGTGCAGTTGTTGCAGCCTACTCACCTTCCTCATTGCTACCACCCACCTGAAAGCTGCTGAGTCTCCTCCTACCCTTCCCCACAGCAATTACAAACACCAGTGATTTCAGCAGCTCAGCAGGACACGAAACAAAGCTCAGACTAATAAAGAGAGCTCACCTCCCATTGCACGAGTGGAAAGTGGCTTTTGAAACCCTCACCTGAAAACAGGGGATGAAGCCATTGTTACAACTGTCACTTAGCCCATAAGGAATAAAGGAAAGTCTGTTCCACGCTGCAGAAATGATGGATTGGAAGAAGGAAGACTGACATAACAAAGATTGTTTCAATGGGAAAATTAATGCATTAAGAAGAGCTGATGTGTATTATCATGAGGTGTTAGGAAGCATGAGAATCCCCCATCAAACTGAGGTGAAACTACCTCTAAAAAAGCAGAATTCCTAATAGCAAAACAGCACCAAAATCCCCTGCCCAAACACAACACATGTGGTCCAAGGCATGAAAGAATAACACCACACTTTCTCCACCTCAACCCACATCGTCACCATTAACTAAACCAGGATACCCACTTGTTGGTAAGCACAGAGCAGAGAAAACAAGGGCAGGAGAAAACCCTGAAGAAATGTCGTAGGTGCAGTTGGAAGGGGATAACCCGGATTCACAGCACTTTATAGACAAATAGCTGCTATCAAACATCACCCCTTCTCTCAGGTCACCTTCATGACCTGCCAGGCATCTGAGAGGCAAAACTGGAATAAAATGGGAATCTTGCTGCTTTATTATCTGCTGTAAACACCACATGACACTGGCTAGAGAAATAAAAACCAGACGAGGTGCTTAACCCCGGTCAGCAGAAATGCTCCCATGGATCTGGGCCTCACATCCACGAGCCCAGGCAGCCCACGGGGATGCAGGGATCACCCAGCCAGAAAAGCACAGCACATTTCCAGTGGAAAAGCACACAAAGGCCATGGCTACCTGCCTGTCCGCAGGGAGCAGGACACATTTCTCCCTGTGTCACCAGGCACCGTCCCTTGGGCCGGAGCAGGGCGAGTCTATCCCACCTTCCCGGGGCTTTGGAGGAGCAGAGCCGCTCTCCAGCGCGGTGAGGTGCCAGCGGCTCATTTCTCGCCCTCAAGGCCGGCGAGCAGCAGCCTCCCCTTCCACCCTGCTCCTCCACAGCACTCCCGGCTCCCACACGGGCCCCTCGGCTCGCACAGCACCGGGGCCGCCCGGCCCGGGGGTCCCCTCAGAGCCGGAGGGGCCGTGAGGGGAGCGGGGCGGCGGCGAGGGGCGCGATGGGCAGCGCTGAGGGGCCCCGCTGAGGGCCCGGTGAGGAGACCCCCGCCCGCCGGGACAGCCCCGGGCCCGGCCCCGCACTCACCACGCTCCGGCGGCTCCGCTCGGCCCGGCACAACGCGGAACTGGGCCCGGCACAACACGCCCCGTCCCGCCCCGGGCTCCGTCACTTCCCGAGCGCCGCGGCCCCGTCACCTCCGGGCGGGCGCGGCGGAGCGGCCGGGCGGGAGCGGCAGGTGAGCGCTGAGGGGATGTTCCTCCATAGCCCCCTCGTTTTCCCCCTCAGGGCCGCGGGGTCCCGCACGGTTCGGTGCCCGCTCGGTCTCTGCCCTCCGTGTCCGCTCGGGCCTGGCGGGGCTGAGGTGCCGCAGCCCGCGGTGGAGATGGAGGCGGCCCCGCTCCTCAGCTGAATTTGGGGTATTGATTTAAAACCTCCGGCATTTCACAGTTTTTCTCTCCGTTTTTAGGTGTAGTTTTGACATGAGGCAAGGCTGAGAGAACTGGGAGTGTTCAACCTGGAGAAGAGAAGGTCTGAGGTGACCTAATTGCGGCCTTCCAGTAGGTGAAGGGAATTCACAGGAGAGGTGGGGCAAGGCGAATTACAGAGGCCTGGGGTGATAGACAAGGGGGAATGGTTCACACTGACAGACAGGAGGGTTAATTGGATATTAGGAAAACATTTTTCCCTGTGAGGGTGGTGGGACCCTGGCACCAGAGCAGCTGTGGCTGCCCCATCCCTGGAAGTGTCCATGGCCAGGCTGGCCAGAGCTTGGAGAAATCTGGGATAGTGGAAGGTGTCCCTGGCCATGGCAGAGGGTGACACAGATGAACTTTAAGGCCCTTTCCAACACAAACCATTCTATGATTCTGTGATAATTTGCCATTTTATCTCAGCTCTGAGTCAAAGCCCATCACCAGTGAGGTGTTTGCAGTCAGAAAGCTGTGTCTGGGGAGCTGTTCCTTTGTGTTTATAACAAATGTTCTTTGTCTTCAAATAACCAAGTGAAAACCAGATGAGAGCACACAAAATGCTCTCAGAAGCTGAGAAACCCTCAAGTAAATTCTGTCTTTCCCCCCTTCCAGAGGCAGTCTCCAAAATCCGCCATGATTTCTCTCTTTGAGCCCGAGTTCCTGAATGTCATCATCGGAGTGGTGTGCGGCGTGTGCCTGGGCTGGGGCATCCGGGGGAGGCTCCGCAGGAAGCCTGGAGCTGGGGCAGTGCCAGACCCTTCCAGCAGCCTGGGGGGCGAGCCTGACATCATGGGGGAGACCGGGGAGCTCAAGCTGGTGCTGATCGTCCGCAACGACCTGAAGATGGGCAAGGGCAAAGTAGCAGCACAGTGCTCCCACGCTGCTGTCTCTGCCTACAAGCAGGTTCACAAAAGGGATCCCGAGCTCCTGAAGCAGTGGGAATACTGTGGACAGCCCAAAGTGGTGCTCAAAGCTCCCGATGAAGAGACTCTGGTGCAGCTGCTGGCTGAGGCGAAGCGCCTGGGGCTGACTGTGAGCTTGATACAGGATGCTGGGCGTACTCAGATAGCTCCAGGCTCCAGGACAGTCCTTGGGATCGGACCAGGACCAGCTGATGTTATAGATAAAGTGTCTGGTCACCTTAAACTCTTCTAAACTGGTACCAAAAAGACCTGGATGTGTTCATGTATGTCAGTACTGAAGGGATAAAAATCTAAGTTGGGGTTTTTTGCCATCTCTTCCCTCAGTGTTAATAAAATAAGCAAGTTTTGTAAGATTTAATTTGTAAATCGTGAGTTTCTCTAGCTTTTGTTCCAAAAGTGGGAAAGAATATTCTAGGCTTAGGGCAGTTGAGGAAAGCAGAGCTGGCACAAGAATGAACCCAGTACATTTACAATTTGTGCAATTGTTTGAAGATTTTGCACATTGGGTGATAAAGTTTAAGAGTTTCCTCTTTCTGCCTGTTTTCTGTAGTGAATACATTCTTTAATTCAGAAAGGCCCAGCTGCTGAAGCAGTTAAGGACTGGAGCTGGGGGTAACTGTAGCCAACTTCCTGCCCAAACAACTGCTGCCACAACTTGTGACTGGTACCAGGCTGACCAGTTCGACTGGATTTGCAGCCCAGACCAGTAAAGAGCTGTGGGGAGCAGCTGTAAGCTGAGCTTCCCTCTGGAGGGGTCTGTGTAGCTCCTACACATGCAAAAATGTGCAGTTAAGCCAAGGTGTGGGGAGTTACCCTCCATATAAACAACTGGGCACTCAGGGACAGACTTAAATCCTGGTTTTATTGGGATTAACAGGTGCTCCTGGGTTTAAGGAAGCACCCTGTTATAGATATTAGTGCACAGGTCAGAGCACCTTGGGGGTTCCAGTAAATTCTATGTGAAATTTGTGAAAGTTCTGCTGTTAAGCACCTTTGCCAACCTCTCAGCCACGTGTTCCAGCCGAGTGTTGTGAACCAGTTTGTAGGAGAGGGAACAGGATTGATCCCCATCTCCAGCCATCCACAGACCCAGAGGGAATGGCAGAGGGGCTGAAATGCCAATAAACACAGAGGATGGAAATGTTTTTATACTGCACCTCTTACTTAGAGGCAGAATCCTTTCCAGAGACTCACTGCAGGCTTTGCTCCACCTCTGCTGACCACAGAGAGCGTGGGGCAGGTGAGCCCCTGCCAGCCCCATTCCATGGAAGGGCTGCAGTGCCCAGCCCCAGGACCACAGCACACAACTCTGGAGCTCACAGGAGGAACAGGGAGTGGGATCTGGATCCTGATGGCCAGAGTGGCTCCTGGTTAAGGAACAGGGAGTGGGATCTGGATCCTGATGCCCAGAGTGGCTCCTGGTTAAGGAACAGGGAGTGGGATCTGGATCCTGATGCCCAGAGTGGCTCCTGGTTAAGAGACAGGAGCTCCTAGAGCTGCTGGAAATCTGGTCAGTGCTGTCAGACTCGTTACACTCAAATATGACAGTATTCATAAAGAAACATTTAAGTCAATTTTATTTGAAGCTAAATATGTTTAAGGCAATTTACATACCTAGAACATGATCTCAATTGAACTGGCAAACCCTACTACAATCCTAATGTATCATCTGGTCGAATATGCTGGAGTTGACCACAGTGCAGCCAACTGGTGAAAAGTGCTATTTTCTTCTCTCTCTGGCATAATCTCTCTCTAGAAAAAGCATTACATATTTTCCTGCATTCCCCCCTCAGTGCAAGACCCCACTACTGGTCCCCATTGCTGCTCTGCTGCTGGCCCCTCAGACCCCTGGCTGCACACACCTGCATTGCCCCCCACTACCACCAGCACTGGAATACTTGGTTTGAGTCCAAAGGTCCTTTTTTTGAAGACAGTAAAGTGAAGCTACCACTATGCAGCATGTCCACAGTCCAGTAATTTATTTTTAAATTGCGTAATTTCAAATTGCACAAACAAAACTGAACAGCAATATGCTTGAATTCTCTCTTCTGTACACTCAAAACAGTGATCTAAAACACCACAATATCCAACATACACAAACCTCAGGGCAGGGTTAGTAAATACACAGATTGGAATCATGGTGCTCTGTTCCTGAATGGAATGTCCCACAAAAGCACAGGATACAGCACAACATAAGGTCATCTGTTACATATGGAGTGAGCAAAAAGACACTAGCATTTTCTATATGCATAACTGGAAAAACCTGCATAGGTTAAGGGAAAAAAAAAAAACAAAAAAAACAAAACCCAAAACTTTTACTCATTTTAAGTCAGGCAAGGTTGTCTGTACGCATTTTAAATTCTTTTAGAGCTATGCAATCCAACCCAGGGAGGATATGCTGATTAGTGTTGTCTCTTGTCAGCAGTCTTGCAAGGTCAAATACAAGTATCTTGGCTTTAGCTTTCTCCAAATATACAGTGAGATTTAAATGCATTTAGAATAGACAGTACATACCGTAAGCTGCTCACATACAATGAAATTAAGATTCAATATTAGAGTGTAACACTATAGAGTGCAAATCAGAATCTTCACAATAGACTTAATGGTAATAAGCAGTCCTGCAAAAGCCCACTTTGAACAAAGTCGTTTAAACTATTCCCCTTCTGAAAGTAAAAGTCTAAATGGACATGGAATGTGAAAAAGATTTAACAGAAGTGATTCAAATCGTTCGCGCTAGAAAAAACAGTCCTTCATGAAATAAAGGTTACAAGAACACGAGGCAGAACTCTTTGCTTTTCCCTGTTATGAGTTAAAGCGGGGAGGGACGGTGGAGTTTCAGTAAGAAAAGTTGCTGCTCCAGGCTGGCTTGTGCTGCACCTCACATGCTGTAGCCGAAGCCAGGGCTGCGGCTGCCCGTACGGAGGGGCCGTGTAGCCGTAGCCAAAAGGTGCCTGTGGAGGAACTGCCACGCTGGGTCCTGCTGTCAGCATCAGCTGGGGCTGGCCTGCAACACACAACGGGCATCTTACTCCTCCTCAACTCAGAAATCACTCTGCTTAATGCCTCAACGTTTTTAGGAGGGTTTTTTCTATGCTTCACCCTGCTGACCTGGACTGGGCTTCTTCGGGGCCACAACGGGTAAAAACCTCAGGGCACAACACATGGCTAAAAATACTACAGTGAAGAAACCCTTACTAGAATAACCTGAACATAAAGAAAATACCCAATATAAAGTAGGTATAAATATACTTTAAATATAAAGTATATAACAAAAGATGCAAATAACCCCTTGCTGGAAGTCTGGAATGGCACAGTTATGTACACCTTTCCTTAAGGAGTCTGGAATGGCACAGTTATGTACACCTTTCCTTAAGGAGTCTGGAATAACACAGCTCCTGTACACCTTTCCTTAAGGAGTCTGGAATAACACAGCTCCTGTACACCTTTCCTTAAGGAGTCTGGAGTGGCACAGTTATGTACACCTTTCCTTAAGCAGTCTGGAATAACACAGCTCCTGTACACCTTTCCTTAAGGAGTCTGGAATGGCACAGCTCCTGTACACCTTTCCTTAAGGAGGCTGGAATGGCACAGCTCCTGTACACCTTTCCTTAAGGAGGCTGGAATGGCACAGCTCCTGTACACCTTTCCTTAAGGAGTCTGGAATGGCACAGCTCCTGTACACCTTTCCTTAAGGAGTCTGGAATAACACAGCTCCTGTACACCTTTCCTTAAGGAGTCTGGAATGGCACAGCTCCTGTACACCTTTCCTTAAGGAGGCTGGAATGGCACAGCTCCTGTACACCTTTCCTTAAGGAGTCTGGAATGGCACAGCTCCTGTACACCTTTCCTTAAGGAGTCTGGAATGGCACAGCTCCTGTACACCTTTCCTTAAGGAGTCTAGAATGGCACAGCTCCTGTACACCTTTCCTTAAGGAGTCTGGAATAACACAGCTCCTGTACACCTTTCCTTAAGGAGTCTGGAATGGCACAGCTCCTGTACACCTTTCCTTAAGGAGTCTAGAATGGCACAGCTCCTGTACACCTTTCCTTAAGGAGTCTGGAATAACACAGCTCCTGTACACCTTTCCTTAAGGAGCAAGGACAACCTTCAATCCTGCAGTCTACAGCCCACCTCAGCAGCCACAGCACTTATCTAGTATTTTGGAACACATTCTTTAAGACTTCATTTCACATGGAGAATGTTCCTGTTTCCCAGGGCTTTCTCAGGAAAAAAACAAGATTAGGGAAGGCTTGTTTAAAAAGTGAAATATGTTATTGATAACACACAAACTAAAGCATTACCATAAACAATAGGTTGTGTTTCTGTAGCTTGCTCCTCTTCCTTTCTCAAAGACTCTGATGCATCCAGTTTATCCACCTGGAATTGAGACCAACAATTAAAGAAATCTCCTCTAAAACAGGTACTTATTCGTGGCAGAGAAGTGGAAAAGCCTTAGTGGTATCTCAACACCCATCAAGAAAAGGAGACCATTTACAAGTTAAGATCAATTCAAGTAGCAATGTTGGTACTGGTGCAGTCAAGATTGTCTGTTTCCTGAACAAAATCCCTCACTGAGGGATTTTCAACTACTTTGAAAGCTCACTCCAGGCTGAAGCTTTGTACAAAAGGTTCTGGACTGGACTGGAGCTGGACAGTCTTTGGACTCAGATTTGAGCTCAGTCTCAATTGGAGACCTGCCTTGGAGCAATTGCCAAGATAATGCCCAGACCTGGAGAAGTTTCCCTGGAGGTGACGTTGAGGCAAAGTAATCTGGTTTGCATTTGGATAGAGCAGACTGCAATAGCATCCGACATGTCACTTGAGCCTCAAGATTTCACTTTCCAAACCCATTCACTCATGCAATTTAAGTTCAAATGCAGAGAATGCATGTGTATAAGACTTGCTTTTTCCACTCCAGAACTGTGTGGCAGTCAGCCTAAACCCACAGATACTCCAATTCTTCCAGCTTTACACACAGTAACAGACAAGCCTGGCCAGCTTCACTGCTGCACTGCGAGTGCAATGGTGCTGTTTGCCCACCCCTACAGAAAGGCAAGAGAAGGAACTTCTGTAGTGAATTATTGCTCATTTCTAAAGACAGATCCAAGGGAACTCAGCATTTCTATAGTCTAAGGCAGGCCCTGAAACTAAAACCACAAAATGAGGTACTGGTATTTTACCTGGGAGATAAGACTTAGAACAAAGTCTGAGATAATCATGCCAATTACTTTGAAGGACAATAATACAAGATAAATGTTTCATTTCATTTGTGTCCTTAATAAAGGAGTTTGAAGGTTTCCTGCACTTACACAGGGTCACAGTGTTATTTATTCAGCTACAACATTCACAAGTGACTTTTCAGCTGAACTGTGCTACATGAGCAAATATCTGCTGGCAGCTGCAGGAGCTGTGAGCTCCTCCTTTCAGCTGTGTGTTCCATAAACCTGGTCCTCTGTAACCTCAAGCTGAGGCACAACTCCCAGGGAGTGGCAGAAGTCCTGAGCTGGAGTTCCCTCAGTGGCTGGGCTTCCATGGCCAGCCTGGTGGTGCCTCCCACAGTATCTGGCTCGCAGCTGCCAAAGTGCACGGGGTCGTATCCAATGCTCCAAGACTCATTTCCAGACACCGTGCTGGGAACTGCGCTGCTTTTAACTCCAAACAGCAACACACTGAACACACAAGCACAAGTTTAGAGATGCAAATCCAAGGAGAATGTGCAGAGTTTGCTACTAAGCAGAGGCATTTGGCTTACTCACACTTGGAAAGCCTCCAGCCCAGGACATTCAATGCATTTTGGAGCCAGTTTTGATGCCTCCCCTCAGAGCTGAACAAATACTGACAAGAACAAGCGCAAGTTTGAAACCAGCCCTCAGGATGGTTCTTACACCACTTGCTCGAGCATCACCAGCTTCAGGGCCCTACACTTGGAGCAAGATTGACTGAAAGGCTTTTCCACAGGGACTGCAATAAGCTGCAGAGGAAAAGTAACATGCATTCAATGTTATCGTGTTATGTGTGCATGAAAAAGAGGCAAAAGTACTGAAGCACGAGTGAGGTCTGAAGATGACTGCCATACAGGCTCCCCCCAAAAAACCACACGCAGCCCACAGCAATGCCTTGGAGCTTCAGGAGTAGTGGGATGTAATTGCAATGACTGCTACACATGCGTAGTTTATGCAAACACTGCAGTTCAATTACCTTTTTTCACACACACGCTCTCCTACTTTCCTTACTAGCTGCTGAAGGACCTTACACTATGTGTCTTAGGTTAGCCTTGAGTTCCAGTGGTGTCTTTACAACCAGCAGTTTTTGCATTTAGTCCATCTTCAAAGCTGTCTGTCAACTTTGGTTTGCCCTTTGCTGAACCACATTAATGGAAAACTCCTGCAAGGGCTGACCCCTGGGCGCAGGAGGATCACGGTGGCATTTGTAGGGAAGCAGATGGACAAAAAACCTTGGATTGCCCTTCTGAAGGTCAAAGTTACATAGCAAAAGGCAAGCCCTGGAGTAGCCTCAGAAGAGCAATAAGCATTACCATTTCATTTTTTTTTTTAATGAGGTAGCAAGAGAAGTTTAGTGAAGCTGAAGAGCTTGGAAGGCAGTCTTTTTTTGGACAACTACTAGAAATTTACTGTAGGGAGGAGAACCACAGACTTGTTGTAACAGCTGAAGTTTTAAGTTGCTACATGAACGAGAGCACTGTGTGGATTAGATCAGCACCATGAGAACTGACACCTGAGTGAGGAAGAGTCCCTCTGGAGCAGCCAGTATCTACTCTGCCTACGGTCAGCGCGCATTAGTCATGGTCCAGAGATCAGGAACTGGATCACAGCCCTTCAACTGGCAAATGCCAGACTGATTTAGGCATTCACAGACTGATTTCTTGTTGTAGGAGGTTGTTTCAGTCAGATTGGCTGTCAAATAATAGCATTTGTGTAAGTATTTGTGTGTTGTTTCAATTGCAGGCTGACTGTGATCCAACTGATCACCTGTATGCCCTTCCTGAGGATCTATTAGCTTATTAGTAGCAAACGAATCTACTTTTCTCCTACAGCACTAGCTAGTGAGAGTTAAACAATTTGCAAATGCTTTAGTGATATTTTGTTTGGGGAAAAAGCAGTAGCAGCAGTGTAGTAAACATAGGAAAGAAAAAAACTCATGCAGAATCCTTAGACTTAGTCCTCCAGACTTAAAGATGGAAAACAAGAATCAACTTTCACCTTTTCCTTTATTGCATCAACCTGCAAAGGAATTCAGAAGGTGCAGCTTAGAAAAATCAAATTCCATATTTAGCATATAAAAAGGTAGAAACAAAAGCGTCAGGGAAGAAATAATTAAGGTACAGGCGAGTAAAAACAAAAGTACACCAGAAGTATCTGCTTTAGAAGGCAGCTCTGCTTCTTGCTGGCTCTTAATTCATTAGCTACACCAAAGCTACATCCTAATCCTTTATCAGATCAGGAAATCTTTATGAATCTACTACTCCCTCCAAAGGCATGGTGTTAGCTTGGTGCAGGCACCTCTGACAAACCGTTGCATTGCTCAGCCCACCTCCCCCAGAACAGCATTTCAGGCTGGCTACAGAACCAGAGGTAGTTCTGCCTTTACAAAGAACAGCCAGGCAAATTTCTGGTCAAACAGGCACCTTAGTCTTCACTGACTGCATGAAAGTAAAAGCTGAACTCAAGCTTGGAAAGGTCTTAATCATTAAGCAATTTACACCATTTCAGTGGAAGATACTCCAAAAGCTTCATCTAGGAAAATCTTGCTAGTGACAGTTGGATTTAACTCAAGTCTGTTCAAGTCTGCCAGAGCATTACCAAGTTCCCCCATCCTGAGTCATTTCAAATAAGAGTTGAATCATAATTAGTGCCATTAAGTGTCAGAGCCACATTTTAGAGTTAAATGCATAGCAGAATAAGTTATCTCTAGTCTAGCTGTAAAGCTGGTTTAGTACACAGTCTAGAATTTACTTAAAGCTTGATCTCAGCTGGGATTCCTGACTGACACAGCACAGGAAATGCCTGGAGCCTGGAACTACTTTAGACACTGCCCAGGGTCAGGCAAATACTACTGATGTAGGTTCTGTAATTGGTAGAGGGTGAAGCCTGCAAGTGTTTCAGCCTCTTAGAGGGCGAAGTCTCTCCCCAGATGGACTGAAAAGTAAGTGTGGACATGGACAGACAGACATTGGACAAAGCCCAAACCAATGTTAGTAGCAAGCAGACAGTCTCAAGGCATTCACCACAGTGACTAACAAGCTCTGGGTCTTGGAGGGGCACCTGCTCTTACCTTGGTCAAGTATTCCTTCATGACCTGGATAAAGTATGGCATGGCAAAGTCCATAATGTTGTGCCTCCATGCTGTTTCCAAGACAACATCCGGCCTTAGGAGATCGTAGCAGGTGAAGAGACAAGCACCAAAGCATTCCCTCTTGTTCTCCTGCAGGAACCACTGCAGCAGCTCTTCTGCCAGCTCAGTATCTTTGGATTCAGAAGCGTACTGCATGGCATCCTGCAACAGGACAGAGCCTCAGCCTCGGGGACACAACAACCCACACGGGGCTGTCAGCCAAGAGCCAACAAGGCAGAGCCAACAAGGCAGAGCCAACAAGGCAGAGCTGTAAAGCTGCCCTGGGTGCTGCCTCACCTTGTAGAGCCTGTCCTTCTTGCAGAGCTCCACGCTCTGTTTCCAGCGGTTGTTGCCTTTGAAGAGATAGGCGGCGATCCTCCGGAACTCGATGAGCTCGTGCTTCTCCAAACGTTGGGCAAGAGAAATGTTGTCAAAGTTGTCATAAGCATCTATAGAAGTCCTAAGAGCCTGAGTGAAGCAGAAGAAAAAAAAAAAAAAAGTCACACCTCAGATGTACAACTGCGCCCACAAAATGCAAGTATTTTCCATCAGTTCTCTATTCCTGCTTGTAGGAAGATAAAAGTATTCCAGCCAGACCTGCAGAGATCTGCTATTTCATTTGAGAAGCTGCTGTTTGAAACATATGGAGTTTAGGTGTTTCAATCAGTATTTTTGAGCAGGTTAAGAGTCTCTGAAAACCAGGCAGCTGTTCTCTGAAAACAGTGAAACAGCCAGGCATCACAACTGTGCCTCTTCAGTGAGTCCTTTTGGTAGCACCCAGTGTTTGTCTGCCTTAAATAAAAGCTGTCACACTCATAACAAAGTAGCCACTCTATCCCCAATTGGAATGGCACAAAATGCTCTCAGAAAGCCACTAACACTTTTCCACTTATTCCTTGGCTCCTCATCACTAATTCACTTTAAAGCTGGAGAACATGCACTTAAGGAATTAAAGTTAACAGCAAGCAGGTAAAAACTACTGAAAATGAGAGAGAAAACCGTGTGTTTCTACACATTAAGCAAAGGCTGAGAATACGAGGTAAATCCAGAATGAAGTGCCTAAAGGCAAGGCATACCTGGTAATCTTCTTCAATAATGAAGAGGTTGTTGAGGGACTCATTGACTGATTTGTTGTTGTGATTTTGAACAGAGCGCAGGTAAGGCTTAACCAGGGGCAGCTGTTTAACCTTCAAGGAACCAGAGAGACACGTTTAAGTCAGTTTTTGTGGAAGTCTCTTAGCATCTTCCCTGGCAGGCAGGGGAGTAGGCTAAGCATTTTTAAATGCTACTACAGCTCAATGCTTCCCCAGCTTTTGTTTTGATCTGGATAGCAGGAAAATTACCTTTGTGAAGAATGTGACAGCACGAGTGTGGTCAAGCCGAGGGGACAACACCATCAGCAGATCATTGAGCAGCAGAGGCTTAAATTCCAAATAGAACTGAACTGCCTTGTAGTACAGCTCCACATTGGCCACCTAGAGAGGAGTAAAGATGCATGTTCAGAGCACGAGTTTGATTGTGGGGAAATCCAAATGAAAAACAGAACTTTCACCAGGAAAGCAATACCTTAGTGATGATATCTTTGAACTGGCCTTCTTTCCAAGCATCTGTTGGGTGATTCATCATTGTGATTATGGCATTATCATATTCTTCATACTTATCATACAGGAACACCAGTTCAGCCCAGAGGTGGGCTTGTTCTGCAGCTCTCAGAACCTAAGCAAAAGGCAGAATTAGCAATATTTGTTAACTGGAATTTCCAGCAGGGCTCAGGCTTTAGTGCCATTAGTAACCTCAGGCGCTGCTCATGTAAAAGCTGGGTACAGACAGCCCAAAAAGGTGTTTTCAGCTAAATTTAAAGCCTCAGACATTCACCTTGGGAATGTTGACTCTGGACCAGAACAGCTCCAAGTGCTCCCTCATCTTCTGTGGCTTGAATTTGGAGTAGAGAATTGCCAGCTCTGTGAACATCCCCATGTGTGCTCGCTCCAGCCCAAGCGCTGCTTCCAACATGGTGATCAGCTCCTCAAAGTACCCACGATCCTTAGAGACACAGACAGAGACATTTCACATCAGAAACCATCCAGAATCCCAGATTTTGACAGGGTTGCCATGACAGAACTGACTGTACAACAGGAGTCAGCTCAATTACCTGGTAATAGTTGATTAGCTCTTCCAGCTCATCTGCATGCACTACAATGTGGAGCCCACACAGCTGAGCCAGGCGGAATTCTTTTCCATCCACACAAGCAAAGCAGACCTGGAATTGAGAGTTGTGTTACTGCTTAGCACCAAGGCTTCTGAGCAGACCCCAGCTTTGAAGGCCCTGAGCTCAGGGGCAGTAAATTCACCTCTTTCCACGTGCGAGTGCTGTTGGCTTTGCGAGCGCCATCCACGGCTGCCTGGTACTCGCCCAGGTGCACCAAGGTTGAGGCCAAGCGGCCGAAGTTGGACACGTTGTTGTACAAGAGCTTGGCTGCTTCATACATCTTCTCATCATAGCAGCGATCACCAACCTGGGGCAGAGCACAGCCAGCTTATTCCTGCACCTTTTTCAGCCAGTGCTTTACACTAAATGTGCTCAAGCCCTTGTCAAATGGATTTAAAGGCCAAGATCCATGTGCATATCCAAAGAGACAGAATTTCCAACACTCCTCTGTGAGTCAGGAAAATAACATCAGTCCCACTCACCTGCTGGATATGTGCATTGTTGGGGCCGTTGATGAACTCCTCTAGCTCTGCCAGGCGGTTTGTTTTAGCAAGAGCAAAGATTAATTCTGTTTCCACATACGACTCCCGGGCCTTCTTGCGTGCCATCTGCAGATACTTCACCAGTTCTTCCCAGTTGCCTATGGAAAGGAGTTCAGAATGTTTATTTCCCACCACTGTTCAAGTTAAGCACAAGTGTCCCCAATCAGCTGAGCCTAATTTTGACGTGTTTCTACAGCTATTCCCCAACAATCAACAACCTTCACACTGCTCATTATGCATCAATCAAATAATCTTAAAATGGGCCTAACTAAAATCTTATTTAACTTCACACAAAGACTCTGAAAGAAGTCTCCAGCTATCTAAAGAAAGAAATTTCAGACCACTGATTATCTGCAGAGGGAATACACTACCTTTTCTCATTCTTATTTAGGGCAGTCCTTGCAGGGCCAGATTCCTCTACTTGCATCAAGATACAGGTCTGGCAGAGCTGCAGCTTGAGCAGACCAGGCAAAAGAGCTGAGCACTATCAACAGGCAAGATGTAAACAAAACTTAATCATACCACTGGCATTAGCAGCTTGAACAACTTCCATGTATGAGGAAGGATCATCTGCTTTGATGTAGGAGTCAATTGCTTCCTTCACCATCCCCTTCTGGAGCTGTGCTTTGGCCAGCTGGCTCCACACTGCAGGTTCATTGCAGCGCTCGGCGAACTCGTACGCACGGTCCAGGTTCCCAATGTGCTCTATCAACACCTGGGGAAAGGACAACCACCATCAGCCACTCTCAGGAAGGTCACTTGTACAACACACTGAGCTGGGGTTTATTTAAGTTCCTCAATGGATCCACAGCTTTTAAAAGAGAGGGACTAACTCCATACAACTCACACAGTGTGAGTGATTTTAGGCTTACAAAGTTTCAATAAACAAGTGTTGTTTAGGTTTGAGGACACTTGGATCCTTAAGTGCAAAAGTTAAAACTCATCTATTTTCACAGAAACAGTGTCTGTTTTGTAAGAGAAGACACTGAGCAGCTTTGGGCACTTTGCTAATTGGTGTTAAGCACCAGCAAAGTCCTTGTGTGGGGATGCACAGGGATGTTTTACAGCCTGAGAATTGAAGATACCTGTACAGCTGATGTGTTGACATCAAACTTCCTGAAGATAGCAAATGCCTCCTCAAAAAGCTCGTTGCTGATAGCAATATTGGCTATATCAGGGGCATCGTAGTTATCCAGGCGGTTGATGTACTCCATGACACGGGTGCGGTCAGCCTTGATAGCTGTAAGGATGAGAAGGTTCTGCAGGTTCCTGAAGAGGGAAAGAAATAGTGCTTATCAAATATAATGATCAAGAAATTCAGCCTCCCCTCTGGAGAAGGCATTAGTTTATTTGCTGTTTCACATTACAGCAGTAACTCCAAGTTTCCTGTGGCTTGGTTTTCATTTCACATACCTGTGCTCACTGAACACTGAATTATCCAGAACGATTTTCTCCAGCAGTTCAATGAGCTCATTGGGAAGATCTGCAGTCATGAAGGCCTTCACAGTGACAGAGACTTCCTCGGGGTCCTGGGTCTCTGACAGAGCAGTCTGGACAACCTGCAGGCAGAGCAAGGCATGCAGAAATGAGTGATATCAGGTTCTGCAAAGCCAGGTGGGACAGGCAGGGCTGTGGATGTCCTGCCAGGTGTACCTGGTCAATGAGGGGTCTCCTGTAGGGGTTGCTTTCCAGCAGCACACTGGCCCAGAGCTCGGGGTCCTTACGACGAACTAAGTAGCGGGAGAGACTCTTGAAGAGGGAGTTCTCATTGCACACCTGGAGAAAGGCACAGCTTGCTCAGAGGGAAGGCAAGGCTATGGAGCCTACAGATAAGAGGGGCAGACTGAAATCTCAGCCTTTGATACTCCATTAACCTCCCAGGATGAGCAGGAGAGTTTCTCATTAAGCTGCAAAGGGAGGTTAAACAGCCACCTCCTCTTGTGTGTTAGAAACATGCACTTCCCAGCTTAATACATGTTAAAAAAACCCATGCTTTTGTCCTAAAGCTTTCTATGCAGGCCATGACACCGATGTTAGCAGTCACTCACAGGCAGCAGCCTGGCATACATACGTTAATCAGCTCCAGGTCACACTGTCCACGCTCGTAGGCCACGCAGGCCAGGTGAGGGTCCCTCTTCTCACAGTACTTGCCAACAACACGGCTGTCATAGTAGGGATTCTCACGCAGGAACCTCTCTGGGTTGTTGTTGCTGTCAATGTATATCTTGGCCAGTGCATTGTGAGTGGCAGGCTCCTCACAGCCCTCGTGAATTCTTGCTTCCAGCCAGGGCAGAAGCAGCTTCAGCCTAGAAGGAATTGATTTTCATGTTAGAGGTTGAGTAAGTAAATATCCAATTGCGTGATTTCTCCACCCTGGAAGCCAGTCTTGGTGTAGGAACTAAACCAGAGTTCCAGTGCTCTGTTTTAACCTACATTTTGATTCGTTATTATAATGGTGTAAGCTTCTGACACTATGAAGAAAACACACCAAAGTTATCTGGAGAGATCCCCACACTGGCCAAGAATTAGAGCTGGTTCTCACCCAGTGGCAGCTTCTGCTGGTGTCAGTACCAGCTTTAGCTGTGGGACATGCACTCATGGATGAGCAGCAGACTGGGAATTGCTAAGAGACTTGTAGAAGTTTGATACCTGTTTCTTTTCTCAACCTCTGCAACAAGTTCATCAGTTGAAAATTGACCTCTCACTACAAGGATGAGGTTCTTGATCACATCTTCAGAGCAATCCACATCAAGCAGTCCCCCAATAACAACTGGCAGACGGCTGGGATTCACCTGCACAGGAGCATTTAAAGAGGTCAGGATGCTGTCAGGGAGCAGGGGCAGGCAATACTCATCCCCAGAACTGCACTTGTGAAGACTGACCCCATCTTCCCACCTCTACTCCCAGCCTCTGAGGCTCTGAACAAGCTTAAAAGTCAATTCTTCAGTCAACAGGTGTTCCAGCCCAGCCCAGGGGCTCACTTAGCTCCCACAGGAAGAGCTCCTGAGCAATCTACTCTGTCCCTGCAGGAAGTTAAAAGGAAAACTTCCCCTCCTCCCCCCTCCAAAATGTTGAGACTTAAAATCACCCCAGCAACTCCAAAGTTATTCTACCAAGTCTTCCCCCTTCAAGTGGCACACGAGTGGGAGTTACTGCTTAACCTGACTGAAGAATGAGATCTGACTCACATCAGGGCTAATTTACTGGAGGCCACTAATAATCACTTAAATGTCAGTCTCAGGTACAAATCTGTTTGCAGAATACTTAAACATGATGCCAGTAATTGTATCATATACAAATAAAAACTGATCAATTTGATTCACTGAAGCCAAGGGCCAAGTTGTCACCTACCTTCTGTACATAAATCTCAATATATTTCTGGAGATTATTTCTATACAAATACAGCACCAAGTCGTGGACAAAGTCAAAGCGGTCACACACAATGATGAGAGGCAGCTGGTCAGTGAGTTTAGCTTCCTAGAAAGAGAAAAGCTTTAGTAATTTGGTTTTGCTCTTGGATTTAAGCAGACAAATAATACAGTCACTTAAACTGTCAAAGCAGCTGAATTTGGAAAGCCAATCTCAACAGTCAACCAAATAATGACAGCTTGTTGTTCAGCTAATTGTTTGCAATATGTAAAGTGGGAGCACTCACACCCACTGCAGGGTGTGAGGAGCAAGAAGCTTTTTGGAGTTTAACCCTGCTCCTTTGCATGGCAGACTCTACAGAGTTTTACAACACAATACAACTATTACAAGCCTAGGCTATAGAGAGTATTTTTAGTTGCCACTGATGTTTTGTGTGCAGGATTAGCACTCTGGGATTTCAAAAAAAATTTAACCAAGACTAGATTAAGTTGAGGTTCATAATGTAAAACTTATATACAGAATTAACTTTGAGTGCCATGTGTCATGTGATACCTCCTAACTATGGATTTAGAGAACAGTAAGAATTAAGCTCTATAGCAGTACTAGTTAAACTGCTTACCAGATTAATTATCTAAAAGCATTCCAACTTTCAGCATAAGGTTACAATGGTTACAGTACAGAAGCTTAGTCTATGTGGCAGACAGTATTCCGGATGCATATTTCAGATCACTTATTTCAACATGCACATCCCAGAATATAATCCTACATATAAATTACACTTAAGGACTTTACACAGGGAGGCCTGTACTGGGAGATTTACCTGGTACATGTCCTGCACATTCCAGACATGGAACAGCACAAAAAACAATAACTTTCATCAGGAATTTGACAGCTTGATAACATATCTTAGGTGGCTTGATCAAATGACATACCTTACACCTCGGTGACACCAGGTTAGTTTTAGAGAATTCTCTTGGGAAGAGTTTTGCCATCTTCAGATATGATCAGCAAAATCTAAGACTATGCTATGTAACCAACAAACATGAAGGCAGGAAATGTTCCCAGATAAAGTTTTCCCCTCCCACATGGTTCCTCAGGTATTTCTCAGAGTGTTGCACTTGTCAATAAGCTCAGTACTAAGATTACAGAATCTGAACTTTGAGCCAGCATCTTTTCCTACTCTCCAGCAATGCTCTGGATCAGACAGGATACATCCCCACTGACTGGCATCTCCCAGCAGAGCTAAACCATGGCTCACCTGGCTGAAATTTCAGTGTGTAGGAGTAAGACAGATCAGCCCTGAACCTGAAGTTTCTGGAATTAACTGACTCTTTTCATCTGTTGTTTCTGTAGTTGCTCAGTTGGAGTTGATTACACTATAAATAAGCATTAAGTTATCAACTCGTTTGGCACTATGGGTGTTCTCAAGTTAAGCAAACTGTTTCCTATTTTATAGCAGACATTTTTAACAAGTTCTTGGTAAGCTGGTACATTTACTACAGGTTAAGAGTTCAAGCCAGATTAACCTTAGCAAGAATAGTGAGGAACTGACCTGACATTCTTATTTTTTAGACAATATTCCAGGCTCAGACTTCATTAGGAGGTACTGTCAACATGGCAGATACCTCTGGTTTGAGGACACTTGGATCCTTAAGTGCAAAGGTTAAAACTCATCTATTTTCACAGAGCTGCCTCATTTCACTAGTGACACACCATGTTTTATCAGCACCCCAAACAGCCCCAGACAGTCCAGTGTTACCCAAACATTACCTTGAGGAAGTTTTTAACACGTTCTGGATCATAGCAGTTGCTTTCCCTGCAGATTCTTTCCACTTCTTTAATTTGTCCTGTCTTGCATGCAGCTTGAATGTACTTGAAGTGCACATCTGGATCCTGGCTGAAGTTTACAATGGAGCCCAGGAAATAAAACAAACCTGGAGAGAAACAGTCAACACATTATTTGCCGGTCTCATTTAAAAGTACAAATCCCAAAGGCTACAGAAATTTAGGCACCATTTTGGACAAAGGCAAGAGGCCGGCATTCTAGGTTTTTCTACAGCTCCAAACATTTTCCAGGATTTCAGAAAAACCAATTATGCAACTGAATAGTGGTATCCATCCTAAACAGGGAAACTTGAAGGTTTAGATCTGTTTCAACACAGTTTGAGGCCTAACTACTTAAGCTCATGATGGCTTTCTAGATTTCAGCAGACAGACACACATCTGTAAAAAGGTGAGCACCAGCTTCTCTTGCAGAAGTACACACTTACCTTCAAAGCTCTTGAAGGACTCAAAGAGCTCAATGAGTGACTGTGTTGACAGCTGTTCATGGTATTTGGAGGCCACCTGGACACAGATCTGCAGGTTCTGACGGATGTTAGCGGACAGCATCGCACGCAGACACTCCAGAGAGTCTTCTACCGATAAGGACCCAAAATAATTCACTAACCACTGCAAAGACACACAGGGCATTTTAGACCTGAGCAAAGAGCAGTTATTAAAGGCTGGATTTGTAGGTGCAGGGTGTTTGATGCCTCACCTCAGGGTTGAGGAGGTGAGTGTGAACCACGGCACGCTTGATGTCGTAGAGGTCTGTGAAGTGCTCGAGTGCTCTCTGCAGCAAACCAGCCTTCTCACACAGCTGAGCTATGTGAGCCCGGTCATAGTGAGTAAACATTTGGTTTCCCAGGATGGCATCTGCAACCTAGAAGGAACAGGGAACATTTTCACTCAGTTCCTGAGCACCCCTAGCAGTGTTTGCCACGTGCAGCTCCAGGAAGCCTGAGCAGGTACCTGAGGGGCGTGCATGAGGTTCATCTCAAGTAAACGTGTTTGCAGGGGACCTTCTGAGGGACGATTATTCTTCAGTGCATCCAGCAGAAAGGCTGTACATTGCTGGATTAAATTATATTCCATAAAGACATCCACAATCTGAAAAAAAAAAAAAAAAAGAAAAAAAAGAAAGAAATTTAGGTTAAGAGTAACTGAAAGTATATTTAAGCATCAATGCAGCTTCCAAAGCTAAATCCAAACTCATTGCTCTGATGGTTTGAGCAGGGCTCCTCTTACCAGTTTGATGCTTTGAAGTCAACATTTCACAGCAATAAAGTTATTTACCTGTGTTATATCTGCAAGAGGCTCTTCATCTTGAACGAGCATTTGTGCAAACTGCTGTCCTTGATCAGGGCTGATTCTCATTACATTCCTCAGCAAAAAAATCCAGTCTGGAGTATATCCAACCTGAGAAGATGATGGAAGGTGAGAACTCAGCAAGAGCACACACCTTGTTAAAAATACAGAGCTCAGCCAAAGCTACTGTCAGGAGATTACACAACCCAGCCAGGATTTCCTCTTTGGAAAAGGCTACATGGGGAAGTAGGGAAAGACCCATGTATGAAGTCTAACAGTAACTATTCATAAAAACCTTGAGGCAAAAGTAAATACTATACAGGCTCTCAGATTCCCCACAGTCACTTCTAGCTACTTTGGAACATGCACTAGTTATTATTAAATATAGGACAGATACGGCAATTTAATTTTCTCTCACCTTCTTAGCATACAAAACAATCTTCTGGACTTGTCCTGTTTCAGCAAAACATTGGATGACCTTGTTTGGAACGTTGGCCCTCAGATAGACACTAAGTGCTAGCGTGGGATCCACAGATTTCACAAGGTCTCCCAGCTCCTCCGAGCACTCCAGCTGCTCAGAAACAGAAATGCAGTCAGCCCACCCTGACAGAGCCATGCTGAGATGCACCACCACCCTCTTCCTCATTTCTCTTCCTTTTGGACTTTAAAAAAATTAAGGTCCAGCTTGACAGCCTGAGCTGACTCTCCCAGCAGGGCTCTAGTGGGCTCAGCTCCGCATGCTCCACAGCACTCAAACCAATTTTCAGAGCCAGAACTTGGTGACACATTGTACCAGCATGTTTCTCCAATTAATTACACAGCTGTAACCACTGCTCACAGCACTTGCAATCAGTTTCCAAAGGACTGGTTTGGCAAAGCCCAGCAGCAGCTTAGAGCTTTCCATGCTCTGCACATCCTGCTGTGATTTTAAATGCAGAATGAGTGAGAATTTGATCAATTCTCTTGCAGTAGTTTGAGGCATAGTGACAGGTAGAGTGAGCACCTATTGCTCAGCTATTTGCTGTCACTGCTGAGCTCCCAGCTGAATTTTCTTGGGAAGGGGGGAGGCTGTCAGGCAGTGCTGTTCCTTCCCCCCCACAGCTCTGAAGATATCAATCCCAAACTCACCTTATCTTCTTTTAACCATTTTTCCAAGAGCTGCTTGCGGCCCTGCTGGAGCACGGGTCTGCAGAGCTCCAGTGACTCATACTTGTTCAGCTGCCCTTGGTCCAGCAGAATGCCAAAATACTGCAGGAGAGGGGAAGTCTGTCCTGGCTGAGCTGGAACACTCTGGAACCGGCGTATGGTGTCTGGAGTACGCAGGATTCCCTGCCAGAGAGAGAGAGAGAGAGAGATCCACTTCAATTTTCTTTTCTGCTGTTGTGGCTTGGCAGGAGTTTCTCCAGGAAGCTGGAGGTAATGTCACTGTAGCTGTCACAAGCATTTCTATGTTTTGCCAGCCCAGAATGTCAGGAGCAATATGGCTGAACACCAGCTCAGGCACTGAGGCGCTCTGACAGAAAATGTGCTATAATAACCCATTACATTTATTTCAGTAGCAATGCAGATTTAAGTTCAGAATTAGGACACGCTTGGCCTTGCAAGCAAGTTCCTCTCATCTGAATTTAGTCTTAGCCTGGGTTTTTTATCCTGTTTCCAGGTGCAGTCTCAGCTAGAGGTTGTCTTTTCACAGACACATTTGTATCACTGGAGAAGTAAAGGTGAGTACCAGAAACGTTATGAATCATAGCCATTACTTCATCATTTATTCCTCCCTTCCTCTGTGGGCTTCACAAACTCCAAAATCATCCAGCTTGCAATCACTGTCATCACCCAAGGTACCTGTGAAACACCAAACTACCTTGGGACAAGAGCAGTAAAAAGACTGTGCCCTTTCCACTAGAAAAATTCACTGAGCTTTCCTGAAGCAAGAAGCTGAAGTCAGTAGAGTTCAGTGCTGTTCTGATCACTTTACCTTTGGGGCATTAGCTGCCACTTTTGCTGCCTCTGAATAGTTCCCCTGTGCAAAGAGTGCATTGAATTTCCTGGCAAAGAGCTCCTCGGCCCCCGCCAGGTTGTTGCGGACAGCCATCCGTAAAGCCAGGTCAGGGTTCTGCAGCACGTTGGTGATGTAGGGAATGATGTTCTCCTCTTCCACACACACTGAGAGCACCTGGAGAAACCAGCAGGGAAACCTCCACTTAGCCCAAGTATCAGAAGTGAGCCAAAGGCTAAGCTAACTTCTGAGGGGAAAGTTAGGGTATTTATGGAAACTTTCATCCCTTGGTAACTCATACTTGTCATTTTATTAAAGAGACCTCTGGTCAGAAAGAACCAATGTCATCCATTGTCTGCATCAAAGAAAGCAATTAACAGTTTAATTGAGGTATCTGCAGAGGTAGAAGCACAGGGATACAATGGATCTTTCAGGGATATAGGGATCTTTCTAAAACTCAATGTCTTAAGTAATCAATCCTAGAGGACAGCAGGAACAAGTCTGCTCTATATTCCCCATGCTCAACAATCAACACCACCCAAAATCAACGTGGGCCAAAGGCATGGCTGTACAATGTTAGTAACTTGTTCATAAAGTAGTTAAGTATGGAGATAGAACAGCAAATTTATTTTGGGGCTCAGAACACTGTCAGACCTCACATGCTCTGAGCAGAGTTCAAAGTTAACATTTCTGGAAACTGAATTTTTATTCATAGACATGAACCCTGCAGTGTGTCATGAGGAGCCAGGGGGATCAGCTAAAGCAGTGGCTTCCAGGCCAAGCTCCCTTACCTGTCCCTTTCTGTTGACTCCAATAATTCCAGCTGTTGCTTCGTGCTGTGCAGTAACAAAAATGGTCTCTCCACTGATCCTGTTCATGTAGATACAGGTGCCAGTTTCCAGGTCATACAAGTGGATGTAGCCATACTTTGTTATGAGGAACACCACATCGTGCTTGTCACTGATCTACAAAACACAAATAGATTACTCAAATTTGGCACTGGATAAATGAGTTGGTGCTTTTGAAACAGCTGGGCCATTTCAGGACAGCCAGAAGTGCTGTTTTATTTTTACTTGAGTACTATCACAGCAGAATGACGTCTGAAGAGCTTGAAAAGCAGTTAAAACATATGATATTTCCTCTATAAATAAGAACATGCTGCTTTTGAATGCTGCTTGTCTCCACCTTTACCACTACTGAAGCAGGAGCAGCAGTCCCACCAGTTTAGGGCCACATTAACCAGCTGGCTCCCAGTGCCCTCCCTGCTCCTGTCACATCCACCAAGAGAAGCTGCAGACCTTTTGCAGCTGTCATACCTGCATAGCAACAGGAAAGTCACTTTGTGCTTCAGGAGGGAAGAAGACATCCACAGCTTTCTTTGGAAAGGGCTGATTCCCAGTGGGTGGTGTGCCAACCTCAATGATATGCAGCTGTGCAAGAGATAAGATTAATTCTTGCATCTAATTTATTTAACAATAGATTCAACAATGAAATTACAGCAGTTCTTTTGCTGCTCAGCCTTAATCCCAAGTTTATGCAAAGACAAACTAAGGTAAACTTCCTAAATATTTTCACTGGCTAAAGGTGTGGCACCTGGTGTTCATGTACCAGAGGTGAGGGAAACAGTTAATATGATCTTTAGTTGCCCCTAATTACTTGGAAGTCTCAGGATTCAGTTAGGTTCCTTTAGATGCACTCTTTTAACTTGGTTCACATTCTACAGAGACAGTTCTGAAGATGTTTCTCTGAATCTAGCTCTGGTTTTACTCTGGTTTTGCTGTAACTCACCTAATTCCAGCATTCACATGGGATCACTATTTAGCCTTGCAACACTATTGCAAGGCTAAGGCACTTTTTTTTTTTTCATTTTCATCCAATACTTTGGAAATTAGTTGAGCCTGATACCAAGGATCAGCCCCAAAGAAAGATTACCACAGCTTTTCCCTCAAGCTTAGCCTGTGAAGCTGAGAGCCTCCTGTTTCAAGCAGCTAATTGGGCTGGTCATGACATGCCACTTAACTTCTCCACTCACAGATTCTTGCTACACCAGGTAGTCCAAGCTCTGCATGCACCACATGTCATATCCAGACTGACAAAGTCCTTCACTTTCTTCCTTAAATGTAACTTTTTGCATTAAGCCACTTGTTCTCCTGGAAGCAGAGAACCAGGGTGAGTCACTAAAGACTACAATATGTTTAGAACCAAGCCTTACCTTACCCCCAGCTTGCCCTCTTACTGCAAAACAGAAGAGAGTGGATTCTTCAGCATTCCCTTCCATCTTGAACTGTGCAAAGCTGGCTGCATGTCCCTCGATGGGCTGGGACACTTTTCTGTCCACAGAGTAGAGCTGCATTGCCCCCACTACACGGTTTTGCTACACAAAAAAGAACAAGTGTCAGGAAAACCAGACAGTAATTTCATTTCATATTGGTCAACATGCTGCCATTTAAAGCTTCCTCTTACAACAGCAACACTTCAGACTCTTAACCTTGCACTAGTGTTATATCATTACAAATCCAATTAGAGTAATTTGAGATTTTCAGTTACACTTAAGTTTGTTATTTGAAGATTGAGACAAGCATTTACATTTAATCAAACAAACAGATCAGTCCTGTTCCTGTAGAAGGAGACAACAAGACAAGCTCTTGAGTTTCCCCACCTTCCTGGAGGTAAAGTACCTGTGCAGATATTCCAGTCAGCAAGAGCCATTTCTGCTTGGCATCAGTTCTGTAGTTGATGATCTGGCAGCCAGCAAGGCTGGAGTGGCGATCAAACATCTTCACGGGCTGGGACTCGCCCTCCATGCTCCAGTGGTAAACGGCATTATCCGTCACGAGGGCAACAGTGTTCAGAGAGATCCACTTCCAGAAGGTGACATCATCTGTCATGGTGTGAGCCTTCATCTTGCTCTTCATCTCAATGTTGAAGATTTGCAGCGTTTTCCCAGCTAGAAGACACAGAGTTGTTAGGCACGGGGCAGAGCAGAAGAGCTGCACTAGGACATCAAACCCTGGGGACTTCCTTCAAGAAAAAGCTGTTCTAGACTGGCAGACCTTCAGGGATCGGCTTCCACTTGGAACCAGACCACACTCCTGCGGCTGGTTTTACTGATTTGCCACTACTGAGCAATCAAACAGATGTGGAGAATGGGTTGGTAGGAGACAAAAGCTTCAGCCACACAAATGGGTTGGAGGATACTTCACATACATCAAAACCAGGTCACAGTCATGCTGAGGCTCCTTGGAGCTCTGAGGGAAGCTGTCAGTGGCAGTTAAAGCTATGTCCACATCTGTTTCAAGTATTAAAAGGGCACAACATGGAACAGTCAGGTTGGCAGAGGGCTTTTGTAATTCAGGCTAATTAACCAAAACCTTGGGGTTGCACTAATGGAATACACAGCTACTGACTGCAAACCAGACTGACAGGAACTGTGCAGGGGAAGGAATCTAGGGACCAACACAAGCTCTAGAAGGCAAGAGGAAAAGTTCTCCAAATCACATAGAATGGTGCATACAAACATCCTGAACGGCCACCTGCAGTCATATCTACCAGTTTTTATAACACACTGGCCTAAGAAATTATTTCTTCCTGTTGAGAAGATAAGAAAAGTTCTGACAGTTCTATTACTTACAGGGGAGAATTATTTAAGCACACATAAGTGTAGCCCAGGAGGAATAGAAAAGATCCCACAAAACTGGATGCAGGCCAGAAATCTGCTACAGTTACTAACTGTAGCCCAGCTTGAGGAAGTCACAGTGCCACAGAGGCAAGTGCCTGCACTCATCCAGGACTGATTTAGCTCAAAGCCATTAGCTCAGCAATTGATGCAAGATGCTGAGTGAGGAGTTCCTCCAGAACTTGGAGAAATCTCTCTACTACAGAGTTACTCAGGCTACAGGCAGCAGTTTGTTTCCACATCTAGTGCAGCTGGAGCTTTAGGGTCAAGGGAGAGGACATTCAGGTAACACATTCCTACATGCTAGGCAAGGTATATTGCAAGGCAAAATCTAGACTTGAGTCAAAGGGGTCAGTCCTGTTCATAAAAAGCTCAGTATTAAGATCCCAGTGATTTAAGTACACTTTGGGCTCTTGAGTGGATTAATTTTGGGAATCTTAGGGTCTCCCTTGCTTGGGAGGGTATGAAAAACCTCTGAGTTTTAGGCCTTCAGTTGCTTAAACACCACTGTTCAGCCATGTGCACCATAAATCTGAGCCATTTTATTCTGCTTTTTCTTGTCATAAGACACAACAGGTACTAGGTACAGTCAATTGAGGTAACTCACCATCTGCACACACAAGAAAGCATTAAAGTTGTGACAAAACAGTAGCACAGTATTAAAGTCAAAGTTAGGTAACATTGGATACATACAAATCTTTCCATTAGCATTACATGCATTTCTAGAGTGACTGCACTTAGAGCTTTTTGGGCCTCTGAGGGGAAGAGATGGACATTTCTGGAGACTCCAGAGGAATGCCTGCTCTCTGGAACACCAGAGACACCAAGCTGCCTGACCTTGTACTTCCTTCACCACACAAGTCTTCCCTGCATAGTTTTACTCCTCTTATCACTGGCTGATATAATAAATATGCACTGGTCTCTTTCAGCAAGGCCAAACCAAGGAATATTTGTCTCCCCTTCCCAGCCTTAGTTTTCCTGTCCCTAAGGAAAGGTTTAGTTGATCTAAGGGTTACACTCCTAGGTCAGGTCTCACTTCCCTCTAACATGATTCCTTAAAGCCCACACTTGGCTTCCAGCTCTCCCTGCTCAGAAGCTGCAGCATTTGGACTGAAGGAAAAACCTCATCCTAATGATCAGCAAAATAGCAGGAAGCCTCAGCTGAAGTTCCCTGCCCAGCTGCCTCCAGAAGAACTGAAAATGCATTCAACTTAATCTCCCATTAAGCTGTGGAAAATTGCTGCAGGATCCTCCCACATAAATGACCTGGGAGAGCTCAGTCCCTCATAAACTAGCTCTACAGCAGGCTCTCCATGCACTTCAAGCAGCCCTTTATCAGAACTCATACCTTTCAGTGCAATGACTTTACTGGCAGGGTTCATGATAGCGCTGTCAGCTGAAATTGGTCTCCGGATGGGGTTGCTGGGGTCATTCATGTCAATGATCACCACTTGAGCCTGTTCTCCTACTTTCTCTCTGATGCAGATGAATTTGTCAGACTCCATTGTCAGAGTGCTGAACCCAATGTTTGCTGGGTTGATGCCCAGATTTTGGAGCTGGAAGAGAAGAAAAAGGTTTAACATTAAGTTATTACCTTGGTATAGCCACAAGCAGCTTTTGTGAATTTTGTCACAGGAAATATCAGACTTTGCTGTTTTTTTTGGTGACAAAACAGCAATGCTACCCCAAACCTGCACAACACACAGTGCTGCACAATTTCAACTAAACCCAGCAGGCTTCCTGGAGAAGCATTCAAGCACTTGGTATCCTCTCTTCAGGGTCCATTTACAACTTAACCATTAAGAACTCAATCTTTGAGCCCCCTCACGTGGCTTAAAGCACACTGAACTCACCATACTGGACTGCAGCTTCAGCCCTCACTCTCACCAGCTCTCCTCCCTGAGCTCATCCACTGCCTTTGGCAGCTATCACTATTTCAAGCTTAACATCACACGTGAGGTGTCTGAGCTTTATCTTTATCCCCGTGCAGCTAAAAAAAGCTGCCTGTCTAGCAATTAACCCAGGCTTGTCTCGCAGCAGGAGCAGAGCTGGGCACTCCTGAAATCACCAATGGCCCTGTTTGACACAGAAGTTATCAATAAACCACTTCCTTCTCTGAGCCACAGCCTGCTCCCCTAAGCCTTTCAATGCTCACCTTTCTTGTACAGCTTGCAACAAAACCCTTTTGTTGACAGCATTTTGCAAAGCTACTGTATGAGGAGGATGTCAGTAGGGAAACAAAGTTTGTTGCATTTTTAAGAGTGAAAATGCAGTCATGGTCATATCACACAGATATCCAGCTCGTCCACCTTGAGAACTCCAGTTTTCTTCTACTAGAAGAACTATCAGCTCCAATATTCTGCTGTTTTTCTTTCTGGAGGACCTTCAAGCCCAAGATGCCCCAAGAAGGGCGAGACCTTCCAAGCCATTTTAGGCTGATTGTGCTGGTTTGGAGCTCTCAGCTCTTATCAGCTGTGCTCTGAACCAGCTCCAGGGAGGCCATGCCCCAGCTGCTCTGCTCCTGCCTGTTTGCAGCTCCTGATAAAGAGGGTTTTACTCCACTTCCCCTTTGCCCAGGCTCTGCAACAGCAAATGTGAGGAACAAGTAACATCTCAGCCATGGCACAGCAAGTTAACAGAGCAAGCCTCACAGAAGTCACTTGGATAATTGATCCAGAGTAAGCAGAAAATATTTTGACAATAAAGCCAGGAAACTTTCAGGTGACAGCATCTGACAGCTATTAAAAAAAATAAAAATCAAACCCTAACTCCTTGACAGGTCAGAACTCTTTTACTCAGATTTAAGCAAGTGTTTGAGGTCCAGCATCCCAGAACCTGACCACACATTCTCCAGTCACTCAGAGGATTTTAGATTCAAGCTCCAAAGTCCCTTTCACACTTTGAGCAGTGTCCTCTGGACCTGGCAATTGCACATGAGCTAGGCAGGGTTATACACATCCCAATCAAACCCCTGCAGGGAGGGAAGGGTCGGAGATGTGGGAGTTTGATCTGGTAGGGCTGCAGTGACTTACTGGGATGTGGCATTTCCTTTTGCCAGGGCTGCAGGCTTAGCAAGTGCCAAATCATTTATCAAGCATTCAATTTCCTCGTTAGTTTGGTAGAGGGGGGCGGCTGCAGAGAGCCAAGCAGGCAATAACTCACAGCACTACACTCAAAGGGTGTCAACAGAACAAATCAGAGCAGCAAGTCCAAGCAGATGGCAGGACCTCTTAGGGAGGTCTAGACAAAACCACCACAGCAAAGGTGCTTGGATATTGCAAGCCAGATTTACCTTAATCTGCAGCAAACTGCCATCTGCTAGTGCCAGGCCTGAGCCACTGACCCAGGTGGGACATGGGAGGCTTTGAACATTTCTGTTATCAAAGGTGAGGTATTTCTTTGCAAAGATTTAGAAGACTGGCACAGGAGCTCTGAAGTTTTCTGATGGAGGTGCAACCATCTGCAAGGTCTCTAAGTGCACAAACTCCTCCTGCCAACATTTCATCTTTCATCTCAACAAACCAAGTGTATGAACCACATCTGCTTCAAGGCTCAGGAAATTGATTCTGATGGAGACAATCCCCGTGTTTGGTTACACAAGAGTGTCACCAGCCAGGAGTGGCACTTCCTTGCCCGGCTGGTGAAGCCAACAGTGAATTCCTGGGCTGCACAGAACTCCTGAGCAGAGATCATTCCCTGGAATAGAGGTTGTTTTCCTGCCCAAACAGGCTGAAGTTCAGGTGAGTGAGGCAGGCATGTTTATAAAGCTAAGAAAAGCAAACAGAGATGAAGATTACTGTTAGGAAACACGACAGCAAATATTTCTTTGAAGGCTTTTATTCTGAACATTTCAATACTATTCCATGTACAAACTCAGGGGTTGAACTACAACTAAGGAGTACAGGGGTTTATGGCAGATTTTCTACCTCTTCTCTTTATTACAAAGGGAAATATCCCCAAGTATTTAATGTTGCACCAAGTCCACTACTTTTCACTGATTCATAAACAAAAAAAAAACCAAAAAAAAGGAATTTCAGACATTGCTATATTTTACTACAAAACCCACTTCCTTGGCTTTTAAGCAGATATGAAAGCAGAACTTGCTAACAGTCCTTGGGCAACTGATTTACAGTTGGGAGTTATTTCACACCACCATTTGTTGGAAAGATCAGTTACACCAGACTCCTGTTAGGAATAAAGTGTTCTGTGAAATAGCTGCTCCAGTAGAGTGGAACCATGAAACAGATTGTCAGGGACAGCAGCAACTCCCGTGTTCAGCAGAGATGTCACCCCAAAGGACTCATCTCACCCAGGATCAGACACTTCAGTCACTTGCAGGCTCTGCTGAACCATGGAATTCTGAGATGGCTTTTATCTGAGCAGCCCTGAGATGTGAGTCATTGTAACATTGTAAGGCAATGGCTGATTACCAGAATTATTTTTTCACTGGAAGATAATTCAAGTGCATTCTTGGTAACTTAGCCAGAGAAGTTGTCACATGTATGGGACATCAAACTGAATGGTAAAACTGCTGACAGGAGTCTCTTTGTTGACCCCTTCCTGTAATGTTCCCTTTCTTGTGGCAGTCTGCTTAGCTGTCAGATAATTTCTCCTTGCCTACGAGGAAGGGCGCGGAAGTGCTGAGCACACATTTCACCTCAGCTCTCACACTCAACAGGATGCAACCACTGCTCTTGTGGCCACAAGCAGCTGCTCAGCCCCTGCCCAGAGACTCCTTATCTGCATGCTGCTAGAAATCACAAAGCTGGAAAACGCCACTAAACTGGAAAATACCCATTTTTTTTGAGAAGCACTCCAGTGTGCAATGAATCATATTTAGCTCTATCCCAGGCCATGCTTCCCTAGGCTCTGATTGACCAAGGCAGACACTTGAGCTGCTCTTTTAATTCCACAGACCAAAGTTCAGCAAAGCAAACATAAGTCACACAAAGCCATTTGTGTTGGTGATGCTCTCTCAGTTACTCCCTGCAGTTCTCAGAGCCAGTCCATGGTAAAGCACTTCGTATTTACCAGTGCAAGGTAAGAGCTACAGCTTGTGGCAGCCTAGGAAGTCGTGTTTTCAACAGATAAGGGACCTCTCTGACATTCAAGAGCTCCCCTGTTTCTATATCCTTCCTATTTTCTGCCTCACCCTGAGCAGGCTGAGGCACCACCCGCTCTCAGCAGCCAGGGAGGTGCTGTGGGACTGCCCCAGCTCCCCCAGTGAGGCTGTACCTGCTGGAACTGGAGTTCAGAACCACTGATCCCGCCCCAATCCCAGCAGGAAGCACTAAATCAGCACAGCCACCAAGGCAGCAGGGCCCTGCACCTCAGTGCCTGTGAGGGACATGCCCAGAACAGCTCATAAACTGCTTAACTAATTGCTCCTATCCAATTAGCTGAGACACACACACACAATCTCTCTCACTCCAATTCTCTGTCACGTATTTTCCCTCTGTAGGAATACTCCACAATCGCTGCCTTTAGGAACTGTGGATCCACTAAGAAGCAGAGAGCAAGAACCCCACCAAAACAGCATTAGGCACCACAGTCCTCTAATTCCTGACTTGTACAATCAACAGAGGATGCAACTGCTTCCAACTAATGCTGTTACAGCAGAGATTTAGTGGTTTAGGCTGCATTAAACTCACTGTCAGCACAATACATGGAAGAATTTTGCTGTTTGTCATATTTAGAGCAAAGTACTGAATTTATCTATTTTGTTCTATGATTCCCTGGCTGTCCTGTTTTATTCTCTGGCACAGCTGTGATTCCAAGAGCCATCCAAGCACCACCACAGCAGAACAGCACAGCTGTCATTCAGGTTTGCTCCTTCAATGAACAATAGATACAAACCCCCTTTTCCTAGTGTTAAAAAAGCAGTTCTGTCCTGCTATCAAGTGCACAGCCTGAGCTGGCAGTTTTCTCTGCATTGTCTTACAAAAGTATTTCGATTCAGAAGAGTATTTATTAATGCCTTAACTCAGTACAGCAGTGGGCCTGGTCCAAGTTCAGTATTTCAGGGTAGTGCAGTTAAATTAAGTGGCAATCACAGTTCATCACCTGCCAATTAGCCTGGTTCCTTCCCACTCATCAAGAACGTGTCACCTTAGAAAAGCTCCACTGACCCACCACAGTAAGCACAGTTTTATTTTCACCCTCAAACACACGCAGAGGCACATTCCAGGAATCCCTGAAGCCTGGATAGGAGCAACCAGATTTGCAATCATCCCACACACTGAACTCTGATCTCCCACTACATACACAGTGGATTGTTTCCTCATAGCCACTTTGGGGGAAGAAAAAAAAACCAGCAGCAGCTATATAAAGTTTTCTAACATGAGTGCTGATAGCACAGCAATCGGGCTCCTCCCTGAAAATTCCCAAGGGAAGTTTTGCCCAGCCTGTTGTTGCTGCTCCTTGGTGGCAGGGCAGGGGTGTACAGCAGACATCACACAGATAACAGCAGCTGCACACCTGGGGCTGCTGAGATTGCAGAGCTTGTGACTCTGCCAAACAAACCTTGCAACACTTTTTGGTTCTACACTCCTCAGAAAGCTCCCTCCTCCCAAACAAGTTAACTACTTGTCCAAAGTCCACCTTTAGCTCCCATTTGGGGTACAAAGCACTGTGCTCCCAAGAGATGAGGCGTTCAGGAGCAAGGTTTCTGCAGCTTTCACCTTTTCATTCCCAAACCACACAGCCAAGCTGCCAACAGCTAATGGACTGCCTTGAAGCTGAACACCAGGACAAGCTTTGTACTTGATCATTTTTTAACCTCCAGTAATGAATCTGTGCAGAACCAGAATCACACTGTGTTTATTGATTGATTTCAATAAAAGCCTGCAAGAACTTTCTCATTCAAATCCATCACCTGCTTTTTATGGCTGAGGCTCCAGCTGGGTACCTCCTCTTCCATTAAGAATCACTACAAACTTGCAGGTGTTGCACAACACCTGTACAACAAGTTTCCTAGACAAATGTGGGTCAGGTACAGTTCAAGAAATTGTATTATTGAGTCCATGAGGAGCCTGGATAGCAAAAATATTGCAGTATCAGTGTTTCTGCTCCCAAAATTACATCAGGAACTTCAGCAGAAAAGCAACTCCTAGAATCCAAATTCCTCTGAATTTTTTTTTTCCAATGAAATGAAAGGAGGAAGTTCAAAGGCAAGAGCCACGTGCACCCAGGCTCAGAGGGGTGCACACCCATCTGAGAAAGGATCAGCTCCTGTGTGCAGCTGCAAAAGATACTGGTTCAGCCAGTGCTCCACACTAAATAGGTACAGGCAGAGAAAAATGCAAATCCAATCCCAAATAAACAGATGAATCAGTCTGGAGGCAGAGCAGTCCTGTTCCACCGTAGTGCTGGCCTGAAAGCTCCCAGCACTTGTGGCGTGAAGCAGATGAGTTTCATTATGTAACAGTACTCATGTCATTAGAGACCTGGCAGTGGGTCACATGCAAGGTTTGGGGCTTAAATAATGCACAAAGGTGCACTGCCACAATGCCTGATTGAGAGCTGGGCTGCCCAGAGGGATGGGCTTCACCTGAGTGCACAGAACCTCCTCAGCACCTGGGGCTGGCTTGGCCAGCGCCAGGACAAGGCACTGCCTGGGAGGTGAAGCTCTGGCCAATTCCTGAGATCCGCCTGTCAGTGCTGCTCACTACAGGGACACCCAAACTAGGAATTCTGGCCTGCTTTTGAACCGATATTGGAGTAAAACCGTTCAGTGCTCAGCTACACGCCTGAACAAGCACCAAGGCAGCGTTTATTTAGACACTATGAACAGCTGCAGCCTTCAACTAAGTATTCTGCAGTGGTTCTTTCAACGAGGTGCCTAGAAATGAATTACTTTCCATTCGAGTTAGGAAAAAAAGGCACTGTAAATCATGCAAATCCATCACCGTGTTTGCCCAGCACAGCCCCAGTTAGCTGAACACAAACCAAACACAGACACTGGCACCAAATGCCACCAGAAGACCTTGACCAGGGGTGCCAATGTAGCTTTTATTAGACAAATTCCCCTCAAAAAAAACCACTCCTCCCTCAGCAGTGAAACCGAGCTCAGTAACACCGCGGCTCGCAGCCCTTCGCCCTCCAGACCTGTCAGATGGGAAGTGCCCATTGCACAACTGGATCCAGACCCCTCCCAGTGCTGCAGCTTCACCCACGGGCAGGGAGCACTCGCTGCTGCTCCGGGAGGGAGCCCCGCACTCCCGCACCGCAGCCCGGCGCCTCCAGGAAGTCACCTCAGAGAAATTCAACGCCATCACTCGGAAATAAACTATTAACGTGTGGGTCTGGTGCAACGAGAGCCAGAGGTGGGCTTGGGGAGAGGCCAGCGGACAGCGGAGCTGGCACCTGGGCACCTGCACTGCCACAGCTGCACTGCAGGCAGCCGCAGCAGCTCCCACATTTCGCTGCAATACGCGATTTTCCCTCCACAAAATGACATTCCAAGCGGGAACACCGGCAGATCGCTTTAGCCTGTCCTTAGAACTACTGAGGCTTTAACACCATTCAAATAAATAACACTAAGCGGCACACGGACGCAGCTCGGCCACCTGCCCGCCTCACCCCCCCGGGCCGTGCCGGGCCGGGATTTCCCCCTGGCGCCGCTCCGGCAAGCGCAGCGGAGCCACCCGCGCCCGGCCCGCACCGCCCGGCCCGCCCGGGCACCGCGCCAGCCTCGCCCACCCCGCCGGGGCACGGCCCGCGGGCACCGGCAAGGGCGGGATGCCCGGCCCGGCCCCTCCCGGGAGTGCCCTTCGGGCAGCGCTCCCCGAGCCGGACACCGGCAGGGCGAGCAGCCCGCCGAGCGCGCCCGGCCGCCCTCACGGAGGCACCGCGGGCAGGCCCGGCGCAGCTCCCCCGGCACCGTCCCCGGGTGGCTCCCCCGGCGGAGCGAGGCAGCGGCCCGCCCGCCCCCGCGCCCACCTGGAGGTGCTCCTGGAAGCGGATGGGTAGGATCTGGGCCATGGCGGCGGCGGGGCGCTCCGGGCCGGGCCGGGCTCAGCGGTGCGGGCGGAGCGGGGCCGCGATGGCGGAGCGGGGCCGTGCGGAAGCTGCCCCCGCCGGCGGAAGGATACCGCCGCGGAAGGATACCCGCACCTGCCGCCGGCCTCCCGGCCGCGCGGAGGGATCCCGGCGAGCGGCGCCAATGGGAGCGGCGGCTGTGATGCGCCGCCGGAAGGGACTATTTGAGGACGCATCACTCCCTCCCTCCCTTTCCCCGGCCTTTTTTTTTTTTGCCACATCATGCGACCGAGGGGCCGCGGCGTCATTTCCGGCCCGCGCGCGCGCGGGGTCACGTGGGGCGGGGCGGCGCGGCCGGGCAAGGTGACACCGGGGGGACACCGGGGGGGACACGGGGATACACAGCTGGGACACCGGGGGGACACCGCTGGGACACCGGGGGGAGCCCCTGGACCACCCCCCGCCCCGGGGTGTCGCTGTCACCGGCATGGGAGGGATGTCCCCTCCTCGGGGACACTGAGGGGACAGGGATGTCCCCGTGGCCAGGATGTGATGGATCCCACCTCCTCCTCCCACGGTGTCCCCCTGTCATCGGGATGTGATGGAGCCACACCCCCGGAGGTGACACCGAGGGGACAAGGGTGTCCCTGTCACTGGGATCTGATGGATTCCCCATCCCCGGGGTGTCCCTGTTACCATGGATGGATCGTCCATCCCCTGGTGTCCCTGTCCCCAGCATCTGATGGATTCCTTATCCTTAGAGCATCCCTGTCCCCATGATCTCATGGTGGCCCTGGTGTCCCTGTCCCCAGGATCTGATGGATTCCCCATTCTGGGGTGTCTCTGTCCCCGGGATCTGATAGATTCCCCCAGCCCTGGGGTGTCCCCAGTGGCTCTCCCATCCCCTGGTGTCCCTGTCCCCATGATCTCATGGATTCCTCTGCCCCTGCTGTCCCTGTCCCCTCTGTCCCTGTCCCTCACCCCCCAGGGCTGCTCTCCCACACTCTTCCCATGCCCCTGTTAATGAGTCCAGCACAGTAATGAAGCTCCACACTTCCCTCTGTGTTTTATTAACTCACACTTGACCTCCAGCACGTAAAACAGGTAAAAACTTAACTTTTTCCTGGGATCAGCACCCAGAGCTGTGTGTGCTGTCACACTTGGCATGGCTGAAATCTTATTTTATTTAACAGCTTATTCTGAAATTTTATTTAACAGCTCACTGTTACTTCCCCCAGATAATTTTTGTCTTAAATTTCCCATCTCCAAACCTCTGAGAAGCCCTGGAACACAGTGGGGGAAAAAATATCCCTCATTTCTTGCTATGAAAAAAAAATGAAAAGTAAAAAAAAAAAAAAGATAAAAAAATCAGCATTAGGATCTGCCAAGTGATTTATAGCCCCAAGGAACAGTGGGCATTCTGTGTACTCATTTCAGGCCCACTGGGTGGTGCAGATGGCATTTGACTCATGAGGGGCTGTGACACTGCAAATATAAATCAAATTAAACAGCAAAACTCAGAGCAGAGGATGAGTCAAGCCCAAGTGCTGCAGCTCCAAAGCAGAGCCTGAAAGAACAAAACCCCTTCCCATCCATCACAGCATGAGAAACAATTACCAGACCCGGCACTTTCTTTATAAGCAATAATATTGTAATATTCCAAAAAAATTCCTATGGTTTTGGAGGCTTTGGGATGCTGGGCAGTGCTGGAATGCTGGAGGTGAGGCAGAGGTGGAATGGTGAATGTTTCATTCAGGCTACAGTAATAAAACACAATCCAGCACTTGAACCAGTGCCCAGGGTGGCACAGAGCACACAGCTGAGGCAGGAAAAATCACAGCAAGTTCTTCCAATTCTTTGGAAATTCTTACACAAACTGCTCACTTGAGCCCTGGAGCGTTTCAGGATTATTATGGTGATAAACCAGGATTTTTTATTGAGAAGGAAACAAACTTCATGATGACAAAGCACCACAGCTCCTTGCTCTTTCAGGTGCTCAAGGAAAAACGTTTTTAATTCCCTGTGTGCACCTGGTACAGCACAGCAAGGAATGCAGGTGGGAAATGTCCCTTTGGATCTAATCCTGCAATTGCCCCTTTGGATCTAATCCTGCAATTGTCCCTTTGGATCTAATCCTGCAATTGCCCCTTTGGATCTAATCCTGCTGCTCCCACCACTACAAGAGCCCTTCCTGCACGTTTTCCTGAGCATGAATTCTGTGTGACCACCATCAGACAGAATAAAATGGGTAAAAAATTACAGTTCCACTCCTTACAAAAATAAACCCCAACCGACCTTGAAGAAAAAATTCATTTATAACAGCACTGAGAGCTCTTTAAGTCAAACAGATGCCAGAGAATTGGCACCACACTTGATATCAGGGCTTCAGCCACAGCTGAGGCCATGAAATTGTTGCCACTGACCTGCAGCAACGCAAAGCTTGGGAAGTTTTCCCTGCTGGATGCAGCACAGGGAATTGTGTTTGTCCTCTTTGGCACAAGTTTCCCTGCACTCCTGTCAGTCCTTGGGCATTTTGCAAAGAGCCCAGAGCTGCAGAAGCTCCTCCTCAAGCAGAGTTACCCCAGAGTTACCCCATTTCCTTCTCGGGGCCGCTCAGAGCCTGAGCTCTTTGCTGCTTCCTCTGCAGGTAGCGAGCTCGGGCGTCCTGGATGGATTGTTCATCATTCCTCCTCTCCATCTTCCCTGCAGAGCTCTCTGGGACTCCTTCTGGGGAGAGAGGAGAGGAAGAAAGAAAAATCAACTCTCTGTGTCAAACCCAACTCCCCTGTTGTATTTGTGATCCCCCCAGGTGAAGGGAGGAATGATGAATCTGGCTCTGTGTTCTCAGAAGGCTGATTTATTGTTTTATGATGCTGTATTATATTAAAGAATGCTAAACTAAACTGTACTAAAGAACACAGAAAGGATGCTTACAGAAAGCTAAAAAGATAAGAATGAAAACTCTCTCCAGAGTCCCAACACAGTTTGGCACTGATTGGCCAATGAGTGAAAACAACTCACAGCAGAAAGCAATGAAACAATCTCCAAACACATTCCAAAGGAGCAAAACACAGGAGAAGCAAATCAGAAAATTATTGTTTTCTTTTTTTTTTCTCAGAGGCTTGTCAGGTTCCCAGGAGAAAAATCCTGGGTGAAGGGATTTTTCAAAAAATACAAATGCTTTTCAAAGTGTTACAAGTCCTCCTATTTGTTAAATACCAAAAAAAAACCACCAACAAAATCTCTTTTTTTTTCCTCCCATGCAGCCATTTGAATGACTTCCAGAGAGGACAGACTGCACCACAGCAGGGAGGGAAAAAATTTCAAAATAAAATCACACCTTAGCTCCCATGTCAATGTTTGCAGCTGGGCTCATCTCATCCCCAAATCTTGCTTTTTATTGTAGCAGAGAATATGCAGCCTGTGTTCTGCACACCCATTTCTCCTCTAAACTGCACATCCCAAACTCAGGTTTGGGCAGGACAGGACAGGAAAAAACATTGGGATAAACTATCTTTAAAAAATTTCCGGAGGCAGGAGGGAGGGAGAGGAAAACATGCAGATAAGGGAGTGAAAAAAGTCAATATTGCAGCTCAGCCACCATCAGAAATGCACATTCCCCCACAGCACTGAGACCTTGGGACTGCTTCTCACTGAAGGCAAGAGAAGCAGAAAATATTTTCAGTCTAAAACCAATAAAAAAGAAAATCAAAGGCTCTGAGAGCCTAAAATGTGTGTGAGTGAAGCAGCTACTGCAGCCTGGTCCTGGGGGCTGGCAAGAGAAGAAAAAGGAGCTTTAATCAGCACCCCTTGTTCAAATATTTCTAATTATTATGTCTTGTCAGCTATTTTCATGAAGGTGCCAGAAATACAACATCTGTAAGGTCAAAATTAAACTCCAGTTAATTGGGAATTGCCTGATGAAGTCATAATGTGAAGGGGGACACAGAGAACATTTCCTTCAGATAAACTGATGAGGCTCTTCTGCATTATTTATAACCAAATGGAATCGATGTTTAAAATGGTGAATTTATACAATAATGCAGGGCAGCAAGAGATGCTGGCCTGAGCACAAGTCTGCATTTTTGCCTTTGTTAAGGAAATGGAAGAGAATCTGTACTTAGTGTACAATAAATGGATGTTTTGGAAGGGTCAGCTCAGGAGTAAAGAGGCCCTTTGAATACTTGGCTGCTTTAGGAACCTGCTGACAGGAGAATCCCAGGAATGCCAAGCAGCCAGATCAGTTAGCAGGCACCAGTTCTAATTAACACTGACTATTTACACACTGGCATTAAATTCATTGAGACACCAAAATGTGAGGCTTTTTCTTCTGTATATTGCTGGGTGAGGATTTTGATGGTTTTTTTTCCTTCCCTCTGCACCACAGCTCTCAGGACTTCTCCCAGGGCATCATTATTTGGGCACCAATGGCTAAATACCCTTCACAAACTTAAACAACCTCAAAATGCTTTTATTCAACTCTGCTCAAGCTCTGCTCTAAGAAACCAAAAGGGGGGAGCATGGCAAGAAGCACCACAAGCAAACACCACAACTCAACTGCTGGGACAGAAAATAAGGATTGCAGAGCTGTGAGGAGAATAAAATAACCACAACTACACCAAACAAATTAACACTTTCTAGCCCAGAACATGCCATAATAACCACACAGGGCTCCAAAACAACAAGGAAAACTTTAGTGATATTTTTGCCTGATGTGCGGGAGAAATGATGAGGAGGATCCATCTTATCAGAAGGCTAATTAATTACTTGATTATAGCATATTATTCTATACTATATTACATTACATCCTAAGTGAATCTGCCAAGCACTCCACTGCAGAGAATCTTGTGACTGTCCCAACACACACACCTGGATTCAACAGTCAGTGAATCAAAACACTCACACCAAAATCCAATCACCAATTCCACTCATGAACAACACAGGAGCAGTAAATAAAATAAGAATTGTTTCTTCTTTCTCTGATATTCAGACAACATGAAACCCAGGATATACTTGGGAAGAACTGTGCCTTGCTTTTCTCTGCGACAGAAAAAACCACACACACACACACCCACAGAGAGGGATGAGCACCGTGCTCACCAAACTGCCTTTTGAGCTCCTCCCTCTGCTTCCACCTGGCCATCTCCTCCTCAGTCACCTCTTCCCTGGCCACACTGCTGAGCTCATAGGCATCCACCTGGTGCAGCCTGGGCAGCAGCTCCCTGAGCCACTCGTAGCGCACGGGGCACACGGTGCGCACGTAGATCTTGGAGGTGACGGCCACGTCGTGGAAGATGATCCACTCCAGCAGGGTCTCCTGGTTGTAGAGCTGAAAAATTCAAAAGTTGGCTCGCAGCTGGTTTGGTTTTCACAGCCCCACCTGCAGCAGAATGGCAGTGGTTGGGATGTGAGGGGGTGTTAGCAGGTTTTAGGTGTTCGGGTTTTAGAATTGATCAAAGAGCCAGAGGGGAAGTCCAGCCTGTGTCACTCCCACCTCATAACCCAAAATTTGACCAAGCCTGAGGAATGAACACTGCAGCAGAGCCCAAAGCAAGCACCAGGGAGAGTTTAAGGATCTGCCCCTCATTCCTTTTGGAGATGCTTTTCTGCTTTATCAGCAGGCTTTGGGAACTCACTGCGGATGAAGGGTGGATGTAGACTATGCTGCCATGTCCATCCATGGTGCAGAATGTCCTGGCTGCAGATCTGAAAAAAAGAAATTAAAAAAAAAATAACAACAACAAAACAAAACACACATTGCTGTGATTATACAGCAACACTGAACTAAACAAATCAGTAGCACACAGAAAAAAGTTCTCAAATATCTACCTAGAGGAAGGTGCTTCCAGAGCTAAACTGTAAAAAAGCATTTAAAAAGTGAAATACAACCTATCTCATTTGCCACAGCAGCACTGCAGGTGTAACACCACAATAACAACAGGGTTTGGCAGTGAAGCCTTTGAAAGCTGTGATAGCTGGAGATTTCCAAGCCCTTCAGGTGAGTATCTGGAACCACTCTCAGCTGGTGAGCTCATTTCACAGACAGAAAAATGACATTCCTGGGAAGCTCTCCTTGGAATGGTGAAGACAGCCAAAAGCAGAGGTTCCAGCCCCTCCTTCACCTGCAGTTACTACTCTGCTGCTTTTACCAACATAAAACCACACTTTAAAGTAATTTGCATAATTTCTTTTCCATTCAACTCTCCAAACTTCATTCCTTACCTCCTAGCAACATTAACGAAGTATCCTGCACACAGGCATCTTCTCAGTATTTCAGTTCTGGAGCCTTCAAATGTCTCTTTAGGGAAGTCTGGCAGCTGGGAGAAGAAAAAGCAACATGAATCAGGATGGATCTTCAAGAAAAAGCAGTTAAACCTCTTCCATCCCATGGATTTTAAACTCTGGACATAAACCATGGGGAAAGGAGAAAAACTCTCCTTCTTGCCCATTACCACCACTGTACCTCAGTCACACAAGCAAGATAAAAAATATTTAAGTGGTTTATTTTCTACTGGAGGAAGGCAGCAGCCACCTGGCAAAGGCTCAGCACCCACTACATCTCTTAAATATAAGTTTATACAGCTCAAACATGCCCAGAAATGTTCTGGGGTTTTTTTTACCTGTTTCAGTTTCGTGGTTATTTCCCGCAGCTGCCTTTCCACACTAAAAGCAGATTTCACAGCTCTCCAATGGATCCAGTATTTCTGGCACCAGGCTGAAGGAGACTTGCTGAGAACAGGAATATTTGAATTATAAAGAAGCCCTTTGTCAGCTGCTTGCAAAGAAATTTGCCTCTATTTTATTGTTATGGTCACACAAAGGCAAAAACCTACACAGGGCAGATACTTTGTTGAGTTAAATAAAAAGTGTCTGGATGGAAATTACAGATCACAACAAGGAATAAATCTGAAATGAGGAATGAGCACACAGATGTGTAACTGCAGCACACCTGAAACCTGGGAGTTATGAGCAATGCCAAAGCTCATAGTGTAAGGGAGAGTTTCATACCTTGCTTTGCACTGCTCAAAAATATTTAAGAGGGTTGCAAAGTCATTGCATCCTCCCACTTGAGAGGCAAGTTCCTGGTGTTGAAGCTCAGCCTCCTTTTGCTTCTGAGGATCACCTGAGGAATAAGTGATATCTCACTTAAAGTCATTTTTGTTCATCACTACCTAATTTTCTGTTTGGTTTTGGCAGCTTTGGCTCCCTACTCCTGTTATTTTTAGATTTGTCTCTCCTTCTACAGCTGCATTTACAGTTGTTCCTCCTGCCTATTGCTGAACAAGAGCACATGGATGCTATTAAATCTATGATTAATCTCATCAGTCAGCACCAGGCATGAAGAATTCCAGTCTCTAAGCAAGTATTTCTCACTCATGACCCATCCAGAGGCTGACAGGGAAAGATAAAGGAATAAACAAACAGCTCCCAGGGATCAAGAGAGGAAAAACAAGACTGTTGAAGCCACCCCACCACAGCACCCTCTAATCTACTGAACTCAGCTTTTTCCTGCTGCCACAGTGGTGAGATCTTAAAATAAAGATAAAACCAGTGGATCTGTGAGTTTAGTGGGAAATCAAATTCATCAAATGCAACATTTCCAGAGTGTTCTCTCAGGTTTTCAACACTCAGAGTTTGATCTCTCCCCCAGCACAACCCATTCCCCTCGGGAGAGGGAGGCAGCAGCAAAGGAAGAGGAGCTCGCACCTGGTCGGATGAAGACGTTTTCCACAGACAGCATGGCTGCAATGGGAAGCAGGAGATCCTCACAGCCCAGGGAAGCAGCTTTGATCACAGCACAGGACAGGCTGGGAGGGAGGGGAAACTGCACCAGGAATTCTCCCAGTCTGGTCACATGGCCTCTCCTGATAGGAGAGAAAAAATAAAAAAAAATTTTAAAAAAATTAAATAAATAAAATAAAATAATAATAATAATAATAATAATAATAATAATAATAATAATAATAATAATAATAACAATAATAATAATAATAATAATAAATTTTATATATTCACAGGAAATATATATTTATATTATATAATTTTATATATTTACATGGAAAATTATATTTATTTACATATTATATATACTTTAATATATTTTCTATATCTTATTCTACATTTTATTCTATATCTTATTCTATATCTTATTCTACATCTTATTCTACATCTTATTCTATTTACAGGAAATATATATTTATATTATGTATATATTTATATATTTACAGGGGAAAATTATATATATTTCTATATATTTATATATAATATAAAATATATATTTTATATTAAATTAATATATTATATTTAATTATATATATTTATATTATGTATATATTTATATATTTACAGGGAAAATGATATATATTTCTATATATTTATATATATAATATAAATATATATATTTTATATTAAATTAATATATTATATTTAATTATATATTTTTATATATTATATATTTTAATAGATTTTCTATACTTTTAATATATTTTATTATACATTCTGTTATATCTTCTTATATATCTTATTATATATATCTTACTATATTTCTCTGATATCTATTTTTATATATACAGCTTCAATGCAATGATGTTTACATGTGAACTGGGTAAGAAGCACTTCCCTCTGGACTGTGAGTGCCCACACAGGTGCTGGGGACATGGAGAAGTGTCACCAGCAATAAAATCACCCACATTTCTCCAGCTTGCTCGTGTCTGCTCCATGGCAGGCCCAGCCAGCTTTGGGGGTTTGTTTTTTTTCATTATTTCCAAGAAGAATTCCTGGAAGTTCAGGATAAGATCTCAGTTCCTGCCTTTTGCTCTCGGATGGCGCTCCCAGGCAGAGCCTGAGCTCCTGAGCCACAGCAGTGTGGGATGCAGAGCTGAGCTCATTTAGGAGCTCCAGGACAACTGGAACCTGATTTTCATCTCCCAACCCCAAACTCTGCTCCATGCCTGGCTTTGCAGACAGTACATTAAACCCCAGGAAACTTCCTGGAGGTTAAATGAGGAAACACATTCTGCTGCTGAGGAGTATCCTTCAGTCCACACAAAACACCAATTTAAGCCTTAGATTTGAAATTCTTGTAGTGAAACCTTTTGGTTTTTACCTGTCAATAGCACTGCACTGGTAAAGTTCCTTCAGAGCTTCCAGAATGTGCCTTTCCTCAGGGGGGTCCAAATAGGGAAACCTAGGGTTGAAAATGAAGTAGATTTGTTACTTTCATATTTATAAAAATAAATTTTAAATATTTAAAAGATGGTTTAAATTTTATCTTAATAAATTTTATTTATTCTTTTTCAAAATTTTAAATTTATTTCATTTATATTAAATGTTTAAATATTTATAAAAATCATTTTTGAACCTCCCCAATGAATGTCTTCCAACCAAAGTTAGATAATAATAATAATAATAATAATAATAATAATAATAATAATAATAATAATAATAATAATAATAATAATAATAATAATAATAATAATAATAATAATGTGTGTGTTCCTGTACAACCTCCAGCTGAGGAGTTTCTGATGACAAATCCCAGCAAGGCACACACTAAACTGCATTTTCTACTCTTGTATGGTCTTAGAACTAAAAAATTCCAGAGAGATGAAACTTTTTGAGTAAAAAACCCAGTATTTTAAGGATTTAAATGTGTAAAAAACAGTGTTTTAAACATTTAAAGGTGCAAACCCCAGTATTTTAAGGATTTTAAGCATTTAAAGATAGAAAAACCAGTATTTTAAGAACTGTAAGTATTTAAAGGTATAAAAAACTAGTATTTTAAGCATTTAAAGATATAAAAACCAATATTTTAAGGATGTTAAGCATTTAAAGATATAAAAGCCAATATTTTAAGGACTGTAAGTATTTAAAGGTGCAAAAACCAGTATCTTAAGGATGTTAAGTATTTCAAGGTATAAACCCCAATATTTTAAGCATTTGAAGAATTTCAAGGTATAAACCCCAATATTTTAAGAATTTCAAGGTATAAACCCCAATATTTTAAGCATTTGAAGAATTTAAAGGCATAAACCCCAATATTTTAAGCATTTTAAGAATTTAAAGGTATAAACCCCAATATTTTAAGAATTTAAAGGTATAAACCCCAATATTTTAAGAATTTAAAGGCATAAACCCCAATATTTTAAGCATTTGAAGAATTTCAAGTTATAAACCCCAATATTTTAAGAATTTCAAGGTATAAACCCCAATATTTTAAGCATTTTAAGAATTTAAGGGCATAAACCCCAATATTTTAAGAATTTAAAGGTATAAACCCCAATATTTTAAGCATTTGAAGAATTTAAAGGCATAAACCCCAATATTTTAAGCATTTTAAGAATTTAAAGGTATAAACCCCAATATTTTAAGAATTTCAAGGTATAAACCCCAATATTTTAAGAATTTAAAGGCATAAACCCCAATATTTTAAGCATGTGAAGAATTTCAAGTTATAAACCCCAATATTTTAAGAATTTCAAGGTATAAACCCCAATATTTTAAGCATTTGAAAAATTTAAAGGCATAAACCCCAATATTTTAAGCATTTTAAGAATTTAAAGGTATAAACCCCAATATTTTAAGAATTTCAAGGTATAAACCAATATTTTAAGCATTTTAAGAATTTAAAGGCATAAACCCCAATATTTTAAGCATGTGAAAAATTTCAAGGTATAAACCCCAATATTTTAAGAATTTCAAGGTATAAACCCCAATATTTTAAGAATTTCAAGGTATAAACCCCAATATTTTAAGCATTTGAAGAATTTCAAGGTATAAACCCCAATATTTTAAGCATTTGAAGAATTTAAAGGTATAAACCCCAATATTTTAAGCATTTGAAGAATTTCAAGGTATAAACCCCAATATTTTAAGCATTTGAAGAATTTCAAGGTATAAACCCCAATATTTTAAGAATTTCAAGGTATAAACCCCAATATTTTAAGCATTTGAAGAATTTAAAGGCATAAACCCCAATATTTTAAGCATTTGAAGAATTTCAAGGTATAAACCCCAATATTTTAAGAATTTAAAGGTATAAACCCCAATATTTTAAGCATTTGAAGAATTTCAAGGTATAAACCCCAATATTTTAAGCATTTGAAGAATTTCAAGGTATAAACCCCAATATTTTAAGAATTTCAAGGTATAAACCCCAATATTTAAGCATTTGAAGAATTTCAAGTTATAAACCCCAATATGTTAAGAATTTCAAGGTATAAACCCCAATATTTTAAGCATTTAAAGGTATAAACCCCAATATGTTAAGAATTTCAAGGTATAAACCCCAACATTTTAAGCATTTCAAGGTATAAACCCCAATATCTGAAGCATGTGAAGAATTTCCAGATGTACATTTTTATGGATTTTACGCGTTTAAAGGAACGCTACGAGCGGACTCGTTGAGTCTGGGAGAGCTGGGAGTTTTGGCAGAGCCTGCTCTGGAGCTGGGGGTGCAGGCTGGAGTGCAGAGCAGAGCAGCAGCAGAGCTGATTGAAGTGCCCCACTTGGCTGGGGCCCTGCCCCTCGTGGAGCGGGACAATCCCCGTGGTGCAGGGAGCTCACCTGATGACATCGTGCACGGAGAGGCATTTCAAGGTGAGGATCACAGATGTCAGGCTGGTCCTCCTGATCTCTGGCACGGTGTGCTGGGGCATGCACTGCTCCCAGAACTCCCTGCTGTACACCCCAAAACTCTTCCCCGCCGACGTCCGCCCGGCGCGCCCCGCTCGCTGCTTGGCTTCGCTCCTGGCCCCCCCAAAAAAAACCAGCATTGAAACCTCTCATCCCTTCTGGAGCAGCCAAAGAAACAAAAAGTGTCTCTCTTTACAGATGGAACGGGTATTCCTGCACAGCAGCTGAAAAATCCAGCTGGGCAAGAAATAAAGGAGAATTTCTGTGGGTTTTTTGGTGATATTCAGCCAGCACTGCTCAGACCTCAGACAGTGCAGATCCTTCCTTGATATCTGTGACTTTTAGGACGTTGTGTATCCTGAACCACTTTTTACTTGGTTCTAAATTGGTTAATTAAAACCAATTAGAGTGGTTTCAAACCTTAAAATGGTTTTTAAACCCTAAAGTGGTTTCAAATGGTTTTCAAACAATGGTTTTCAAACCTTAAAGTGTTTTTAAACCTTACAATGGTTTTCAAACCTTAAAATGGATTTTACATCTTAAATTGTTTGCAAACTTTAAAGTGGTTTTTAACCTTCAAGTGGTTTCAAATCATGGGGTCTCGAGGTTGCTGCCTATCTTTTGATTGATTTTTTTTGACACAGAGCATTATTGCCAGAGCAGCTCCCAGGAACAGCGAGTGAGGGACGTTTTTCACTTACTTTGAGATGGGAACCACCTCCAGGATGTCCAAACCCACTCGGGGATTATGGTTCAACTGCTTCACAAAGCCACTGTCCACCACATATCTGGAAAAAAAACAATCCAGAGAGGTAAAAAACGGGGCTCAGCAGGGAACTGACACGTGGATTTAATTTAAAAAACCATATTTATTCTACCTAGACCCTGGTTATTTAGTAGATTTTATTTCAAAACAGGTTCAAAAATATTGGTCACCTCTAAGACTATAAGAATATCAATGGTTTTTTTACTACACACCCAAAAAAAGGCAATAGTAGCAGAATAAATGTGTTTTTTCAAACCCAGACCTTTCTGAATTATTCCCTCTGTTATGAGAGACAGAAATCAATACCTGACTCCTTCAATGGTCAGAGATGTTGCAGCAATGTTTGTGGAGACCACACATTTTCTGATGCCTCTGGGGGCTGGCAAAAATATCCTTTTCTGTTGATCTAAAATGACAGAAAATGATGACGTAAAATAACATGACAAAATAAAATAAAGCGATGTAAAATAAAGCAATGCATACTAAAGCAAAATAAAGCAAAATAAAATATAAAATAAAGTAAAATAAAGTAAGTTAAAATCAAGTAAAACAAAGTAAAGTAAAAGCAAAATAAAGCAAAATAAAATATAAAATAAAGTAAAATCAAGTAAAGTAAAATCAAGTAAAACAAAGTAAAGTAAAATAAAGCAAAATAAAGCAAAATAAAATATAAAATAAAGTAAAATCAAGTAAAGTAAAATCAAGTAAAATCAAGTAAAATCAAATAGAGTAAAATCAAGTAAAGTAAAATCAAGTAAAGTAAAATCAAGTAAAGTAAAATAGAGTAAAATAAAATAAATTTAAAAATAAAATAAATAAATAAAATAAAATGTGACTTCATCTGGACTCTCAGTTACTCAATACCCCCTTCCTAACTGAGGATCTTGAAGCCACATCCAGTGGATCTGGATTTTGACTGGAGGCTCAAGCAGAGAAGGCCGAAGTTTGATTCAGTTTATGATGACCACAATGAAACCCCACCCCAAAGGGCTTCATTACCCCCCTCTTCCCAAGCCAAGCAGACAATCTGATGAGGATGATGCCCATAAGAAGCCCTGCAGCTCAGCTTGCTGTGCTGAAGTGAGATTTTGGCTCTGACCTGTGGACATGGAGCCATAGAGGGGCAGGATGAGGAGCCCCTCCACAGCCCGGTCGTGCACCTCGTACCGGTAATCGATGGACTCTGCTCTCTTGAAAAGCAAATCACAAGCTCTTTCTATCTCATTCTGCCCTGAAAGACACACAAGAGCACTCAAGTCACCTAATTAGCTACAACTCTGCATTCCTGGTTTGCAACACTGTTAAAAAAATTGTTTTGTCCATATGCAGAGCTGCCAGCATCATTAAAATAAGGAATTAATGAGAGGGGGTTTGGGAGGCTACATCCAGCCTTTCCACAGGGCCTCCCACCAAGGATATGCCTTTAAAATTAGATATATTTTTATTAGATATTAGTATTAGATATGGGCCTGGCCCATGCACTGATGTAGGATTTTACAGCTAAAATAATTCATCATTAAAATAAGGAATTAGTGAGAGGGGGTTTGGGAGGCTACATCCAGCCTTTCCACAGGGCCTCCCACCAAGGATTTGCCTTAAAATATTACATATCTCTTTATTACATATTAAATATTAGTATTAGATATGGGCCTGGCCCATGCACTGATGTAGGATTTTACAGCTAAAATAATTCATCATTAAAATAAGGAATTAATGAGAGGGGGTTTGGGAGGTGGCATCCAGCCTTTCCACAGGGCCTCCCAGCAAGGATATGCCTTTAAAATTAGATATATTTTTATTAGATATTATATACTAGATATAATATTAATATTAGATATGGGCCTGGCCTATGCATTGATGTAGGATTTTACAGCTAAAATCATTCTTCCTCCCTGAATTAACCACAAACTAAACCATGCAGACAACACAGAGTCAATCTGGTTATTCCTAAAAGGCTCTGGAAAGTACCATTGCACAGGACTTTGTGCATCAACCTGCACCTTTCCCTTCTCACTGCTCTGGGAGAAACCTGGCAGGCTCTGGAAGCTTTTCTGCTTTGCTGGCAGTGCCGTGATTCACCCAGGAAAACTCTCACCTGTGAGGAAAACCAGGATGTCACCTTCTGGTTCATTTAAGTGAACATCCAGGGCGACCTTCACAGCCTGGAACAAACAACAAACAAGCCAAAACCAGTTGAAATCCCATTTAATTCTTGCTGGGACTCACCATCCCAACTGATCCTCCCCTATTTCCTGCAGAGATGCTGAGAACACAACGCAGCAGCTCATTCCCGTGGCCTCCCCCAGGTGAAAACCACCCCAGAACGGAGAGAAAACAAACCTCTGTGACATAGGCAGAGCTGCCCACATCCCTGGGGCTCAGCAGGTTGCAGAATATCTCCTTGACAGGGTAACTTCTGCCCGGAATGTGCAGCACTGAGCAGTGCCCAAAGAACTCCGAGAGCTTCTCCACCTGCAGGGTGGCTGACATCACCACCACCTTCATGTCTGTCCTCCTGCCCGCTGGCTTCTCCTGCAGGAACAGCTTCTTCAGCAAACCAAATAAAATATCCTGGCAGGAGAACGGGAACAGCTGATGTTAATAGCCTGGTTTTCTTAGAAGAGCCTGACAGACTTGGAAGTTGGATGATTTGATCCCGTGGATAGGGTGAAAATCACACATTACAGGCCTAAGCACTCTGAGGAAAACACACTTTTGCCCTGGGCATTTTGGTTTCTAGAGTTTAATGGTTTTTTTACCAGCTCTCCTCACAGCACCAGTGTAACTCAAACCCCTTTGGTTTTCATTTTTACACTCTCTTGGTCAAGTCATTTGTGAGAAGTTACCTCAGATCCATTTTTCATCCCATTTTCCAGCACTGTGTGTGCACCTTTCCTCGGTTTTTTATTGCTACGACCTCAGCAAGTTTATTTCACTCTGTGCTGCTCTGAGATACAAATCTGCTCCTTCCACCACTTCAGCTCAGTTATTTGCAATTCCCTCAGATGCCTGAGGGCAAACTGGGATTCAGGAGCTCATTTTCCGTTTTTCCAGCTGGACTGGGAGATGGTTTGCTGGAGCAGGAGGTTGTCTGACACACAGCACAATCTCCTGGGGTCTCAGTGACCTCAATGTCCCTTTGCTGGCCACAGAAGGGTCAGGGTGACCTCTGAAAGCTTTTGGGACTCAGGTCTAGATGCTCCATGGACCCAACAGCCATAATCTCTTTGCACAGTCACACACCCACCCTAAAAATCACTGGGCCTCAGGGCAGGAGAGGTGTTTTGGCTATTTTTTGGTGTATTTTGTGTTGGTTTATTTTTTAAATTAATATTCTAGAAAGTCTCTTCTGGCTTCAGACTCCTGGAGATTTTAGGAGAGTATTCAACAGCCAGCAAAGTTTTAACTGCATTTAAATGCAACAACTACAAAAACTCCAACACTATTAGAGGCCACATCTTATTTTCATTTTATGCAGCATGGACTGAACAAAGCAGCACTTCTGTGTTCTTAGCACAGCAAAAGGACAAAGCACATCCAAGGAAAGTCAGTCAAAACCCCTGGGGGTTGTGCTGAAGTGAAAGGAAGGGATAAACAGAGCACAGAGAAGGAGAAACAGTGACCCAAAAACACAATTCTGAGGTGACACTCACAGTGCTGAGGCTCCTCTCGTGGGCTTCATCCAGAATGATGATGCTGTACTTGCTGAGGAGGGGGTCAGCCAGGATCTGCCTCAGCAGGCAGCCATCAGTCATGTACCTGATGGCAGTGTCCTGCAAGGTGCAAGCAGTCACACAGTCACCTGCCAGCCTGGCTTTCATCTCAAAGCAAACACTCCCACACACATCACACACTTGTCCTGCACACCACAAGGATTTTCCTTTAAAGATAGCTGAAGGCCTGGCCCATGCATTGATGTAGGATTTTCCAGCTAAAATAATTCTCATTGTGCTCATGCACAGCAGCACAGGGGGTGCTTGGCAACGTTTCACCTGCAAGGTGCCCAAAAACCTCCCTCAAATGAGCCAGGGGACACCAACAGCCCCTTCCCAAAGCTCTGGGGCAGCCCCCAGCCCCCTGGGTCACCCTGGCACACGCCCAGGGCACCACAAGGGCTTGGCCCATGCACTGATATAGGATTTTACAACTAAAATAATTCTCAATTGTGCTCATGCTTGGCAACGCTTCACCTGCAAGGTGCCCAAAAACCTCCCTCAAATGAGCCAGGGGACACCAACAGCCCCTTCCCAAAGCTCTGGGGCAGCCCCCAGCCCCCTGGGTCACCCTGGCACACCCCCAGGGCACCCCAAGGATGTTCATTAAAATATATTTAAGGGCCTGGCCCATGCATTCATATAGGATTTTACAACTAAAATAATTCTCAATTGTGCTCATGCTTGGCAACGTTCCACCCGCAAGGTGCCCAAAAACCTCCCCCAAATGAGCCAGGGGACACCACAGCAAGGACAGCCCCTTCCCAAAGCTCTGGGGCAGCGCCCAGCCCCCTGGGTGACCCTGTCCCGCCCCCAGGGCAGCCCCCAGGTCCCCACCTCACAGGTGCAGTCGTCGAATCGGACCTGGTACCCCACGAGGGCCCCCAGGGCACAGCCCATCTCCTCGGCCACCCTCTGTGCCACCGAGACGGTGGCCACGCGCCGGGGCTGGGTCACACCGATGGCTCCGTGCCTGGCCAGCCCTGGGGGGACACACAAGGGCTCGGGTTAGAAGGGTGGAAAACGCCAATCGCTCGGGTTTTAGCGTTTGAAAGGTTTAATAGTAATAAAATGGTTGTAAAAACAGGAATGCGATTAGAACGGTAGTGATTTGGACGATTTGGGATTAGGACAATATGAGACAATAGAAGCAAAGAGTTACAGACAGTCTGGGCACCTCTTTCTGGGCAAAATAAGCCTGAAGAAGGACTCACGTTAACAGAGTCCCTTAAAAACAACAGCCTGTTGCATATTCATACAGCTCATCCGTGATGCATAAATTCCATTCAAACACAGGATTCTGTCTGGGCAGTGTCAGCTTCTTCCTCTGAATCCTAACAGCACCTTTGAGGCGGGAAGAAGTTCATTTCTCCTGATAATGGGGCAATAAATTCTTTTTCTCTGAAGGATTCAGGTGTCCTGTGGCTGCTATCTCAGTGCAAGTCCTTTCCTTAAAAAAGCATCTTACATAGCACAGTTCCTATTTTAACATTTTGTTATAACCTAAAACTATATTTAGCACACTACTTAAGAGAATTAATACTGCATTACTTTCTAACACAACACATATAATATTCATTTGAATATTTGCGAAAAGCCAATCATAAATTACACATTTTTCACAGAAGGGACATTAAAGATCATCTCGTTCCACCCCGTCTTGGGACACCTTCCACAGTCCCAGGTTGCTGCAAATCTTCTCCAGCCTTGGATGCTCCCAGGGATGGGGCAGATTCCCTGGGCAGCCTGTGCCAGGCCCTCCCATCCTCGTAGGGAGAAATTCCTTCCCAATATCCCACCTGACCCTGCTCTCTGGCAATGGGAAGCCATTCCCTGTGTCCTGTCACTCCAGACTCCTTCAGGTGCTGGGAGGGGGCTCTAAGATTACCAGGAAACCTGCGCCAGTCCCTCCCATCCTCACAGGGAACAATTCTTTCCCAATATCCCACCTGACCCTGCTCTCTATCAATTCCCTGTCACCCCAGACTCCTTCAGGCTCTAAGATCACCCCTGGAGCCTTCTCCAGCCTGAACGCCCTCAGTGATTGTGGCACACGGGCTTGTGCTGCTCCAGGTCACTTTATAACACGTACATAACGTACACATGGCCACAGTTTGGGGTTTTTTTTATTTAAAAGGTTTAACCGAGCCACCTCCTCTCACCACATCCCAGCCCGAAGCTGCGTCACCCGTGAGGGGACCGGGGCACAATCAGATGAGTTTATCGGTGCTCGTGCCCCACATCCGCATCCCGCGGAGCGGCGGGGGGGGGTTCCGTTACCTGCCTCGTAGAGGTACCTGGGCAGCTGCGTGCTTTTACCGCTGCCCGTCTCGCCGGTGACGATGAGGAAGGGCCGCTCCCGCACGGCCTCCACCAACTCTCGGCGGGAGCGGCGGATGGGCAGGGCGGGGCCGTCCATGGCGGCTCCCGGGGCTCACCTGGGGCTCACCTGCCTCACCTGAGGCCCCGCCCACGCGCGCGCCCGGCGGGAACCCCCCAGTGCGCGCCCCCCGCGCCCCGCCGGTACCGCGCGACTCGCGCATGCGCGCCACGCCCCCAAGGTCCCCGCCTCCTCGATAAGCCACGCCCCCACGCAGCTTCCCGCCTCTTCCTTAGGCCACGCCCCCCGCTCTCCCCTCAGGCTCTCGCGGCGCCTCAGAGTCAGGGAATTGCCCCAAAAATGATAAAAATCACCAAATTACAAAATGCGAAGGGTTGGAAGGACCTCGAAATCAATGATCCCGCCAGATCAGGCTGCTCAGATGTATTTCGTGACCAAACTTGAGTCTTGAGTCCACACGTAAATGTCCTGATGGAACGACCCTGATTAGAAAAACACATTCTAAAATCTAAGGGACAAGAAACCATCTCGAATTCTGTTATAAATCAGAGTAATATTCTCTTATCATAGGTCAGCTAAGTGTCATATTGTGTTACATTAGGCTGTTACACAACATTGAACAAAACACAATTGTACACATGTAGAAAATAGTAAAATATTGATAAACAAACCTGCTGCACCAAAACTTCTTCCTTGAGAGAGAAAAAGTTCTTTATGTTGGATCTTTTTATACTTTCAAACCTAATCAACAAGAGACGATATTCAACCTCTGAAACAGAAAGCAGCCAACACATCTAGGAGAAGTGTTAGAAAAAACAAATTCCTTGTTAGAATTTTACGTGTTTAGGACTGGATATGTTCCAATGATTTCAGACTTAGGGGCAGCTTAACAAAGCTGTGGAAAAAAAAAGGATACCCTTGGTAGTGGACACAAAGAAAGCAGAATTTAGGGGACATCTGGCAGAACTGCCAGGATTTGTAAGAAACTGATAAACCCAACTCAGCTCCAAGTGGGTAAAAGGTAATTCTGGTAATTCTGTGACCACCCACCCAAGAAACCCACTGACCCCAAAGAGAAAGACTCAGCACGGCACTAATTAGCGTCAGAAGCAAATCATTAACTGGTAGAAGGTAGAATACTAATTAACAAGTGGACTGTGTGACCGGTGGCAAATTAACACTAATTCCTTTGTGTGCTAAAACGTGAAACAGTAAGAAGTTTTGATGGTTGGGGTGCCTGCTCTGTGAGGTTCACCCAGGCTTGGCAAGGCTGAAATAAATAATCAGTGTCCCTCTGGTACGTGCTGGTATCGCCTCGTTGTGCTCCGGGTAACAAATGTGATTTTTAAGGACATGAATAACCCAAAACTCGCTGTGATGAACAAATGGAGGCGCTGCAGCTCTGTCTGTGAGTTCACAGCAGGCCTGAAGGTGGCAAGCACAGAACACTGAACACACACCAGCCACAGTCCAGCTCCCCTGCTTTCCCCAAAATGCGATTTTTTATGGTGAATTTTGCCCCTGGCTCAGTGCTTTCTCCCCTCACACACTGTTTTTTTTCACCCTCCATTGGGCTCTATCAGTGAAAAGAAGCACACAGTAAATTTGGTGTCACACCAGGAGCAAATTCAGGCCACCCACTGAGTCTGGTTATCCCAAATTCCCTCCATTTTTGCCTCTGGCACAATGGGAGAAATATTTTCCCACTAGGAACATGCACTCCGAGGCTTGCAAAATATTCCATCAGTTCTATCAGTTAGCTTTGTCTAACCTACAAATAATTGCTTAATCTGCCAACAAGCAGGCATTGCAAAATCTCACAGTAAGCTGGTTTGTGACAATCTGACAAAAAATAATGGAATGTGCCAATACACTCTATGTTGGTACACCCCTTGATGGAAAATATCAAATTTATTGAATCACCGTTTACTTATGTCATGTTGCCACTGGTAATTTACAGTTAATGGTGATCATATACACATTTGAAACTGCAAACACGCCCTTATTTCACTTTTTGCTGTGTATTTGCCAAGAAATATTTAATGGTTTCAGTAGACACACATTTATGCAGACACACTTGCAGTCTGTGTGATTTTATTTGAATCACATCTTTCTTTTGGCAGACACAGGGCTAGGTAAGGTTTTTCAATTCTCTCTTTTTTTTTTTCTTTTTTTTTTTTTTGTTCTCCCAGCCTGGGAATAGCAGATTTGGTTTTAATCAACCCCTTTGCAGTCTTGAACTTTGTCCTCCTGGAATACAGTGCCATTCATTTCAGGATTTTCCCCCTGTCTAATAAACATTAATGAAGCACACTTTACAATTCCCCTGTGATCTTATCTCAGTTTCACAGATGGGGAAAACAGAAACAAATTAAGGGGTCTGCACGCACCACAAATCAAAGGCAGAGCTGGGGGAAGAACCCAGGAATCCCAGCACAATTCCCTGCTCCAATAACTGAGCAATGTGCTCCCATCCCTGCAGTAACTGTGTTGCACAGGACAGCATTGTTACCTTCAGGCCATCCAGGAAGACTAAAATTGCTCTTTTTCCTGAGGTTTAGCTCCCCACAGAACTGCAAATTCTGTGAGGTGGCAGAGGGCTTGTGGCTCTGCTGGATTATCCCTCAGGATGTCTTTATTCCCTTCTGAGCAGAGGATCTCTTTTCTTTTCTGATTAGCAGAGATCTAGCAGGATGTGGGGAATATTCCAGCCCCTGCTGGTACGCCGTAGGGTTTATCCATCTTTCCCAGGAGAGAAGCCTGATTTCCTGGGGAATTTTCATCTCCTAGCTCTGGACAATGTGGTCCATTCCATGTACCTGTGAAGAAAACCACATCTATTAATTACATCCAGCAAGGAAAGACAGGTGATTGCCTTGTGCCTGGAATCTCTAAGTAGGGCCACTCTCTAGCAGAACAATCCCTGAGCTGTGATTTCAGCAGAGACAGAGGAAACCAATGTTCCCTGCAAGCTGCACTCCTGTCAGACACCCAGCAGTTTTTCTGACAGCCAGGATTTTTGTGGCACTGGCTGTGAGTCATTATTGAAGAAGTGTTATTCTTAAAACAGAGGAAGAATGCTGGAAAAAGGAGGTGTTAGACAGGAAAAAACCCAAACCCCTTTCACACCTCCATCTGCTGTCTTGCAGTGCCTTGCTACCAAACATTTACAAATTGACAAGTTTTATTGCAAATCTTGCTCCGCTTGTTAAAGATTGTTTCTTTTTGAAGACAGAATCAGACATTTAGCCTTTCTCCCCTACCATGAATATATTTTCCTTGTGTTTAGCTCCATGGAAAACAACAATTCCTACCGTGCAGCCTTCTGCCAGGACAGCCAGGTTATTCCTAACTGCACTCCCAGGTTTCTGCTAAAAACAGGCTGCAGGAAATACAGCACTGGCAAGAATCTGCACTGCTTTAGCTTGGTTTGTTCTGCAGATGGGCAGTGTCCAGCCAGATCCGAGCTGGGAATCGCTCTGGTGGAATTAAATATTTTTGTGCTGGAAAGGGCTTTGCAGTTCTGTGCTGGGAGCCCATCTCAGCTGTGGCACTGAGAAGCTCCTGAGCCAGGTCTGAGCGAGCCATGGCACAGAGGGTGACAGAACTGCCACAGCAACTGCTCATCCTCTTGTTGGCCTCACAGCCCTGCCCAGCTCACCCCAGGCTGATCCCATTCCCCTCCCAGCTGCTCTGGAGCTGTGTCTGCACATGGCCCGGACCCGCAGTGAGTCACAGTCACACTCTCAGCTCTCTGTGCCCCAGTTCTGCAAACCTTTCTGCACAAACATCATTGTATTCAGCAGAAGAGACCTGGTGTACTCACTGCAGGCCTCGACTGATGTTCTTACAGCCCTGCTTTCTCTTTAAAGTTGCTCTAGGAAGTGATTTTGTTGATTTACCCCCCTCACACGTCCGCCTGCTTCACCCTTTTTAAATTTAACTCCAGTGTCAGATCTGCAGCTGTTTCCGAGGCCACATCCATGAATGATTGCTGCTCCTGCCAGGTGCAAGCCTGAATAAAAAGGTCAGGGGCTGGGGAGAGGATTAAGCTTTGGCTCAGCTGTTTGCATTCTCACACAGAGCACGGGCTGTCCGTCCATCTGTCTGTCAGCCCTCACACACCATCCAGACAGGTGAGGAGCTGAATGTTGGAAACAATTCAGTGACGCTCGTACAAAGCCACTACACTGTGTCTGTGGTTTAAAAAAAGCTCCCCCAGCCATCCCCCAAGCAGCCCTTGGATCAGTGAAATTATCTGTGCAGAAACATAAATGCAGAATGGCATGGGAACAGTCTCCCTGGAGACTGGGGCAGGGCAGATTGGAGAATACCTAAATCTCTAAATGGTGTCTGAGATTTTTCATGTTAAATTGGAACATTTTCCTCCCACGCTTACCTAAGGAGATGAAGGGAGGCAGCTTATGGGCACTTAGCACATACAGTGAGAGCAAGCAGGGAAAAAATCCAGGAGGCAGGGAGCAGATCCATCCCCCTGGATCTCCACCTGAAGCATTCCACTGCTTCAAGGCCTTTTGGACGTGCAGCAGTGAAAGCTCTTGGCTATTTTAAGACCTCCTCATGCTTGCACTTCTGTTTCAACCCATGGGAGGCTTCCAGTCTATTTCTGTATATTAGTAATCCTTCCTCTTCTGACTTCCTTATCAAATGTGCAAAACAATCAATAATTCACTTAGGCCCTCCATTCCCATTAGAGTGCACCGTGGCTGTGATTTAAATATATTTCTGTGGCTGTAGAATGAGCAGATATCCTAAACTGCCCTGGAAATGCCCTCTTACACATGACAGCATCTTCTGCCACCCAAAGTAGTTTTATTTCTCCAGCTGTTAAATCTAGGACAAAATACTACTCTTTTGTTCTATATTAAGACCATGGAATAACAGCAGCTGACTTCCCAGCCTCTGTCCTCGTGGAGGGGAACAGCAGGATGAAGAATTAACCCCTGGCATGAGCTTTTCTCTTGCTAAGTCATTAAGAAAAGCCAGATCTCCTTGATGCTCTCCTGGATAACAGAAACTGGAGGCTGATGAGCTGGGGGTTGCCTTCCTCCCCTTCCCATAGCCCTCACCACTTAATGTAGGTCCAGGCTCACCTGGGATTTTTATGTATCCTTAATTAAGGATAAAAAAAGCAGATTTGAACTCTCCTTCCCCTTACCACAGGTGCTGTCACACCTCCCAGGAATGAACTCACCCCTTACACCCTCGTTTTGGAGGGGAGGGCTGAGCTCCAGGAGATCAAGTGACTTGACCAAGGCTCCAGGAGTCACAGGGTGTCCAGAGTGACAGATACCCAAGTGCCACATCCCCCAGACTTCTGAGACATGTCCAGACCAAGCAAGTACCAAAACTTCTTACCAGGGACAAGGACAGAGCCTATCAGAGCACAAAAACCCCCTCACATTTTATCTGGGAAGCTACAACCTCTCCCATTTCCTCTTGTCCCCATGTTTAACCCTTCAGTGTCATCAGCTCTGTGTGTCCACAACATCCCCCCAGCAAGGAGGGCAGAGCACGGGGCAGCCACACACGTCCTGGTGTCCTGGTTATGACTTCACTTCTTCCACCAGCTCTGGAAAAAACAAAAACAAACCCAAATCCCCGCTCCTGCATAATTGTGGCTCTGTTATTCATGGATCTTAAATCGTACTCCTTCATGAATTTTAATGTGCAGTCCATTTTCTTCCCACTAATCCAACATTAGGCTGGAAGCCTTTCCAGACTGAACATTTGCCCTCCTTCCCTTTTCTTTCCCCTGGCTGCCTGTCCCCAGGCACTGCCCTTGTCTCAGCTGGGCTGGCACTGAACTTCAAGCAACATGAAAGTGTTTCCTTATCAGATCCCCCAGTTCTGTGCATCCCTGGCAGAAGCAGCAGGGTGGCTGCCCAGGCAGCCTGGGAACAGCAGCTCTTTATTTTGCCCACGATTCGGATTTGGCAATCTCTGGGGTGCAGCGTTGTTTGAGGCAACGCCTGTCTGCAAGTCTTTAGCACCATGCTTTTATAAATCCCTTTTTCCAGCTAAAACCATCTCCACAAGTCATCAGGAAGGAGTGAAAGCCTTTCAGGAAATTCTCCTTTCCAAGGAATTCCTGATGAGTGGCACAGAAGAGCAAACCACAGACAGTTCCACACCACCACAAGCTCTGAGATGCTGAACAGCCCCATTTTAAATGATACTTAGGTTAAAAACCAGACAGGACCATGAGATACTCCCATATCACCTTCTGCAAAATGCAGTTTGAGCCTGTTCTTTCACTACTAAATTGAATCATTTATTCAGCTGAAGTGATGCTTCCAAAGGGAAGACACCCAGGCTCAGTTTGGGTAGAGGAGGAAGCCACGATTTCCCTTGGAGACATCCCTGAGGAATCATTCTGCCAGGTCTGCCCTGAGGAGTGGAATCTACAACAAATTGAGGCAAGATGCTCTGGCTGTGTAAAATTGCTAAGAATATCTCAAACCCATCCCTTCCATGTGTCTCACAGAACCCTTATTAGTTGAAAAAGAAATATGGTACAGTTCTCAGCTGTAAACTTCTAAAAATGTAAGAACTTTGATATATAAATGCATGTTGAGGACCTGGCTGGCAAATGTTCCCAATTGCCTTTAATTCCACAGCACTTGCAGAACCAGCAGTGATATTTCTTTTCCAGGATATCCAGAACACACCCCGTGCTCTAAGGATTCCATCCCTGGGGACGGTTTGTGTGCCATCAGTGCAGCAGGCAGGAATGAATCGGGCTGAAAATCTGATTTGACTTAAACAACACTGACCTGATGAGGAGAGAGGAGTCTGAAGCAGGCCTGCAAATCCCATCTGTTCCTTATTTCTATAACGGGCGAGCTAAAACCCTAAATCCACACAGCTCTGAGCTTTGAAGCCAAATTTTGCAGCTTGAGTCCATTACTAGCAAATGATGACTGCTAGCCCAGCTCCTTTAATTGGAGGCTGGGATTTATAACTCAACATTAAATGAAGGAGACGTATTGCAGGGTTACTAACAGCTAATCTGGGAAGGCACTTGGAGACAGAAATTCATGGATTGGTGAATCAATTGGCCCACCTCTTTGCTCCCCATAAAATTATTATCAGAAGCCTCATGGTTAATGATGTTCTGAGGGTTAACTGATGTTTTAGAACCCCTCAGATGCTCCTCAGCTGTTGGGAGCTAATAAAACCCTGCACTAACTCTCTTAGTTATTGTATGAAGTTACAGTTTTTGATGGGTTTTTTCCCAGCAATTTGATGTCAGGAGAAAATCTAATCCATAAAGCAAGCAGCATTTTAGCTTTGTGAAAAATAAAAGTGAGCATATCCAGAAGGGAAAAAAAAAAGAAAAAGTCTGGTCTCTGTCCTTTAATTCCCAAGAACAAAGCTGGAGAAGGCTGGTCCCCGAGTGAGGGTGGAATTTGGCAATTCCATTCCCATTAGTGCAGAGCAAACCCTTTAAATATATAATGGCTCAAGGACAATGTGGATTGGAAAAATAAGCTTGGAACTGTTAAGGCACCTAATTATTTTCCATCCATCTACCTTCACATTAAACCCCAGGGTTTGATGCTTCCCTGGCTGCTGGGGCAGCCACTGAGGTTTTGAAGTGATGCTCTGTTTATAGAATTGCAATTACTCAGTATCGGCCTTTGTTTGGAGAAGAATCCCTGTCCATCCTCACTAATGGCTTCTTCTGATCTCATCCAGTGTGGAGGATTTCCTGAGCATATTAAAAACATTCTTCACTCTGCCTTTTTAGTTTAGCCAAAGATTTAACGACTTCAGCCTAAGAACTGTGTGTTTGGACTGGATTTGCTCCCTGACAGCTGATGCTGTGCACTCTGTTCCCTCCATGTGCTCACAGGCACAAGGGGAGTGCTTGAACTGTTCCCATCTGAGACTGTTTTGGGGTAAGAACCTGTGAGGGTGGTGAGGAGGTGTGGCTACCACACCCCTGGAGGCGCCCAAGGCCAGGTGGGATGGAGCTCTGAGCAACCTGATATTTTTAGGATTTTTTAGGATCCTGATATTTTTAAAGAGTCTCTCACTGTAGAGATGAGTGAGGATTGTAAAATGTGCACAGCAAAACCAGACTTAATTCCCCTGCAGGACACATGAGCAGCACTTGCAGCCACCCAGTCCTTTGGCCAGGGTGAGGCTGGGCATGTAATTGCAGTTATTGTTTGCCAGAGTGGGGCATTTCCATGGTAGGTTTAATTTTACCCTCTAGAACTGAACTTACACAGAGAAAACAACCCTGCAGGGCATGAGAGAGGGCAGGCTGGCAGTGCAGGGCATCTTCTCCCCTGCTGCAGTTCCTGGAGGAGAGGAGGTTAATTAGCAAATTGTAATCAGTGCCTGGGGGAGATCAGCACCTGAACGCCTTTTGGGGGGTGCTGTGGGGCGATTTCGGGGTGCACACAGCTCATTAAACACATTGCCTAAAACATTCAGAACACAGTTTCGGTGTGGACATAAAAAAAGACATCTCATTACCCCTGTCCACTTCTCCAGTTCTCCAGACTTTGCTTCCCCTCTCAAAAACAAAAAAAGGGGGGGAGAATGGAAAAAAAATAGACAGCTCTCATTACTGAACTGCAAACAACATTTCCCCCCTCATTCAATATCATCCATTGAGCCTAAACTAACGTACATCTACGTCAAGCATAGCAGAAGTGTTTACAAACAAACCACTAAAGCAGCTGTGTGACCAAAATTTCCTTCAGCCAAAATATTTTTCACCCTCAGACTGATCAGACACGTCTGAGACACGTGTAATGACTCCCACCGGTGCACACTGACAGGCTGCTACTGATTCCCCATAATTCCTTTTTTGTGCCATGAAATATCATCTCCTCTATCTAAAGCAAATTGATCTTTTCACCCAATCTATTTGACAGATCTACCATTTAGTATTCAATTACTATTTCAGGAATAAAACCCGTTTGTGATGCAGACACAGGAGCTCATGCTGGGGGCTGGTGTCTGCACCAACCCCAGGTCTCTGGAAGGCAGCAAAAAACCCCTTGGAGCAGCTGCTGCCTTTGCTGTCTTCATCATAAATGAAACAAATGCAAGAACTGGAGAGATAATCAGGGACAAAGCAAAATGTTCTGGTCAGGGCTGTTATGGGTGCAGGGTGGGCATGGAGGGGATGGCTCAGCTCTGGAGGAGCCTCCTTGGGCTCTGCAGCTGACTGTGACCACTTAAATGTTGTGAAGTGGAAGACCTTAAACTGTTACTGGAAGGGGCATCAGCAGTGGCTCAGAGGGATCTCAAGCACAGCTCTCCAGGCTGGCTTTGCAGAGATTTTGGGATGGGTTTGCCCAGGAAGGCCAGGCTCCATCCCATGGGTGACAGTGACCCCACAGCCACAGCTGCTCCTCAGCAGGAGGCAGCTCCCAGCCTCATCCCAATTAATCATCTCCTAATGACTTTCTGAACTGGGAGGATTTCCTTAATTACACCACGCATTAGACTTTAATCAAGACATCCATTTTTCACGGCACCCCAGACCCGCGGGTGCGGGGAGGGGCCCGGAAATTCCCTCAGCCTGCACAGAGGGGAATTATCGGTGGGATTTGGGAGCGCTGCGTGCCAGGGCTCCTGACCAAACCCGGCTGGAAGTGATTTAATTAAGCTGCCTGTGCTGCCCCGTGCCTGTGCCCTGCAGTTTTGCTGTGTTTCCAGCCACCTGACACAGATGCCAGGCACGGCAGGGCCCTCGTGTGCCAGCTTAGCGCCCGTGCGCCCAGCTGGGTGTGCTGGGAAAGGATTTGTGTGTGCTGCAAAGGGGCTTCACCCACTCCCACCGAGACCAACACAGCCCCTCGTGCACCTCCTGCCTCTGCAAAGCCTCTGGAATTAAATAGAAATCCTGGGGGTGCTGGGATCTGCTCTGGTGTGACCCCGAGCTGCGACCCGAAGAGGGAAGTTAATTCAATATTAACCTCTCTGTTCTGGTCCACTTTTCAGGATGCTGCGAGGCTGAGTGCAGCAAAGGGTTCATCTGAACCTGCTGCTCATTGGGGAGGATTGGTGGCTGTTCCTGGCCTGATCCAAACCCTGATCCATCTCCTCTTTCCCGGGTTTTGTTGGGATTTACCCCAGCCCAGCAGTGCCAGAGCCAGCGGCTCCTTGCAGGGGGATCCCACAGGATCCCTGGGGGTCTCACCCCAACCAGCAGCACATTCCCAGCACAGCATGGCTTAGATTCTTGATTAATTACTGGGTGGGATTTAATTCTCTCCCTTCTGAGGAGCTCTGGGTGGCAGAGCCAACCTCAGCCAGTTTTATTGTCCCTGGTACCATCCTTGCTTCCATCACTCCCAGCACAGATGATGAGGCTGCTGGGATGGGGCTGGGATTTCCAGTACCTGCTGCCTCTGTGAGGAACTAAAAATAATAAAACATCTGCTAAAAATACTGAATGATCAGGGAAAAAATGCTAAACCCCAGAGATCTCCCTGGACTGCGAGGATTAATTTTAATTTCCCTTTAATCCGGACACAAATCGTGATGTCACTGCTCAGTGGTGCAGGGCTCAGCTCCATGGACAGAGCTGCAGTTCTGCTTCCCCAGCTTTTGGGTGCATTCCAAAGGAAAATGGACACACGACAAGCAGGAGGCCACAGGGTTCAGAGCAGGCTGCCAGAAATGTGTCCTAAATCCCGCGGCTGCAGCTCCCAGTGTGTCCTTCCCCAGCCCCACACTCACAGCCAGGCTTTGTTCCTGCCTACAGCCAATTTTGGGGTGCTCTGATCCTGTACCCCGCTGTGGGAAAGAGCAGGAAAAGGGTCCAGAGGTCCCAGATTACAGCCTGGAATTCTGGAAAATAAGATTTACCAATACTCTCACTTTTAAGGGAAGGAAAACAGCGATTGGAGTGAGTTAATTTGTGTGAATTTGTTGCCCTCTCTCACATTCCCACAGCAGGGGTGGGCTGAGCATCCTCAAACAGAAACTTTGCTCCCAGCTCCCCCCCTTATCAGATAGATGCAAATATATGCATGGAAAAATTTACATACAGAGCTTGGTGCTGGGAGGAAAACTCCCTTAATTCCCAGGACAAGCCCAGGGTTTGGTGCTCCCCCCATGCAGCAGCTAAATTTGAGGGAGAATTTGGGGGTGGAAGGAAGCAGGAAGACATTTTGGGGTCCTTGGGCAGGAGGGGTTCAGCCTCAGGAATATTTTGAGCACTGAGGGCCTGTGAGCAGACAAGGGCTCATAGTTTGAGGTGTGATTTATGTGCAGCAGCACATAAACACCTGAAACGGGGTCTTTAAAAACACCTCAGGCTTCACCACAATGCTGCTGCTGTGGGGATCCACGTGGAAAAAAAATAAGGAAAACGAAATGTAAGCAATTCCTTAAAAGCTGCTCCAAATGTGCTTTCAGTCCAGGAGTGACCAGAGAGGCAAGTCAATATTTTCCTGGAGAGGAAACGCTGCTGTGTTTACACCTGGTGCTGTTTGCTCTCAGTCCTGCTCAGTGTTTGCCCAGGGCAGGATGTGGGGAAGAATTCAGGGTTTGTGTGGAGGAAGCTCTGTGGTTTCAGGAGCTGCAAGGAATCTCTTTTCTGGGCCGTGTTGCTGTGAGTCTCAAACAAAGGGCTGCTGTTGGGCTGGGGCTGGGCAAGGTGGATAAAACCCAAATATTTAATTCAGGAGAGCCCAGCCTGCAGCTCTGATCTGCAGGACCCTTCCCACGTGGTGGCTTTGCTCTACTCTTTGGGAAGATTCCCCATGGCTGCCTTTAAGATTTCCTCCTCCAAGGCACCTGACCCAAAATTTGCTGTTTGTGCCACCCTCCTGTGGCACACGTGACATCCCCGTGCCTGGCACAGTGGAATGGACAGAGCCATGGGAATGGGAACGAGCCCTGCAGCACCTTCCCTTTGGGGAAAGCTGTGTCTGGGCAGGTTAAGGCTCTGCATCCTGGAGATCCCACCCAAATCCTGCACCCTTGGGTGCCTGGCACAGCCACCGCCCTCTCAGAGCATGGAGCAGAGCTCACCCAGCCCAGGGTGGGAATCTCCACCAGAAAAACTGACAAGCCCCTGAACATGGTGGCCGAAATGGAAATATTTCCCTGGGATATGAGAGGATGAAGCCACTGCCAGCTCCCTGGTGTGGGTGGCACGGAGCTGAAGGGCTCAGGAAGGCGCCCCCGTGATCCCTTTGCTCACCAGGCTGGAAAGGAGCACAGAGCTCTCCCCTTCGAGCACCCAACAGCTGCCAAAGGTCAGGACTGAGCTCCACAGACCTTGGCAAGGGTTTGTGCAAAGAAATCCCCTCCAACACCTCGGGAATGTCTGGGCTGAGCTCCACCTCCTCTCACTCCTTGGAGATTGGGGTGGTTTGGCCAGGCAGAGCCTGGGAGGGGACGTGGCCGGGCTCCCTGTGCCACCAGGATCTGCTCCAAATCTCCCCCCACGAGCCCTTAATCAGCTTCCACCTGGGATTAGCTCAAACATTCCCAGCCTCTGGTTCAAAATAGCTTTTCTTGCTTGTGGGCAACTAATCCAAAAGGAGCCCTGTCCCCGTTAGCTCCAGCAAGGGCGGGGTTTTCCTAAGGCCTGAACCTTGCCTGGTTCCCAAATAGTTTTGGATTGGGACCCTCGGGCATGGAATGCACAAGTTCAGAGCTGGGCTGTGATGGGGATTCACAGGAGCAGCTTCACTAAACCCAAGCAAAACCTGGCCTGGTCCAAGGCAGGTACAAAGAGCACAAGAGCCCAGTTTGGGCTGAATTATGTGTATTTTGGGGGGAATTTAGGTTTGGCACAAGGGATTTCACTCAGAAGCTCACAGACCCTCTCCTGCTGACAGCAAACAGAGCCAAAAAAACCTCCCTGTGTATCTGAGGCTACCAGGACCTGGGGATGACCTGAGTAAAAAAACCAGCCCCTCCTTAGGATGGATCCCAGAGCAAAGAACTGCTGAAAAACCACGGAAAAAAAAATCCCCTCCCACAGCACCCAGAGGAGCAGGCGGGTTGGGAAGGGACGTGCCAGCAGCCACATCCCCAAGTGCAGCTGATGACGTGGCTGTGATCTAATAAAGGACATTATTAATGCCCTGCTAATGGCTCCAGGCGCCGGCAGCGGAGCTGGCCGGCTGCTGGCAGCTCCCAGCCCGGGAGAGCTCGTTCCCACCAGGCTTCTAAAGATTAAATTCACCTCCACAAGCCTGCAAAAGGATTTGCATCAACAGTCCCCCATCACAGCCTCCTCCTGCTGCCCCCACAGCCGGGCACACGGAGCCACAGCAGCTCAGCACCAGCTCAAATCCCACAGCCAGACAGAAATCCCGGCTCAAATTAAAGATAACACAGCCTCAACCCTTCAGCCACTTCATTTCCTCCCCATAAAACCTGCTCCCACCTGGCTCCTTCCCACTGAACTGAGCAGCAAAACCCAGCTGAGGTTCCAGCAGCAGCACCACTCCAAAAAAAGCTCCCTCCCAGCGAAAATACCTCCAGAAACCAGCAAAAACCTGGGGGCTGGGGGAGGCACCGGTGATGGGCACAGCTGCTGGCCTCAGTGGCCTCTCAGCCATCACTCCGAGTGCTTCCCCAGCCTTTGCCTCATCAGCAGAGATTGGGGTGTTGATGAGCTGCCCTGCGGGAGATAAGGGCCCCTTGTGTGTCAGAAATTGATATTGACTGCTGAGGTGTTCATTTTTGTGTCTCAGAGCAGGAGTTTTGGCTGAGCCCCCGTTTTGTGCCACGAAGGCTCTGTTGCTTCCCCCTGGTTCAGGCAGCATCTGCACCACAGTTCATCTCCAGGCAGGAAACTCCAAAAGAGAAAAATCCCTGTGAGGCAGAGATGGAGCAAATCCCCCATTTCCACAGGGTGAGACATCTGCCAGCAAAGGCCCTTGGCAGAGCCGGGGGAGCCTGCGTCAGAGGCTGAGCCCTCCCGTGCCCCAGCTCCTCCAGCACCAGGGCTTGCCTGGGAGAGGCCCTCTCTTTCTGTCTGAAACCACCATAAAAATAGCACAATTATGGGAAAATCCTTGTCCAAATGGAAAAGAAAACGCCAGCCTGGCTTTCACGAGGAAGCAGAGCTCTATAAAAGCCTCCTATAGCATTTGCTGTTTCTGTCAGGCATCCAAAGCCTTGCTCAGAGCCCTTCACCCCGGGGCACGGCTCCACGGGGCGAGGTTGGGCCCTGGTAAAGGATTTTATGATTTTTTTTTCCCCCAGCATTTCCCCTTCACCTCATCAGAAGTTTCCATACATTGGGAACAAACGTCTGCAGGAGCTTTCCCTGTGGAGCAGCGCGGGGCAGCCCCCGCCGGGAGCAGCTGCTTGATCCCGAGCCATAAATAACAGCCCAGCCTGGAACAGCTCCATGGGTTTGGGGTTTGGTTTTTGTTTTTTCACAGAAGTCGAGCTGGTGATGTCTGTCACTCCCTGTCCCTGGTGTCCTTCATTCTCCCCGAGGATCCCCTTTACAGACTTGGGGTGCCCTGACGGATGGAGGGGCTTAATCCTGGAGAGGTTAAATTAAAGGTGCCGCAAACTGGACAAAGTTTGTGCTCACAGCACCCCCAGATTCCCCAGAACAGAGCAGCGCTCTGTGTTCATCGGGGTCACATGGAGGGGGTGGCAGCAGGGCTCTGTTATTTCCCCCAGGGGTGACCACGCTCTGGTGACATTTCCCTCGTGCCTGCCCCGCTTCTCTGGGACATTTCTTGGTCAGCAACAGAGAACGGCCCGGGCTCTATTTATACCCCAGCCTGGAGCCGGGTAAAAATATCCCCGGCGTGTTTGGCAGCCTGAAGGCGCTACTGTAAATCCTCCTCCCTGTCAGCCAGAAATGCGCCCGGAGGGAGCCGGGTCCCGCTGGGAAAGGAGGCGCTGGGGAAGCCCAGGGGCATCGTGAGGCTGAACCCCGAGTGAAGGAGGAGGAGAGGGATCGAGTGAAGCCATGGAGGAGCAGCTGGCAGCATCCCTGCGTCCCAAAATCCGCCTGGGAAGCAGAGCAGGAGTGTCAGATTGCTCTTGAACCGGGATTAAAGGCCACTGGCGCTGCTGTATTTTTAGCTTCGTGATCATCCTTTGAAAAAATAAAAAAATCCCTCATTGTGGTGGGATGGGAGAGGAGTCAGGAGCTGCCCCAAGCTCGGCCCCACCGCTCTTTATAGGCTGTCCTCTGGCCACGGGGAAGGTCACGGTGACCCGGCAGCGCTGTCACCCCGCGGGGACCGGGGACTCATCCCTCCATCCCTCCATCCATCCCTCCATCCCCTCGTACCTCCACTCCATCCCTCCCTCCCTCTTTCAGAGCCGCTGCCGGGGCCCGCGGCTGCAGCCCTGAGTCAGCTCTCTCTGCCGGGCTGTCACAGCCCCGCTCGGCCCGGCCCGGCTCTGCCCGCAGGTTCATAAGGAGCCGGGAGGGGCTGTCCCGCATCCCCAGCCGCGCTGGTCCCTCCCCGCCGCGGGATGCGGGAATGTCCCCGCTCCACGCGGTGCTGGCATTTTCCACCATCCCATGGGGATCTGGAGGCTCCTCCCAAGGCCACTGCTCAGGGACAGCCTGGGGTTGTCCCCCTTGCTGTCACTCGGATGCTCGGGTGGGAATTGCTGAGCCGGACGCTTTTTCCTGGCGGGATTTTCCTGCAGGATTTGCGGCTGGGCTGGCGAGGAGGAGCCACGCACGGGGCTGGGATGGGGAACAAGAAATGTCCCCACGTCTGTGGATCCCCTCCCCGCTCCAGGGGATTCCCACTGCCCGCACCACACAGGGTTAAAACCCTGGGGCTTTTCCAGTGGGGCTGTAGGAACAGGCCCAGCCCAGGAGCTGCCCACACAGACCTGCAGGTCAATTTTGGGATGCCAGCGTCCCCAAGGCGGGGACAGTGTCCCTTAGGGACACACCCAGAGTGTCCCAGGCTGGTGTGGGACCAGGAGGAGCAAATTAAGGCTTTGGTGAAAGCAAGAGCTCTGACCCCACTGCAGGGACTGTCCCGCTGCCCAGGCCATGGGATCGTTCCCATCCCATCTTCCTTGGCCTTCCATCCTCCCGGAATCCTCCAGCTCCTCTCAGGTGCAGCTCTGGGGCCGTGGCCTGAGCTCACTCCCAGGTCAGGGCTCTGAGTTCAGCCCCTGGGCTGTCCCCAAACAGGGTTAAGTGGCTTTTTTAAATTGGGAATTAAGGGCACAGAGGGCACAGGGACAGAGGGCACGGGGACAGGGCCCTGCCACCTCCAGCAGTGGATGAACGGGGATTGCATCCATCCATCCCAAAATCCCAAATACAGCACTGCTCTCCACCTGGCTATGCAGGTGTTTGAGGCAGAGGCAGCAGGAATTGCTGTTTCCCATCCCCTGGATTGGGATAAAAATCCCCTTTGGGATGAAGTCCCCTGGATCTCAGGGATTTGCACAGAATAAAGCAGAAACCCGACCAGCAGCTTTAGTACTTGAAAATTTTATTTTCTCAAATGAGCACCAACACATATTGTAAATATGACAAACAATACGCCTCCCTCTAATACTGAAGAACTATATACAATGTACAAATACATGAAAAGGTGAAAACCAATTATTTGAAAACAAACAATTGCATTTATGACTGAAGCAAATGACCTGAAAGAATATGCCAAAAAAAAAAATTAAAATAAGATCAAAGAAATAAAAATATACACAATTTGTAAACACAAGAGCATCCATAGACAGGCTGGTATTGGAAATATTGTCCTTAGTTTTGTCAGTGGGGAAAGCATTCCCATTTCCTTAGGAAGAACAAAACAAAGGATACACACAGTTGTAACGATGAGAACAGCTTATTTGTGGTTGTACCTTACACAATGCCATTCTGCTTGCATTTAAATATGTTGATTTTTGATTTTTTTTTTTTTTCTGAATTCAAGATGATTTCGTTTCCCCTCTTCTGCTTGTTCTTTTTCACCAGGATTTCTGCAGAAAACCTCTGTCTAACCTGATTGTTTCTGAGCACTGAGGCCTCTCCCGTGGTGGGAAGAGCTCCTTCCCACTGAGCTGAGCTTGGTGTTTGGTGTCCCCTCTTCATCCCAAAACTGCTTCACCTGGAAGCTCCTCCCAAAGCAGGGAAGTGCAGTGAAATGCATGATTCACACACTCTCACAGAGCAGCCAGAAAAATGCACAGAGAGAGAGAGAATTCTCACTTGATCATCACGAGGACAACGGGGTTTGTTTGGCAGGGTTGGTTTTGTTCCTGTGGCGTTTGAAGTTCTCCAAACCCAGAGAATTAAAGAACCTGCAAAAGCTCTTGAACAGCTCCTTGCTCAGCAAAACACAGTCCAGTGCTTTGTGCTGTTGGTCCACTTTGGGATAAACAAGAGACCAAGCGAAATAAAAACAAAGGAGGGCGAGAAGGGGGGAGATTAAAGACAGAAAGGAGAACAAAATAAATGAACTTTACTGCCAAGAGAGGTAAACTTTTACTCTAATTTGTTATGTAGCAGCCTGGTTAAAAAAACCCAAACAAACAAAACAACAACAACAAAAAACCTCCCCTCAAAAATAAAAGCAGGATCCAAAGATTTGTGGTTTAGGTTAAAATCAGCGTTGGGTTCAAAGCTCCATCCTCCATCCCTGCAAATCTGAGGCTGCAGCTCCAGAGCTTCTCACTCCAGCCAGCACTGGTGCAAGGGAAATCCCAGACCTGGATCCCACAAACCAGGGAGAAGTGGGAGCCCCAGGGGCTCTGGGGGATTCCAGCTGGGAGCAAAGGGGGTCTGGGCCCCAGGGAAAGGCAGAGGGGACCTGGGGCCCTCCTGAGTGCCTGCAGCCCCTCCCAGCCCAAAAACCCCACCACATCCACAGGAAACACAGATCCACTTCGGAGGACAACGTAAATCAGGATTTTTTGTTTCCCTTTAAACATATTTTCCAACAAATACAGAAGGAAAACAGGATCATCATAAACAACAACAACAAAAAAAAAGTGCTCTCAGGGAGGGGCTCTGAGAAAACAGCACCAAATATATTATTTCTTTAAAAAAAATTAAATATTATTTACAAAAGTATATTTCACAAGGTAACGTCTTCTGGGGGTTATTTTTTCTGCTTTGTATATATTATCATCTGAATATTTCTTACAGGGGTCAGGATTTCACACCAGACAATCCACCAGAGCAAAAACAATTTAAAACTTACTCAATACTCAAGTCTGAGCTTTGGGGTCGAGGGGGGGATGTAAACTCAAGGGTGCTCACAGCTGCCCAGACCCGAGGCTGGACACCAAAAACAGGAGGAAAACTCAGTGCTGTCCGTGTTTTCCTGAGGCTGCTGCCCATGGAAAGCAGCAGCTCCCATGGGCCACATCTCCCCTTCTCCTGGGAAAAGGCCCCACCTGGCTCAGCTCAGCAGGGAAGTTCTTTGGTTATCTCTGAGTGTGTCCCTCTGTGTCACCAGCACTGATCCCAAATTCCTGCCAGCCCCCAGCTCAAGCTGCTCCTGCTCACTGGACACACACGGGAGCTGCACGGGCCCCATTTCTCCTCTCAGCCATCACAGCCACTCCCCAGGGAGCTCTCTGGGTGCTGGGGACAGGCACAGCCACACTGGGCTGCACCAGGGCTCAGGGCCAGGCTCTGAGCACGAGGCTGAACAGGACAAAACCAATTAAAAGCAGATTAAGACCTCGCCCTGTTCAAGCTGGACTGGTTGCCATTAAAAACCCAACACCTGTGACCAGTAAAAAGCAGCCAGGTCTGATGGGGCATTGTCCTTTTCCGTCCCAAGTGAATGGATAAAACCATTTCCACCTGGCTGGCATTTCTCAGAGCAGCTCTCTGCACAGCCCTGCCTTTTATTCTGCTTTTTGATCAGCAGTCACTCCAAATACCAACATCAAACCACGAGCCCTGCGTGCTCTTCTCAGCCTCACAGGATTTGGGATGATCCCTTACCTCTCCCAGCTCCTTTAAAGGCTCTGTGGAGAATAAAGAGCTCTTTGAAGAGCAGGAATTGCTTCCCACTAGTCAAAACCCAACAAATTGCCATGGATCCTCAATGAAGGGACAGGGAGATGGCACCAGGTCAGTGCCAGAGTCCACAAGAGAGCAGGTGCTGTGGGGTTTTTGATTTGTACTGGATTTGTCACTGAGGGAACGTGGCTGGCAGGAGCAGAGACAATCCAAAACAAAAGCTGGAGCAGCTGTTACACAGCCAGAGCAGGAGGGTGAGGGCAGAAGCCACCTCTGGACAGGTTGGTCACCAACTCCACCTCGATTCTCCACGGCTGTCAAGAACAGAGCTTTGAGAGAGAACAAAAACAAAACAACCTCTGCTTCACCAGGCTTGGCTTTCAGCACAAGGATCCAACCCTGAACTCCACCCTGATCCCTCAGGAGAGTCTCTGCTCCATTCCCTGCCAAGTGAACATCAAATGACTCCTCCACAGCCCCCTGGGATCCCTCAGGGGTGGGGGCAGTGACTGCAGATCACAGCTCCAAAGCTGCTGCTTCATGAGAGCCACCACCCCCTCCCTGCACAACACTCCTTCCTTCTGGACTAAGGAAGATTTCCCCCCGTGGATTATCCCACTTGAAAGAATTCTGCCAACAAAAAGAAAAATTCACTCGGGGAGAGACAGAACAAGCTCAGCTCAATAGTCCTGGGTTATGCACCAGATACTGGCTGGATGCTGCAGAGCAAACTTCTCATTTCACTTTGGCCTGACACAGCTCCCCTGGCACACGGGACACCCCTTCCCCACCATCCCCTCAGGAAGGTGCTCAGGAATCACCAGGAGGGACAAATGGAAATGGGAAGGACTCGTTGTCCCTTGCAGTTCTGACACCCACATGCACCCCTCAAGGCATGGATCATTCCAGGGGTGCTGGGAAATGCTTCATTTCTTGTTTTTTTTTCTTTTTTTCCTTTCCCATTCTCCCCGTGCCTGCAATGGGCTGCTGGGAGTGGGGAAAGGGGGCAGGATACCTCAGGGATGAAATATCCACCTGTGCAACACAACTGCCACAACTCTGCTCCCTCCTCGCCCCATTTCTGTGCCAGGCTCCCCCAGTGGAGCCTGGCATCCCAGGAAAAGGTTCTCTAACAGCATTTTCCTCCTTGCACTTGTGAAAGATTGGTAAAACACCGCCAAGGTGCCAAGGGGAGGCCAGGAAACCCAGGGGTACCCTCTGTCACTGTTTGTCCCCATCCTCCTCTATGGAATTTCCCCCTCCTTGCCTCACACGTGCCTTTTTTCACCCCTCCACATTTTCTAGGCTGCAGCTCCAGCCTCCTTGTGCCTGAGGTGCTTTTCTCCTCCTCTCTGAAGGGCTCACAGGTCAGGATTTGGTTTCTCCAGCCGTGGGGATGCTCCCCAGGGCCGTGCTCAGCTGGGACCTTCAGCCTCCCTACCCTGAACCAGCGAGGAAAAGGAGAGGCAGGAATCTCTCCAGCCTCCAGCCCTGCCCCCTGCAACAAGGAGTTCATAAATAGCAAACAAAACACAGATTGTGGGGGGGACTGGCTCTGCCTTGGGCTCAGCCAGCTCGGGCTGAGGCTCCACCGATGGATTTGGAGAGAAAACACAACCATGAGGTAACTTCTGTCCTTTCAGACAAGGAGATATTCCTCTGTCCTTCTTAGACAAGTGGATATTTCTCCATCCATTTAGACAAGTGGATGTTTTTCTCTGTCCATTTAACAAGGAGATGGTTTCAAGCCTTGCTTACCCAGGACTGAAAGGAGAAGCACAGCATCACCCTCTGATGGTTCCCCTGCAGGCCCCACCCCTGTCCCACCTTCTCCTGCCCAACCTCGGGGTTGGCAGCACCTGGGAGGTGCCGGGAGAGCCCAGGCCAGGCTGGGTGGAGCTCTGGGCACATGGAATGGCTGTCGGGCATTCGGTGCATTCTCTGAGCCAACAGAACAGAGAGAGAAGCAGCCAGGGTCAACTCACAAACAGATACAAAGCAAAGAGACAGAGAGACAGAAATTTAGAGGCCAGTCACCAATAAAGATGGAGAAGGGTGTGAAGATGCTCCAGGATTGCAGAGCCTCTAAATGCATGGAACCAAGCGTTCAGTCACTCTCTCACTCTTGGGTACAATGTTCGGTTGGGTGGCATCTCTGGCACTGCTGGGCCGGGCTCTGCTCAATCCCAGCCGTTGTCCTTGATCATGTGAGCTAGTTCAATGATGTATTTGCCTTCTTTATACTTCTGGCTGCTTTCAAAAGCGTGTTCCTGAAATAAAATCGAGAGCAGAGTGAGACTGAGGTGGTGTTTGGTGGGAATCGGGTCCTGGATCAGATCTGGGAATGCCGGTGCAAGTCTGAGCCTTGCCCACAAAGTCAACTGCAGGTCCTCCTGTGGGCTCTCAGGAAAACTGTGAGGGGAAAAATCTTAAACCCTGCTTCTGGAATCCCAAATTCTGCCTCTGGAATATTAAATCTTGCTCCTAGAATCTGAAATTCTGCTTATGGAATCATAAAAATCCTGCTTCTGGAATCCTAAATAGTGAGTCTAGAATACTTAATCCTGCTTCTGGAATCCCAAATCCTGCTTCTGGAATATTAAATCTTGCTCCTAGAATCTGAAATTCTGCTTCTGGAATCCTAAAAATCCTGCTTCTAGAATCCTAAATAGCGAGTCTAGAATACTTAATCCTGCTTCTGGAATCTTAAATCCTGCTTCTGGAATCCCAAATCCTGTGTCTGGAATTCGAAATCCTGATTCTAGAATAGTAAATTGTGAATCTAGAATCCGAAATCCTGCTTCTGGAATCTCAAATCCTGTTTCTATAACCTTAAATCCCACTTATAGAATCTTAAATCCTGCTTCTAGAATCCAAAATACTGTTTCTAGAACCCTAAATTCCACTCCTAGATTCTTAAACCCTGCTTCTAGAATCCTAACCCCTACTTCTAGAAGCTTAAATCCTGCACCAGCTCAGGCACTGGTGAAAACATTTGGACAAAATTATGTGGGCCTCCAGAAGCAGAAATTAGGATGTAACATTGGATTTTATTGGAAGGTAATTGAGTTTTTGAAGAGCAAACAGATAAACTCGTGTTCAACAGCATTTCCAGTGGGAAGGACACAGGATTAATGGAGCATTCTGTTATTCTGATAACATCTACCAGAATAATAGAAAAAGGACAGTGTGAACCACAGGACTGAAATTATCCTCATTTATGTTAAATGTCACTGAGGGGGACCCACCAAAACCAGGTGTAAATAAAATAAAGTTAGTGAAAATAAAACTAAAAAACAAAGCTGATTCTCTAAATGCAACACACACACAAAGGCAGGAGGAAACCAGATGGTTACAGATGAAAACCTGCATTTTGGGCTCCCAAAATGACCTTTCCACCCCCTCAGCTGCAGCAAAGCTGCCCAGGGGCACAGGCAGGGACACAAATACTCACATATTTCCAGCCCAGCGTGGTTTTGCAGTTTTCACAGTAAATGTCTGCCACGGCGTGCAGTCCTGTTAGCAACACCCGCTCCTCTGCAGGGCCACAGCCCACGTTCACTCTGGGACAAAGCACAGATGCTCCATTAGGGCCTTCCCACATCAAGATGCTCCAATAAAGCTGACAAAGATTGCACTGCAGTGTTTGGAAACATGAGCAGGAGGTTCTGGGTTTCCCAGCTGTGCCCAAACAAAGCTCTCTGGCAGCTCCAGAGCAGAATGAAAAGGTAAAGTGGGATTTTTATTCAACTAAAAAACTCAATGAAAGCTTTGAGCAGGAGATTAATAACACTCCAGTCACTTGTGCTAATTAGGCATTTGAGAAAGGTTTTCATTCTCAAATTGATAAAATGGTGCTTTTACTTTCCCAAATGGAAAATTGAAAAATGTGAGTGAAATCAGCAGTTCTGCTGAAACCAGACCAGCAGTGACCTCCCCAAAACTATTTCCAGCCACTGGGAAAACGATGCTTAGTTTTTATGAAGTGCATATTTAGATATCATCTATCTCCACATTTACAAAACTCTGGCTCTCTGGTCCCACTCCATCCTGGCAGAGGAGAATGACTCAGCCATTAGCTCTGATTTCTCAACCAGATGACGAAAAAATTCACCTTTTCCTTGCTGCTTATCTGAAACCCCTACACGACTCAAATATGAATCAGGGGCTATTTCTGCCTCTTTCTCCAGCCATTTGCAGGAAGCTCCCCGCTCCCAGGCAGGGTTTTTCTGAAGGAAATTGGGGTTTTTTTCCCTTTTTCAGGATGGTTTTGTTGGGTCCCCCCGGCGCGCGCTGGGTACTCACACGGAGTTGAAGAGGTAAGCTCGTCCTTGGCTGCCCTGGAAGGACTGCAAGGCAAGGAAACAAAGCTCAGTTGGCTGCTTGAGAGGACAGAGGCAGCTGTTCTCCAGCTCCAGCAGCTGCCCCTTTCACAGGACACACCTGCAATTCCCACTGATTCCATACTTTTGGTGTTTATGGACTTCACTCCTCAGCCTCACCTGAAGGCTGCAGAAAAGGGTTTGTGTAGCCATGATATTTTCTGAAAAAGCCTGTCCTTGGGATTTTTCCTCCTGAGAAGCTGAGAGGCCTCAGGAATAAAGTGTAACCAATGGTTATCTGCTGCTGTGGGATGCAACAGGTGCATCTGGGATTGGCTCATGTGGTTGTTTCTAATTAATGGCAAATCACAGCCCAGCTGGCTCGGACTCTGTCTGAGACACAAGCCTTTGTTATCATTCTTGCTTCTCTATTCTTAGCCAGCCTTCTGATGAAATCCTTTCTTCTATTCTCTTAGTATAGTTTTAATGTAACATATATCATAAAATAATAAATCAGCCTTCTGAAATAATGGAGTCAGATCCTCGTCTCCTCCCTCATCCTCGGATCCCTGTGAGCACGGTCACAGGTTTGAATCTCTTTTCCCATTCCCACCAGGAGAGCCTCAGGAGCTGGGGCTAAACCCAGCAGGAGATGGAGAGGAAGCACAGAGCAGCCAGAGCAGCCCAGACAATGCAGGCACATCCTCAGGAGCTGAGAGCAGCACCATGGAAAGGCCGAGTTTGGGGGGATCAGGGATCCAGCCTGGCAGGACACTGCAGGCACTCCCAGTGTGCCACATCTGTGCCACCAGCCTGTGACAGAGCCTGGCTGACAGGCACCAAGTGCCACCTGCAATTTTAATGTGCTTTGACAGGCACACACTGAATTAAACATTTGGTGCTTGTGAGCTGGGCTGGGCTGGCTGTGCTCAGGTTACCTTGTGGGACCCCTCAGGGAATGGCTGCACTGAGGGCCTGGGGAAGCCAAAAATCAGCTTTTCTGGACCATTTATTGCTTCACTTTGCACCTCACCAGGAACCTGAGGTTTTCAGAAAACCACTAAACATTCCAAGGTTGAGGATTGTTGAGGATTTGCAGCCGGTGATTTCAGACCAAAAACCCTTAAAAGGAGGGACAATTTTGAGGGAAAAGAGAAACATTCCTGTTTTACCTCTGGGCCCTTGAACAATGGTCATTTATTTGGTTCAGAGCAACCCCACATCACACAAAACAACCTCTGGGGGTCCCTGCCCTCCTTCCATCACCTGCCCAGCTCCTGCCCCGTGGAGAAGCAGCCAAAGCCCTGACACCTCCTTGGGAAGATCCCCAATTGCAGAAGGATCCTTCCCATGGAGCAGAGAGGGCAGAAACGCCCGGGGCACCAGGCAGGGCCAGCAGTGCCAGCTGCCTGTGAGCTCTGCATGGCACGAGGGCTCTGCCAGCTGAAATCCCTGCCTGGCACACAGCCCCTGCCTCCTGCAGGGATAACTGATCTCAGAGGAACCTGAAGCCCAATATTAGGGCACAGAGGAGCCCCTGTGGATGCAGAGAGGACGCCCGAGGCACTGGGGTATCTCTGACTCAGACAAAAGCAGTGCCCTGAGGAATTCCTCTTTTCTTGGGGAGCAATTAAACAGGACACACGGCTCAAGCATGTTTGTGTAATGGCATTTTTGGGAGAAGCTTCTTTCCATCCCTCTGCAGCACTCAGGCCCTGCGTTCCTGCTGCCCACACTGAGCCAGCCTGGCTGCCAAACCCAGCCTGCAGCATCCCAGTGAGCTGGGGGCAAAGTGGGACCCCAAAAAATGATTCCCTGCTCAGAAAGGAGGGACTGAGCAGGAGGGCACTGCCTGTCCCTGCTGCAGCTCTGGGATAACACGGGGAGGGCGCAGGGACGAAGCACAAAGTCCCACAGCAACCAGAGCAAAATGCAAGCAGATGAAGCTCTCTCAGCATCCAGTGCTTGCCTGTAAATCCTTCTCCAAAAACACCCAAGTGACTGAGTTTGCCAATAACAGCAACTGTGGGAGCAGAGTTTTTGTTGGTACAGAAATAGGATTTTCTGTTCCTGCTGTACTAAGGTCTGTCTTTAACCAACAACAAACCCAGTCCCATCAGCTCTGCTGGGGCTCACTGGACATTGCTCCCCTCCCAGAGGTGCCTGCCCTTCCTCCCAGCTCAAACCAGTGCTTGAGGGTATCTAAGAGTGGTCACTGGAAAAAAAAAAAACCAAAATCACATTATTTACCCCCTGCCCAAGCAGAGTTTTCAGCAAATCACTGCTCAGCTTCCAGTGCTGTCTCAACAGCCACCCTCCAGCCAGCACAGGGTTTGGCAAAACACATCAAAAGAAGGGATAAAAGTCTGGTAACCACAAGTTCCCCAGAGCATTTGTCCTCTGCAGGACTAAGCTGGCTGTATCTTTATAAAGGTGGCACAGGCAGCTTTTATCTGGGTGCTGTAACCTGAGCATTTCCTGGAGATGTTCCTGCTCTTTGGCACACCAGAAAAACTGGCATATGCTGTAATGGGAACTACAAAATCAGAAAAAAAAAACCCAAACCCAGGTATATTTATACACAAGCAGATGCTCTTGTATTTGTTTTTGCTGTTTTGTTTGTTTTTTTAAGAGACACACAAAGATTTCCACAACACACTTGATCTGCACTGAAGTGACAGCCAGCAGCCAGACCTACTTTCTGTGCTCTGAATTTTCCCTGTGCAGATTCTCCTGATGCACATTCAGAGGTGCAGCTCAACCCCCCCCTCCCACTGAAATCCAGGCTCTGAAACAGCTCCTGGCACCACTTTGCAGCTGAGAGAAGTGGAAGGGATTTTCTGTGCTTGTTTCCCACTGGAAGCTCCACACGTTCCTCCCTGCCCTGTTCACACTCAGGGTCTGCCTGGGAACACATCTGGACGTGGCAGCAACACAACCCAACCTCCCCATCCTGTCTGAGCCCTCTCAAAAAAACCACCTCGAGCTGCTGGGATTGGAGATGCACAACAGCTCAATCCTCCTGACCTGAGCCAGGAACCCTCCCCACCCCTGGGTGCCCAGCAGAGACATCCCCAGCAATGTCCCCAGGGGGGAGGCAGAGCCTGGAGTCAGCAGTTTGGGGCAGTTTGGGGCAGTTTGGGGCAGTTTGGGGCAGATCCTCTCTCCTCTGCCAGCAGAAGCTCCATGCTGAGATGCTCTGGCAGCTGCTCTGGTTTAAGAAGCTCCTGCCACCCAATTTACAGCCATGTTACAGCCCCTCAGCTGTGCTGGTCCCAAATTAGAGCAGTGAAATGAAATAATTCTTTTAAAAACCAGATGTTTTTTTTTTTGAGGGAAATGGCTTTTCCCTCTTTGCCCTGTGAGCCAGTGACAGGAGAGTCCCAGGGAGAACAGGGAATTCTCTAAATGTGCTGGTAGAGCACAGCACTGCAGCTCTGCTGGGAGGCTGAGCCTGCACAGAGGCTCTTGGGCTCTCACTGATGCTGCTGAAGCAGCCACAGCCAGATCCTGCCTGCAGGACCCTGAGTCTGCTCTGATCAGCAGCCAGGACCTTGGGAGCTGTCGGGGTAAATCCATTTGTTATCTCTGCTCTCAGCCCCAGAACCCAGAGCTCTGAGCATGGAGCAGGGAAGCATGCATGGAGCATGGCTCAGAGCCATGCAGGCAAGGGCTGTGCCTCCCCACCACCCCTGCCCCACACCTCCAGAGCTTTGCTCTGGCTCATTCCCCTCTCTGCTGGCTGCTGCAGAGCCAGGAGGGAGCTCTGACATCCCACCAGGGGTTCCAGGGAAAGGCACAAACTCTGGGAGCACCTGCAGCTCCTCCCTCCCAGCACAGCCCACTCAGCAGCTCCACTCCCTGAACCATGGCAGAATGAACACCCCGGGTCTTTGTGATGCTGTCTGACAATGGGCTAAACAAAAAGAGCTGCTGGAATCATCTGGAAAAAGAGGAAGCAGCTGCCAGGGCTAAAAGGCTGCAGGGTGATGCTGATTCCCTGCAGACTGCAGCAGAGAAATCCTGCTCACCTGTGTCCAGTCTTGAACAGACCCCCCTCACCTGTGTCCAGCTTTGAACAGATCCTGCCCACCTGTGCCCAGCTTTGAACAGATCCCCCTCACCTGTGCCCAGCTTTGAACAGATCCTGCTCACCTGTGCCCAGCTTTGAACAGATCCTGCTCACCTGTGTCCAGCCTTGAACAAATCCTGCTCACCTGTGTCCAGCTTTGAACAGATCCTGCCCACCTGTGCCCAGCTTTGAACAGATCCTGCTCACCTGTGTCCAGCTTTGAACAGATCCCCCTCACCTGTGTCCAGCCTTGAACAGATCCCCCTCACCTGTGTCCAGCTGGCAGCTTTGAACAACCCCATAGAACAGAAATTTAAATGCAACTGGTCCCAAAGAGGTCCAAGAGGGGAAGGGAACAGCGTGTGCCCCTTCCCAGGCTGCTCCTGAAACAATTCCCACTGCAGGGATGCAAAAGGAGCTGAGGGTCCTGGGCAATGAGGGCTGGCAGTGCCAGGAGGAGCCCAAACAAGCTCAGAACCAGGGTTTTCCAAAAGGAACGTGTTCCCTGTGCTGTCCCCACAGGGCAGTGCTGCAGTGAGAGAAGGGATGTTACAAACCCTGGGGCACTCAGGAATCCACACAAGGATCTCTCCAGAGAGATTTGGGATCTCTGATTCCCCAACTTTGGGGTCTGAGCTCCTACAGCCACAGCACAGCACCGACTGTCAGATTTACCTATTCCCACTGCTGATCTAACCCTAAGCTTCCAAGGAGGAGAGGTTCTCATAAAATACAGCTTGAACAGGGAGAGGAGACCTGCAAGTTACACAAAACGTGGTGTCAATATAACCTGAGAGGAGCCTGAGCACCAAGATGTGCCCCAAACCCAGATTCCTGTGCTCATGCATTAATCCCAATTCCCACCTGCTGCTTTCCAGCACCCCACAGCAAGCTCAGCCTTTGTGGCACCTTCCAAGCCTGACTGGATTTAATTTGATTAAAGAGATGAGCCCTGGAATGTGTAGCAAGGAGAAAAACGGAAAATAAAAACTGTGCAAATTCCTGCTGCAGACTGCAGGCTCTGCCCAGCCATTCCAAGCATCCCCTCACATCACACTCAGCGTTTCCCAGGGGAGCAGGAGCTCAATTGCTCGGTCCCTGAACCCACAGAGGCCTCTCGGGGTTCATTAATTCCTCACAGAGGGGGCAGGCCATGATCAGATTGAACAGATTCAATTCTGCTCTGATGCCACCAGACACAGACCCACACCAAGGGACCAGGCTCCATTATGGCACCTCCTGCCCAGATGTGACCTCCCCCTGCTCCAGCTGCATTCCTGAGCTTTAATTGAGTTTTACCACGGGTCCTTAATGCTATTTAAAGCCCAAAGTCGATATGGAATTAGTGGACCAAACTCATCTCTGAAATAATTCAATTAATTCAGCGTGGCCTTTATTCCCCTGCAGTTTGTGTTGCTGTGCAAAAGCTCAGGGAACAACCAGGATCTGCTGCATTCCAGGCCCAGAGCAGCTCCAGATTTTGTGGCTCAGGTGGTGCAGGAAGGTGCACAGATGAAAGGCTTTTTGTCTGGTTTTATTCATTTCATTGCAATTTTTTTTTTATTCTGCCTCCCAGGTGTTGATCCAACCCCCAGCCCTAGAATCCACAAGAACCCTTGTGCTCTGAAATCCCAGTGTTCCAGTGCCACACAACAGCCTCCTGCTCCTAAAACCCTTGGGCAGATTTAAGGAATTCTTAAAGGGCAAATTTAAGGAATTCTCATTTTAAAATTCTTTTCAATAAGGACTTTTTTGGTCCAGTTTGGTTTGGTTAGGTTTTCAAATGGAGATTCTCTCATCCTCTCACATTTCTGGGTGCTGGAGCCAAGAAAAATCCAAATTTTCACAAGATTCCCCAAAAATGCTGAAATATCAGGAAGCACAGTGGGCACCCAGCATTATCCCTGGAATGTCAGTGCTGCCCAGGAAGATGGAGGGATTTCAATGGGTCAGGATCCAGGGGCACATTCCCAGTTATTGATCCATACCCAGAGGGCAGGGCAGGGGATTTCTCTCAAAGGGGAAATTTTATATTTCAGTTGCAGAAGGGAGAAAGAGAATTTCTTCTGAGGCTCTGCAATGAATGAAGAGCAGCACTCGGGGAAATACAAATTCCCTAAAATCGAGGGGGAAGGTTTTTCCTTGAGCACTTGGATTTCTGACACAGATAAAAACACCGCTCTGCTGAGCTAAATCCTGAGCCAAACCCTAAAAAATGCCAAAATTCACAGAATAGTTGCAAACTGCTCTGTCCCCTTGTCCCTGCCAGGCTGTCCTGACTCACTTCAAGCCCAGCACTGAATTTTCCTCCTGTTATCACAAGCCCTGTGCTATTCCCCCTCCTCCCTGAAGCCCTGCGCTCCTGGCTCTGTTATTCTTATTTATTTTTAAATGAGCTTCCAGCTCACAGACTTCAAAGTGAAATTTCAAAATGCAAATGGCTGAAGGCACAAACTACTGAAGGCAAATAAAAGAAAACCCATCAGATTTATGACTTCTATAAAACTTCACAATATTTTGGGGCTTCTCTTGTGATTTTCACAGTCTCTGGTTGCCGTTGTGCTTCAAAACTTGACTTTGAGATGAAAAAGGATGGAAATACTGTGGGGAGAAAGAGCAGATGGAGCGTTTACTTTTAAAAGCAATTACTCCAGTTTACTCAGGGGCAGAGCAGAGCAGAGCAGAAATGTGGGAGTGTGGATCCCAGGAGAGGAGGGAGCCCGGGCACTGCTCAGCCCTGATCCCTGCACTTCCCTGCCTCATTCCCAACAGGCACCAACATTCCCAGGGCTGGGGTGGGTTTGGCACCTCTGGCACTTCAGTCACCATTTACATTTGCCATGAAGAAGGGAAATATGGAGACAATTTTGTTATTTACTGTGAAAAGCCACAGCAGGTCAGCATCAAGCCCTTTCTGGGTACACAGGGGTGAAAAATGTAATTTTTGCTGTGGGTTTTATCCCCCACTTTTGAGTGCTGCTGTTTTCCTCTAGGCTCAAAGCATCCACCCAACCCAGTCATCTGAAAAAGCAGTGGCAGTGGGGAGAATAAAGCCTTTTATTTCCACATTAATTATTGCTGCTGCATGGGTTTTGGAGATAAACACAGAGCTGGGATGGAAGATGGAAAGTGCTAATGCAACAAGTTATTTAATTAGCAGCATAATAGTGAGTGTCCACGTATCAGTGGAGCACTGTTTACCATTAATGCAGCCCATAATAGCAGCAGTGCTGACACTGAGGGCAGGCTGGCTTCTCAGCAAAAGCAGATTTGTCCAGGGCAGCAGCTCCCCTGTGTCCCTGGGCAAGATCCACTGCAGGGAAATGAAGGCACCAAACTGGCTGAGAATTTCACCATTTACTGAAATTCTCATTCGTTTATTGATCCATCACCTAAATTCTCAATATTTGTGTCTTGTCAAAAGAAGTTTTGATACTAAAATTTATTTTATTACTGAGGATTCGTCCTCAGAGCTGAGCTGGAATCAGATTTTAACTCTGATTTGAAATCTCCCAATTTCAGGCATCCAGCCTCAGTTTCTACCTTTGTTACTGCTGCTTATCCCAACAGCTGCGATTCCACGGTTGCATTTTAAGAGTGGGCAAAGTTTCCTTTTTGCCTGAGCCTCAGCCCCTGCCCGTTCCAGGGCTGCTGGGTGAGCAGAGCTGCAGAGGATTCCTGCAGGGATGCGCTGCTGCCTGCCAGGCACAACAGCTCCCCCAGAGCACGTGTGAAAGCCTCAGACAGCACTTCCTGCTGCTCTGAAATGGAAATTATCCCCAGGCTCTCCTCAGGGTCTTCTCCCCACAGGCAGCAGGTGGGAAAAGCCCCCCCTGTGCTGCCCCCATGGTTTTGTGGGATTAAATTAAATTACAGATTAAACCAGAGCTCTGTGCTGTTCCTGGGCTGCTCTAACCAGGGTAAATCAGATTAAAACCACACACCTGCAAGGGAAATTCCCAGGGCAGCTCCCCCCAGGAGCAGCCCTGGGTTCTGCTGGAATTCCCTCCTTTCCCAAGAGCTGAAGCTCCCGGGAGGGCTCAGACCTCACCAGCTCCCAGCTCCAGCTGTTGAGGATTTGCAGCAGCTGCAGCAAAAACCCTGATGATTCAACTGTCCTTCCTCCCTGGCAGCTCCCTGGATAATAAATGGGAACAATATTTTATTTATGCCCAGGTCATCAATTCTAAGGCAGAGGAAGCAGCAGATGAAAGGAGAGCTGTTTCCATGAAGAAAGTGATGGATTAGAAAAATCCATTTTTACCTTGTTCCTCCTTCTTGACAGGGAATTCTAAACTCTTGTGATTTATTACCTTTTTCCTCCTTCTTTTGGATCAGAATGAAATATTTTAAAAATCACACAGCAGTTAATTGCTGCATAAACACAATTATGCAAGGAGGTACAAATTACCTTGGGCTTTTTCTATTAACCAACCATATCCTGACTAAATAAAAACAACCTGACCCCGACTCTCTTCAATCCCATCATGGACAGCAGGATCTGAGGGAACACTTGTAGGGTAAAGCCCAGAGGAAGCAATTCCACCCAGGACAGAAGGATTTAATTGAAGCGGCTGCGTTATAGAATGGGCACCACAAATTCTCCTTCCCCAGCTCGGGTTTCACATCCTGGCTTCTCCCTGCAAAGGGCACTCGTTGTTTGTTTGTTTGTTTGTTTGTTCGTTCCCTCCCAAACACGGAGCTGAGGGACTCAAATAACAACCCCAGACCCTCTGCCCTCCTCCCTGCCAACACCAACCTGCCCAGAAAAGGTTCTGGGGATGGATTTGTCTGGAAAAGCCAAATCAAGGCTGCCCCTCCTGCTGAAAAGCTGGAGGAAAAGCTCTGATGACACATTGTTCTACCGAGCACCGAAATCCTCTCGACCTGCATTTCATTTTAAACTCGATGGAAGCCAAGAATTGCGAGGTGCCTTCCCCCTCACGTTCACAGCACTGAAATGGGAGCTAAAAAATCTCATAATGACTTTTCCCGGAGCTGCTTTGCTGTTTATCACTCACCGCTTGAACTCCAATATTTGCAATTAAGAGCAAGCTCTGAATAATGCCTGGAAGTGGCAAATTCATTAGGGAACAAGAGCTGGAAAGCAGGATCCAAAAGCTGCTGGACAGCTTCTAGAAATGTGCATAAAATGGGTAAATCTGGTGCATGAAGAGCTCACAGCAAATAAATGAACAGGAGATTTCTGTGCAGTGCTGAGCCACTGAGACTGATGCAATTATGAAATGTGGGAGCTGAAAAGATGCTGCTGCAGAGTCTGAGGCTGCAACAATGAGACCAGCTCTGTTTCCATCCCCAAAAAAGAGATTGAAATGCTAAAAATGTAGAAGAGAACCACAAAAATTATGTGAAACTGGAAAAGATCAGATTGCACCATGACAGAGCTGAATCTCTTTAAGTCTGTCCAAAAACTGATCAAGAGTGACTTTGGTTACTGCAAAGAGCAGGGGCTGGAGATGTATTTTATTAGCAAAAGAAATAAAATAACGGCCATTGGCAAGAAGCACAAGTCAGACAAACCTAAATTCAAAGTCTCTGATTTTTAACAGTAAGGATGATTAACCCCTGGGAAAAGATGACCAAAGGGAGCAGGGAATTTCCCCTCCTGAAGCCTTCAAATGGAGACCAAATGCTTTTCCTGAGAGAATTGCTGCAACCCTGGTGAAACCCACAGAGGAGCTCAGGGGTGAGGATGGGATGGCTCCTCCTGGCCTTAAGAGCTCATTACTGTGGAGCTGGGAACCTCAATTCATGTTTGGGAAGGAACAAAATCTACCTTAAAGCAAGAATAAAACCTGTGTGATGCAAACCAAGAGCTTTTTTACCCTTGAGAAGGGAATACCCCTCTCACCTCATACGCTGGTTTTTGCTATGATGGAAATGCAGGATTTTCATCAGACGTGTCTTGGGCACTTATTAAATGCCTCTTTTTCCATTAGGTTAAAGATTACCTCGTTGTAATTTCACATTTATTGTTCTGCCTTGTGTGCACGCTGCCCCCAGCCAGCAAATATCTTCACATCTTCAAAGTGAACTGAACTACAAATATCAGCTGGCTCCTGAGAAGCAGAGCCCTAAAGAACATTAAACACTGCCTTGTCCACATAAAAGAAAAAAAAAAAGCAAAGAGCCAAACCAAAAAACCAAAAACTGCTGCTCCTTTCACCAAAAAACCAAAACTGCTGCTCCTTTCACCAAAAAACCCCAAACTGCTGCTCCTTTCACCAAAAAACCCCAAACTGCTGCTCCTTTCACCAAAAAACCAAAAGCTGCTGCTCCTTTCACCAAAAAACCAAAAATCCAGAAACTGCTGCTCCTTTCACCAAAAAACCAAAACCTGCAGCTCCTTTCACCAAAAAACCAAAACCTGCTTCTCCTTTCACCAAAACCCCAAAACCTGCTTCTCCTTTCACCTGTGTGTGGTGCCCCAATGCTCCCAAGCAGCTGAATTCATCCCCAGCTTCTGTGGAAGCACCAAAGCCTCAAATCCTTTTCAGATCCTCCAGCTGCAAGATGGAGCAAAGTTTGATGCTTTCAAGGAGCCATAAATCTCCCCAAGAGCTGCAGAACCACCAGGCTCAGGCCCCAGCAGCCAGGAAAGAGAGGCCACAAGGATTGGGAGGGAATTTTCCCGATCAAGATCGCAACTCCCGGCCGAGAAGATCAAAAAGAGCTTCCAAGTGCTCCCTCATTAACAACCGGGCCCCAAATGAGAGAGTCAGGCACACAGGAGTCCTGGATTTTTCCTAAATTCTCAGCCTGGAGGAGCTGCAGCCTTTTGTGCTGAAGAATTTCCCATTCATGTTCAGCTGAGGTTCCATGCAGACATCAAAGGAAAACATTAAATTTCCCCGGCAAGCCTCGGGCTAACTTCAGAGGATACATCACTGAGTAATGTTTAGCAGTTGGATCACAGTTAATTCAGGGGAAAAAAAGAAACTGCAGGGCGCCCACAAGACATTCTCCACATATTTCCATAATCAGGGACATTTCTGCTGAATTACTGCTCACATAGCACAAAAAATCAGCACCCAAGACACTCGGTGGCATCTTTGGCCTGGATCTTTCTGCTCTTGTTCCCGTCCTCCTTTAAGGGCACCAAGCACACGTGGATTCCAACAGAAAGAGCTGAAATAACTCAGAGTAGGTAGAAATCAGCATCACCCCTGCCAGTCTGAGAACTTTGTTTAACTTTACTTGGTAAATGTCTATTTTGTTGGCTGCTCCCCACAGGCCCCAACAGAAAATGATGGAAAAGAAAAACTCCTGTGTCTCCTTCCTGGAGACACTGATGATGGAATATATATTTTTCTCAAACATTCCAAAAGCCATGGGATGTTGTGCCTGTAACAAGAAGTACCTTTCACTTATTTTTTTGGCATTGAAATGTGATTTTTAAGTACGGTTGCCTGGCACGGTGATTTTGTTTTTACATTAAAACCAAAGAGGATTGGGACAGCCTGTACTAATTTGGAGGAGCAGACAGGACCTGCTCCAAAACCCTCCAAGCAGCATTTTTCAGGTGGGGAAAAGGAGGAACAAAGACATCCAGTGACTTCCTCAAGGTCACACAGGAATCTGTTGCAGGGCAGGGTTGAGTTCCCAAAGTCTCAGCCCACTTATGCACTGGAAAAAGCAGTGAAACAAGAGTATGTACTAAATTTGGCACAGCCTTTTAAATGATGCATTGCTCCAAGGGAACAAGAACCTCCACTCATGCTAAGCCAGACACCAAAGGAACACAGAAAGGAAAACTACTCACTCCACCCAATTTATCTGATCACCTTAATATTTCCTAAGTCAATAAGGCCTTTCTTGGCCAGACAGTCCAACCTACAATTTAGATCCTGTTACAAAATCAGACACACTAAACCACTTTCTCCCTCAGGCTGCAGGAGATAAAAGGCCAAGTAAGCAACATTTTGGTAACTGGCTTCATGTAACAGCTTTGGATTTTCTTAAAAGCCTCAGCATCGATTGTTTCCTTTAAATAGCAAAGGTTTATTGAGAAACCTTCTACCCCTTTTAAAGCACAAGGTTTTCCTGAAGTAGAGAAGGAGCAAAACCTGTTCTGCCAAGGCACATTTGTCCAGGAGTTTTGGATACCTGGTGCTGGCAAAAACACTTTGAAGCCAGAGTTAAGTTAACGCTGGTGCTGAAGGGCTGAGAGGGGAAACTTGGGAGATGGAGAGGGAATGAAACAAGAACAATCCTGGGATTCAGCTCCAGTTGTGTTTCATCCAACAGCTCCACAGCCAGGGCTGCAACTTGTGAGCATCCAGAGGAGCTAAAAAGCTCCTGGAGTGCAGAGCAGCCCAGCTCTGCTGTGGTCTCTGCACAGCTGGGGCAAAAGGAGCACAGGAATTCATTTCATGGAGGCAAGTCACCAGCACCCTGCTGTTACATAAAAGCCTGTTTGGTGGGGAATGCTTCCAAGGATGGAGTCACTGGGGCTGCTTGGATCCCATGGCACAGTCAGGTTCACCATGAGCTGCAGCTGCTCCCGTTTTTGCAGAGTCTCCCACTCCCTTTTCCACCCCTGTTCCTCCCTTTTCCTCTGCCACGTTTCCATGTGGGAAACCAGCACAGCAACTGCAGTGCCTGCTTCAGGGATGTGAACACAAGGCTGTGATGAAAGGACTGAAACATCTCCCGGAGCCCTTCTGCAAACTGAGCTCAAACAGATAAAAAAGCCACTATTTCAGTTTGCCTGGGAAAGTTCCTCTACATTTGGGAGCCCCTTGAGGCAGGGACTGCCCTTCTCTTCTGTCAAACACCATTTGTACAAGCCACGATTGCACAACTACTTTTATAAGGTTTCCAATTGTACAAAGAATGTGTTTTTATTCATGTTTACAACCCTGAGAAACAAACCCTGAAACCCCAAACCCTTTGCATTCAAATTCCATGACCTGCTGGTGGTTCCACCAACGATGTGGTCCCAACTATTAATCCACACCTTGGCCTAGAATGAACTTTTAGAAGGAGCAGATCCCAGAGCACACTGGAATTAACACTTCCAAAAGTCACATTGTGCTTCCCTCCTTCCCCTCTCCTGTCCATATTTCAGCAGTCAGCATTCCTGGGCAGCTTCTGGGCTAGAAGCTCAAATTCCAAGCAGTTGGCAGCACTGGCATTTGCCCTGGTGGGAGCTCCTTAACCTGCAGAGCTGGCTGCATTGGAGCATGGACCTGGAACAAGGAGGGGAAGGAAGCATCAAAGGTGAAAGCACTGGGAATGTACAGCCTTGTTTTTCCTTGGCTGGGGACCAGCTGTGTCAAGAAACAAAAGCAGAGCACAAACTTTAATCTACTGTAAAAAGAGCAAGTAAAACAAGCGTCCTTCCTCAGCCAGTAAAGCATTTTCTGTATCCCAACACAACATCCAGAGCACCAAATAAAAATCCAGGGAGTCACTGCCCCATCCCAACTGGGCACAGGAGCCTGGAGTCACCCAGCTGGCCCAAAGGTGAAGCAATTTCACCTCCAGGGCACAGATGCTGCTGCATTTACACTTCAAACCCCTTTCCAAGGGGCACAGCCCCTCTGTCCCTGGTGATCCAAGAAGCTGAACCATTCCAGCTGCACACACAGAGCTCACAGCACCATTTCCACTCAGCCCAGCTCACACATCTCTGGCTGCGGCTGTTTTTTCTGAGCACAGATTTTATAAGCTGAACAAACTTGATGGAACAGTTATTCCAAGGCAGCTGAGCCCTGGGAGCTGACCACAGCCAGGCTCCAGCACACACTGGGAAGGTTTCATTCTCCCACTTCAGAACAGGCTCCTCTCACTGGCCTGCTCCTTCTGCATCAAAACACTCTTACTGGTCTGAGAGCTTTGAATTTAGCTTATCCCAACATCCCTCAGGAGCTGGAAGGGACTGATCAGGATCACTGAGCCCAACCCCAGCACAGGACACCTCAACAATCCCACCCTGTGCCTGAGACCAAACCATGGGGAGCCCCTTTCAGTGTTCCAGCACCCTGGGGATGAAAACCTTTTCCTAACACCAACTAAACCTGCCCTGACTCAGCTCAAGCCATTCCCTGGTCATGAGAGAGGAGAGATCAGCACACTTGTGAGCATGGTGAAGACCCCAAGCACTTAACACAAAACCAGCAGCTCACAAGCAGATCCTTTGGGCTGAGAGCCCATTTTCCAAGGAAAAAGGCAGCTGGGCAAGGCCAAGCACTTCCACAGCCACTGATGTGCAATGTTGTAGTATTTGCAGGGAGAAATGATGCATCTGACTCCATCTTATCAGAAGGCTAATTAATTACTTTATTATACTGTATGATTCTATACTATATTACATTATATTACATTACATGTAAACTGATTCTGCCAAGCACTCAGCTCTGCACACACTGCACAGAATCTCGTGACTGTCACCCTCAGTCCTGACACACACACACACACGCCTGGCCCTGACAGGCCAAGGAACCAAAAATCATCACTGTGGGTAACCAATCTCCATAGTGCATTCTACTTTTGCACAAACACAGGCATAGCAATGAGATAAGAATATTCCTGGGAAGAATTGTGCCTTGCTTTTCTCTGTGAAGAGAAATGTGGGGCTACACACTCGGCCCTGACCCAAGGAACCAAAACACCATCACTGTGGGGAAACAACCTCCATATTGCATTCTAGTTTTGCACAAACACAGGCACAGCAAATGATAAGAATTGGTTTTCCTTTCTCTGAGGTTCAGAGAATGCGAATCTCAGAAATATTCCTGGGAAGAACTGTGCCTTGCTTTTCTCTGTGAAGAGAAACGTGGGGCTGCACACTTGGCCCTGACAGGCCAAGGAACCAAAACACCATCACTGTGGGTAAACAATCTCCATATTGCATTCTACTTTTGCACAAACACAGGCACAGCAAATAATAATTGTTTTTCCTTTATCTGAGGTTCAGAGAATGTGAATCTCAGAAATATTCTTGGGAAGAACTGTGCCTTGCTTTTTCTCTGTGAAGAGAAATGTGGGGCTGCACACTCGGCCCCGAACCAAGGAACCAAAACACCATCACTCCATACTGCATTCTACTTTTGCACAAACACAGGCACAGCAAATGAGATAAGAATTTTTTTTTCTTTCTCTGAGGTTCAGAGGATGTGAATCTCAGAAACATTCTTGGGAAGATGTGCCTTGCTGTGATGAGAAAGGTGCTGGCACAACGTGAGGGAACCATCAGCTCCAGGGAGCCCCTACCTTGGAGATGAGCTCATCGTGGTTGGCCAGGTGAGCCCTGCAGTGGATGCAGCTGTAGGTCCTGTGGCAGGAAGGCAGATATGCCTGGAAAGTCTTGGACCTTGTCATCTTCACCATTGGAGCCACGGAGCGCTGGCTGAAGTCGGGGGTGGCCCAGGAGGCGCTCCCGCAGGAGGGGTCGCACGGGAAACAGCGGAACACGCAGGTAAAGGCCGTGGCTTGGCTGGGATGGGGTGTGTGGGGCAGGCTCCACACGCTGGTGATGCTCCAGACGAAGGGATTTGGGCACTGGAAGCAGGGGATTGCACAGAAACCTGCGGTGGAAAGCAGACACAACACTCAGCTCGCAGCCCACAAGGGGATTTAGGGCTGGATTTAGGAGACAGGAGCGATGCCTGGGGATTAGATCAGCAGCACAGCTCTTTATTCACTTGCTGGCTGCCCTCACACCTCCCTGCTGCTCTTATCTGCACCATTCTTCCAGCACCTCGTGGCTCTGGAAGTGCCTGCAGAGGAGTGGAGGTGATTCCCACCCCGCCAGGGAGAAAGTGGGGAGCAGAGCCAGCCCCCTGTCCCCTGCCTGACTCACTGCTGTGACACCCCATGGGAAAAATGAGAGCTGGACATGGGTTTTCTAAGGCCATGAGTCACCAAACCAGTTTTTCTCTCCATTCTGCCCTACTTTCCCCATGGGAAATGCAGGATTCCTTCATTACACTCTCCTTTAGAAATCCCTGTAAGCTCTGAAGGCAGAAGCTACTCTATAAACTGCACTCCAGTATTTTAATTTTTTTAACCTGAACATCTGACAGCAGCCAAAGCAAGGCACAGCCTCTGAAGACTACTCCTGATAGCAAGAGACAGTTAAAAACCCCATTCAGGATGGAAACACCATTTTACACTCCAACATCCAACAGCACCTGCAAGGCAGCTCAACTCTGGGTCTCTTTTTGTTGGCAGGAATGGAGTTTTCAGATCCCACACCTATAAAAGTCTTACAGCTACAAGTGTTCCTTTTGAGGATGGAAAAGCACAAAGGAAGCAGAAGCAGCTCCCCTCCCTCTCTCCCTCCCTCCCGGATCCATGGCGTGCATGCGCGCTCTGCAAATTAATCATGAACTCTGGCTGCTCCTCCCAGGAGGATTTTCCTTGCCATAAAACATGTGATTCTGCTCAGTTTCTGAGCCTGCACTTTGTGGGTCAAACGTGGAACAACATCAGCTTCACCCCCAAAATAAAGAAAACAAGGAATAACATCTCAGGCATCCAGGAGAACCCTGCCTCCAACACTTCCCCAAGCCTTGCCAGGGTTGGTAAAGCAGATTCAAGGTATCCAAGCCATGGACATTGTCCCAGAGGGTCCAGAGCTCTGTCCAGCCTGGCTTGGACACCTCCAGGGATGGGGCAGCCTGTGCCAGGCCTCCCCACCCTCACAGGGAAGGATTTTTGGGTGATCCCTACCCAAAAGCTCCTGTCTATCAGTGTGAAGCCATTCACACAGAGCTCAACAGGAGGCAGAATCCTGTAAAACAACAAGAGACCCAATTTTCTTCTTTTTTTTTTTTTTCTGAAATATTTTTCCTCTGCTCTCCAGGAGGCAGCTCCCTCACAGTCAAATGGGGAAAAAAAAAGCATCTTGCTCATCAGGCAAGCTGCTGATAAAGCATCTCCATCATGATCATAGCAGTCAGCACTTCCACAGCAGTGCTCATTCCTAAAGCTTTTTGCAAATACCAACTAATCAGATTAACCTTTTCCAATTTAAGTTACAGCCACAGCTGAGCAGGACCCCTCCTGACACAGAAGGATCCATTTCCCAGCTTGTGAGGAGCTCACCCCTCTCCTGTCCAGTCCAAATGAGGTTTTGCCAGGGATTTACCTGCCCACTTGATAAGGACTGGGCACTGTTTGCTCCACAGCTGCAGCTCTGGATTTCAGCAAGATTTGTCTTTTACACTCATCAGAGAAGGAAGATAAATCAGTCTTCACCTGTATCCTGCCCCAGTTCTTTGTGTGCACCTGAATTTTGTCAGAACTGAGTTCTGCATTAGTCAGCATTGTTTTCCCATCCAAGGTGAGAAGCACTCAAGGACAGCAGCCTAAATTAGCAACAGGGCAGAAACCAGATGTAAACCAAAGCAGAAAATCCTCATTTTCAGCTGCTACAAAACCATCCCCAAATTCCAGGGCCCAGATTGAGCAGCTGATGTGTTTTATCCCAGCCCTAAGGGATCCCAGAATCTGCAGTCTGTGAGGCTCCAGGGAAGCAGGAGAACGACTGTGCCCTTCCTGGGGCCAAATGCAGCTGGATCCCTGGAGGAAAGCACAAGGAAGGAGTGGCAATCACTTCAGCTGATTCCTGAATGAAAACCCAGATTGTGCCTAAACCTCAGGCTTGATTTGTAATGAAATAGTGCAGCCCCCTCTCACCTCCACTTCAGCATGGATCAGTAAAATAATCAATCACCACTTTTACCACCTCCATCCTGCCATGGCAAACCTTCCCTTCCCCATGAGAAGGAAATCCCCAGGCACCCCCAGAGCCCAGTGGGGAGATAAATAAACCCCAACCAGAACAATATCCCAGCAATCCTTTAATTTGCTGCTTGCTGACCCCTCTGTCCAGACCTGCTAAGCATCAATGCTCCAGAACAATGAATAAAGCAGGAAATCCTACAGCTGCATTTGTCTGACAGAGCAATGAACACACACACAGGAATTATCTGCTGCACACAGCTTTCTGCAAAAGCAGCTCATGAGCATTCATTTATTTGACCTCATAACACACTGAACATCAGCAAAAAACATTTGACCTTTTAAAAGCAGACCAAAAAAAAATATTCAGGCGAGATGGTATCAGAGGAACTGCAATTCCTGTTCTCAGGGCTGTGCTGAGAAGGCAAACTCCATCTCTCTGCTTCAGGCAGGGCAGAGAATAAAGGTTTGTGAGCCAAGATCTTGGTGGGAAGCCTTGTTAAGAAAATATCTTGAATAAAAACTTCAGATAAGCTCAGCTATAATTCATCAAGACACCACTTGGACACAGTCTGACCACACGTGCATTGTCTACCAAGAACTCTGTCCTCACCAGCGTGGGAGAGGAGGTAAAACCTACAGGAAATGCATTCTGACATTCTACAAGCACAGCCAGCAGCTTATAAGGACCAATTTCTGTCTTAAATACAATTTTGAAATGTATTCAGTGGCTCCCAGCAATGCAAAACCCAACCCCGTGGATTTTTCATGTCCTAATGACAACTACATTTGAATTAAGAGACAATTACCAGCTAACACTGCATTTGTTCTGCTGCAGAACAAAGGCACCAGGATGAATTTGGGCTGTGCCTCTGGTTTTCAGAAATGATGAGCTCATGTTCATCAGCATCCCAGGCAGTGGGCAGCAGTGGAGTCATTGCACTCACTTTAAAAAAGAACAAAAGAAGGTTTGTTCACTTTATCATCATGCCCAGCACTGTCAGAGAGATGAGTATCTGTCACCACCACCAGCATCCATTATTGTTCTTTTCTCATTCAAGAGGAATTTATCTCTGGGATGCACTCACTCAATTCAATGGAAGAGGAATTTGTGCCTATTAATTAATGCCCACCAAGTCAGAAAGCTGATTTAGACAAAAGGAAGGGATTCTAAAGAAAAAATACCAAACTTGCAACATCATTTATTGTAGGTTATCAGTGGGAAAATCAGCTGCATGTTTTGCTGGGCTGTCCTGCTGAGCTCTGAGCAGGTATCAGCTTCCTGATGGAAAAACCACCACACACGTTTTGCCATTTGGGCAACTTTGGTTCAGAATCCACCCTCCACCTGTGGGTGTCCAACACCCACTTCCCACACAAAGCTCTCAGCAATTCAGGAAACACAAAAAAAGGGGAGGAAGTCTGTGCCAAGCACTTGCCAGACAAGGCCACTGCACGTACAAGCCCATATGCCAGGGAACAAAACCATCACACTCAAGCCTGATTTTGAATAAAACCCATTTGCAATGCAGCTCAGATGCAAATGTTCATCGTGGCAGGACAAACAACAGGTTTGTTTGGGCTGAGAGTTTGGTTTTTTTTTTTTATGATTTATTCAATTTTAAGATAAACTTCAGCCTGTGAAATACTTATTAGAATATAGCAAATGCTACTGAAGGCTGCTTGCAGCAGCTCTGAAATAATCCAGATATTTGGAAACCCAACCTTTCTCCTTTGGTGGGTCTCTTTCATTGATACAGAAAGAGTCTGAGATGTGCTGATTTCCAGAGCAAGGAGAACACAAGAGGAATTGGGTTTGGAGAGTTTTCTGTGCCTAAGCTGGCTTGCTCCAGGCTCTGAGCAGGATTCTAAGAAAATTCTCGAGGTAAATACAGCCATTTACCAGGGTTTTCTTGACAAAAAACTGCCTTAACACTCCTTAATGCAGCTTGGAGGAAGGCTGGTCTCTAATTGGAGCTGGGGTTTGATGCCCTGCTCTGCTTCCCTATGGCACAGGAGTTACCAGAGGCAGGTGTTGGACACTCAGGGACACCTGGCACTGCTAAAGGAGCATTTCATGCTCTGATGGTGACAAAATATCCTGGTTTGGGGCAGTTCTGGAGATCCACAGCTCTGGGAAAGATGCAGCAGATCGTCTGAAGGTGGGAGGGAGGGTGGGAGGTACCTTGAGGAAGGATGAACATCCTGAGTTTAACCAGGGAACAACACAAGGGGAAGCCAAGAAAGGAGCTGAAACAGCAGATGGGTGAACACAATGTGCTTCACTCCTTCAGCATCAAGTTTCTGAAATGCACCAGTTTCAAACCCTGCCTGAGGTGACACTGCAAAGAGCTCAGCACTGACTCCTCAGTGTCCTTCTCCAACACCTCAGCCCATCCTCCAAACCCTGCAAGCAGGAAAAGAACATGAGAAAAGGTGGAAAACAGCCAGCAGGAACCCTCTGCACTGACTTTTACCGGCTGCATGGACATAACCACAACACAAATAATAACATTTAACCCCTTCTCCTCCTCCGGGTGCCTCCCAGCAAGTGAGATCTCTTCATCACCGTGAGGAAGCACTCACTTCACGGGGAAAAGGGGATGGAGGGACGGATGAGGGCGATGCTGACGGCAAACAGCACTGCAGACACCTGCCAGGAAAGGCACCACTAGAGGGCATGGGGAAGAGCTGCAGCAGGAGGCAATCCCAGCCTGTCCGGCCGGCCCCAGGGAAGCCGGGACGGGCAGGACGCCAGCCCTGCTGCACCTGCCGCGCTCCACATTGCACGGCCAGCCCGGCACCAACCCCGACAGAACAGCCCCGGCACCAAGCCCGGCACCAACCCCGACAGAACAGCCCCGGCACCACAGCCCCGGCACCAACCCCGGCACCAACCCCGGCACCAACCCCGGCAGAACAGCCCCGGCAGAACAGCCCCGGCAGAACAGCCCCGGCACCCCAACCCCGGCACCCCAACCCCGGCACCCCAACCCCGGCACCCCAACCCCGGCACCCCAACCCCGGCACCAACCCCGACAGAACAGCCCCGGCACCAACCCCGGCACCAACCCCGGCACCACAGCCCCGGCACCACAGCCCCGGCACCAACCCCGGCACCAACCCCGGCACCACAGCCCCGGCAGAACAGCCCCGGCACCAACCCCGGCTCCGGGAATCACCTCGCAAAGATCATCACTCTGTGTCTATCACAATTGTTCTGGTCAAAAATAGATAAATAGATACAGCACCCCACAGCAAACCTCCCCCCCCCTCCCGGGTGTCTCTGATGGACAGGCTTCCCCTAAAGGTCGCCTGCAAAGTACAGGGAAATGAGGTGAAACCGAAAAGGAACAAAGAGCAAATTTTAAAACTCACTTCAGGTTAGAATTTTGTTTTAAGTCTGTGTAGCTTTGTCACTGTAACCCAGTAAAAACCTATTAAACTTATTAACATTAAAAAACATTTTAAAATCCTTATTTTAGGTTCTGTCACTTTGGAGATTAAATCAAATTTAAAAGTTTCAATCATTAAAATAACCCACACCAGTGCATTTTCAGGTTCTCAAATGCAAGAAGCAAGTTCAAAAGGCTCCCGCATTCCAAGCAGGAATCCTTGTGTGAATTACAGCACTCAGCCAGCTGGAAAGGGAAAGACCAGGTTAAAATAACTCAGTGAAGATCATGCAGAGGTGCTTCTTTCTGGCTCCTGACTACAGAGAGCAGGGGACAATGAGAATTTTCTGAGTTTCTTTACAGCCTAAGGCTGGGCTTGGAGCTTTCAGTGTCAGAACTGCTCACTCATCTCTCCCCACAACCCAAAGCACCATCAGACAGCACTGGGAAGGCAGGGAAAGGAAACAATCCTGGATATTTTAATCAAAGCCTTTCCTTTCCAATTTCATCTCAAAAAGGCAGGGCACAAGCTAGGACAGACATCACCTGGCTCAATGGTTTATTACAGAAGGATTCTTTAAACCTTTTTTTTTTTATTTAAAGGTATTATTGAAAGATTATAATTTATTACTTTTTCCAGGCCTGCCTCTGAAACGCCAGGAGCAGGGACTGCAGGATTCAGCCTCTCCAAGCAATGACTGACACCTCTGGCTGAATTCTCTTCCCACTCTCCCCAGTTGCCTGGCAGCGATATCTTTGCAATGCAGAAGAGCCTGTGCTGCTGATAAGGAGCAGCAGGGCGAGATTACAGCTGTGAGCTGCCCACCTCCAGCTCCTTCCAGCCAAACCCAGGGCCCAGCTCCAGCAGAGGCCACTCCAGAGGTGCCGAGCACAGCAGGAGAAATCTCCTGGAGAAGCAGCGATGCCGAACCAGGCGGCGCTTCCGTCTGCTCCCACCAGCAAATCCCACTCGTGCCACAAATAAAAGCTGCAGCCTGGGCTAATTTAACACACAAGTGACTCCATTTCCTCCTCTGCATTTTGCAAAGCCCCAGCAGCCCCAGGAAGGGGTAAGAGCGCTGCAGCTGAATCCGCTGAGCTGCAGCTCCTCTGTTTCAGAGCCACCCCTGTGCTGGACCTTGAAGGTCACACCTGGAGCCCCAGACAAGGACTCTGCACGCACTCACACAGACACAGTTCTACAAAATGAAACAAGACCCCTGCCTTATTACAGCACCAACGTGAACTAAAGGCAGAGAGGAAAAGCTCTTGCCATCCAAGTGATCATTTACTGACAAAATGGAAATGCTTTTCATCATCCCCACTTCTCAGCTTGATTTGCTTTAATTGCAAAACAGTCTGGCTGTCCAAATAAATCTCCCATCACTGCATTTTCTGTGGTGCTCCTCAGATCACTTTATTATCTCCCTCTCTAGGTATGACCAGGATTCAATTACCTGGGTCTGCAGGACACATCATCCATTTCTCCCTGATAAAGCCAGGGAACACAGTGAGAACATTTATCTACTGCAAGGATCACTCCAATATCCTCAAAGACATTAAAGAAGGGTCTGCTAGAGCTGCCTGTCATGACTCACTACTACAAGCTCTCCTTGCCAAATTCCCAAGTTTTCACCTGCCCACAAACTCCACCTGTTCAGAGAGTTCTTCCCAGGAAATCTTTAACCCAGCCTTGCTCTGCCCAGCAGCTCATCTGTCACAAGACAGGCAGCAGCTTTATTTTCTACCCTGCTACATCTGATTCTGAGTAAAGCTGAGGATAAAATGGTGAATCCTGACCCACCTCTGCCAGAAACACTTTTAATGCAACAGTTCCTGCATTAACAAGGGTCAAGCTCTGAGGCACCTCAGCCGCAACCCCTCTCGCTCCCCTCTGGTGTGTCAAGGGGGCAAAGTCAGGTGAGCATTTAGAGCCTGGATCTTCACATGGCAGCTACTTTATAGCCGAATCTGGTTTAAGAAGGTCAAGTCAGCTGTTACCTTGCCAGGTTTTGTCATTAGTTCCTCCTGGATATCCTCTCAGCCTGCCAAGGCAGGTGAACTGACTCACCTGGCTCAGTTCTGTGACAGAACTGACGCACGGCTGAGCTGGGAGTTCCTGGGACTCTCCTGAAGATTTCATATTTCCCCACGGTTAATAATTAACCCCATCTCTTATTTTTGTTTGTGATGCTGGGCAGTCTGTTTTTAGTAACATCTTGCTCCAGCCATATTTCGTCAGTGAAACCTCAGAGGTTTCTTCTGGAGCTCCACGGCTGGGCCGTGCAATGCCCAGGTCACACCACGCTACGTTTTGTCCTCCTGGTGCCAATGTGAAACAGGAGAACGCTGCCTTCCCCCTCAGCACATCAAAAACTTCTCTGAAGGGCAAATTCAAAGCATCCTCAGCTTTTGGAACTTTCAGGAGCCTTTGCTCCACTGCGGGAGTTTTGTTTCGTGCAAGTCACAACAGCAGTGGAAAAAAAAGGAGTCTAAAATGATGTATTTTTGTGAGTTAGCAAAACAGCTCACATTTTAACATTCTCCACCTGAGCAGGTGTTAAAAAACCAATCTCTAGATGGACCTGTTGGTGAGGAGACCGGAAGGCAGCTCCACCAGTCTGCATTCCCACAACTCCCAGTGACTCACAGAGCCTGGCACTATCATTTGTTAAAGCAAGAGTGAAGCAGGGATAATAGCTATTTACTAAAAACAGGGGAGCGTGATTAGCTTTAATTAGCATTGTCAAGTGACTTGAGATTGTCAGGTGCGAGATGAGGGAGAACTAAGTCTCATTAATTATGTTATTTCCTGCAGCCTTAAGTGGCTTGGCCAGTCCAGTGAGGCTTCCGGAGCCGGAGCTGCTCCCCATGGCCAACACATCCCACAGCAGAGGGTGGAAAAGCTCCCAGGCAGGCTGGAAGATGTGGCTGTCCAGTAAAAGATTGCAGAGAAGGAGAAGAATCAGGAACACTCAGTTTCTGTGCAGCAGGACAGCCACAGAGCCTAACAAACGGGGACAAAAAGGCAAAATGACATGGCAGAAAGCAGAGTGGGAGATAACCCACTGCCAAAATCCAGGGAGATGAGGACCAGGCATCAGTGGGGGTACAGGGAACAGGATTCAGGTCCAGGGCACAGCACTCCCAGATAACTGTGGTTTTATTCTCCCCAAAAAGACAAACTACAAGAAATCCACATTCTCAACCAGCATCACGCAGCCAACAGACACTGATTTAGCAGCTGCAGATCTGTACTAAAGAAATTAAAAATCTTTGGGTCAGAATAGCCCCTCTCTTCCATGGACTGGAAGGAAAAGGAAACCTGTCCTCAGCCATTAGTTATTGTGGCTGGATCTGAAACACAAGACCTGCAAACAAACAGGCACAGAAAAGAGGGAACATCCTGAAGGACCAACTCACAGGTGTCTATCAAAGAGTGGAAAAAGACAGCTGTGTATCCTGGTTTCCAAGCAATGAACACACTCTGCTGCATCTTGGGCATCCTGATCAGCTTCAGAACAGCCCAGGGAACTGAACTCTCAATTTCCTCATTCCTGACTCCACTCTGTGATCCCTGTGCTCCAGCACTCCCCAGCTGACCTCTAATGAAGACTCTGCTTAAGCTCAAGCAAACAAAGCTCTGCCAGCTAATGACCAAAGCCCAATGAAAGCCTGGCTTTATTGGTGTCTCTTCTTCCACAAACGCAGGCAAAGGCAAGGCTGTGATGCAAGAACAAGAAATAAATGGTTTTTTACTCCTCTGCAATCCCTGCAATGCTTTTGTAGTGCCACAGCAGATGAAGGAGGTCCCAACTTTCTGAGCTGCCAACCAGGACCTACACCAGAGTGACCAGTTCCTTAATTAAATTCTCTCTCTCTCTCAGCAACAGGTTTCAATCCATGAGTCAAGGAGCCTTTGAGGGAATGTGGATTTACAGGTAGGGATGCTGTCTTCTTCAACACAACCCTGACTCAACCGCACGCACCAAGCAGCAAGGAAAGGAAATAATTTATTCACAATCTATGGATCCAGAGGACACGAGGGAGCTCAAGGACTGTTTTGCCAGTTATTCCAATCCTAGCACTGGGAAAGACACACCTGCAAAGAAAGCTAAAATAATAAATAAATAAGAGAAGCACTTGACATCTCCATCAGATGAAAACAATGTCTCTGCCCTGCCTACAGCATTCCCAACCTCAGCTTCAAAGCCCAGCCCTCACTTTTACACAGGAGGAAACAAGAGGAAGGAGGAAACAAGAGGAAGGAGGAAACAAGAACCAGGGATCCAGGGAGGAAAGGAGAACATCCCAATTCCCTGTTCCAGCACTGCTATTACACAGCAAACCATGTTTACAAGGAACCAGAGGCGTGGATCCAACACGATGAGATCTTGAGCAGAATCAGAGGGAGTGCTCTGCGAGGATGAAGTCACAGAACACATCCTTTCCAGGCAGAATCCTCTCACGGATTACAAGGCAAGCTCCCCTCAGTATCTGCTTGTTTACAACCCTCTCACTCAGCACAGGCCTCCCTGCACTGCCCAGCTTTAAGGAACCATAAACGCATTAGGAAAAATCCTTATCGGGAGCCGGGAGCAGGCGCTGAGGGAGGCAGGGCAGGTGCTGTGCCCCGTCCCGCCCTTGCCCAGCTGCATGCGAGGAACACTGCTCTGACAGGCCTTGCTCTGGCTGTTTTCTAAGACAGGAAAAGGTGAGGACAGAGCCACTCCAGTAAATTGCAGGCTAAGGCTGCGAGGATTCCACTTCTTTTCAAATCCCACCCCGTTCAAATCACATTTTAAACAGAACCGTTTCAAATCAGCTGGACTTCAAAAATCAGCATTAAAACCTGAAGCTATGGACCCAGCGCTACTTCTGTCACCTCGAACTTTTCTGGATCAAACCTAGAAGTCTCTATGGAGATGCAGAACCCCGTTACCATTTCACCCTCAGCCCTGGCC